>NC_090650.1:90705370-91077870 GCF_040937935.1 Hyperolius riggenbachi
CTGAATCTCACGAAATGTCTCATGCAGGTAGAAGACATATTGTTAGACTTGGATTCCAAAGATGGGGTCCCTACATCTCTGCAAACCAGAGTTACAGGGGTCCAAAATTGGTAAAATCCCCCATAGGATTGCATTGCCTCCCTATTTCACTTTCCAAAATCTCACATCTTTTCAAAGGGCAATGGCTCAGCAGTACCAAATGTTCTAGCATTGTAGGGACCCTTAGGGGGAACATGACTGGTGAGTTTCGGGCCCCTAGGCCGAAGAGGTCATAGCCTAGGGTCACAAAAACCTGTTTATTTGGGCTATTTCAATGGTAGTGATGGTGACGTACATAAATCGCAGCAATGGCTGTTAGCAACGTCTGAATCTCACGAAATGTCTCATGCAGGTAGAAGACATATTGTTAGACTTGGATTCCAAAGATGGGGTCCCTACATCTCTGCAAACCAGAGTTACAGGGGTCCAAAATTGGTAAAATCCCCCATAGGATTTCATTGGGCCTCCTATTTACCGTTCCAAAATCTCACACCATTTCAAAGGGCAATGGCTCAGTCAGCAGTGGCAAAACTCACCAGTCATGATCCCCCTAAGGGTCCCTACAATGCTAGAAAATTTGGTACTGCTGAGCCATTGCCCTTTGAAAAGATGTGAGATTTTGGAAAGTGAAATAGGGAGGCAATGAAATCCTATGGGGGATTTTACCAATTTTGGACCCCTGTAACTCTGGTTTGCAGAGATGTAGGGACCCCATCTTTGGAATCCAAGTCTAACAATATGTCTTCTACCTGCATGAGACATTTCGTGAGATTCAGACTTTGCTAACGGCCATTGCTGAGATTTATGTACGCCACCATCACTACCATTGAAATAGCCCAAATAAACAGGTTTTTTGACCCTAGGCTATGACCTCTTCGGCCTAGGGGCCCGAAACTCACCAGTCATGTTCCCCCTAAGGGTCCCTACAATGCTAGAAAATTTGGTACTGCTGAGCCATTGCCCTTTGAAAAGATGTGAGATTTTGGAAAGTGAAATAGGGAGGCAATGCAATCCTATGGGGGATTTTACCAATTTTGGACCCCTGTAACTCTGGTTTGCAGAGATGTAGGGACCCCATCTTTGGAATCCAAGTCTAACAATATGTCTTCTACCTGCATGAGACATTTCGTGAGATTCAGACGTTGCTAACAGCCATGGCTGCGATTTATGTACGCCACCATCACTACCATTGAAATAGCCCAAATAAACAGGTTTTTGTGACCCTAGGCTATGACCTCTTCGGCCTAGGGGCCCAAAACTCACCAGTCATGTTCCCCCTAAGGGTCCCTACAATGCTAGAAAATTTGGTACTGCTGAGCCATTGCCCTTTGAAAAGATGTGAGATTTTGGAAAGTGAAATAGGGAGGCAATGCAATCCTATGGGGGATTTTACCAATTTTGGACCCCTGTAACTCTGGTTTGCAGAGATGTAGGGACCCCATCTTTGGAATCCAAGTCTAACAATATGTCTTCTACCTGCATGAGACATTTCGTGAGATTCAGACTTTGCTAACGGCCATTGCTGCGATTTATGTACGTCACCATCACTACCATTGAAATAGCCCAAATAAACAGGTTTTTGTGACCCTAGGCTATGACCTCTTCGGCCTAGGGGCCCGAAACTCACCAGTCATGTTCCCCCTAAGGGTCCCTACAATGCTAGAAAATTTGGTACTGCTGAGCCATTGCCCTTTGAAAAGATGTGAGATTTTGGAAAGTGAAATAGGGAGGCAATGCAATCCTATGGGGGATTTTACCAATTTTGGACCCCTGTAACTCTGGTTTGCAGAGATGTAGGGACCCCATCTTTGGAATCCAAGTCTAACAATATGTCTTCTACCTGCATGAGACATTTCGTGAGATTCAGACTTTGCTAAAGGCCATTGCTGCGATTTATGTACGTCACCATCACTACCATTGAAATAGCCCAAATAAACAGGTTTTTGTGACCCTAGGCTATGACCTTTTCGGCCTAGGGGCCCGAAACTCACCAGTCATGTTCCCCCTAAGGGTCCCTACAATGCTAGAAAATTTGGTACTGCTGAGCCATTGCCCTTTGAAAAGATGTGAGATTTTGGAAAGTGAAATAGGGAGGCAATGCAATCCTATGGGGGATTTTACCAAATTTGGAGCCCTGTAACTCTGGTTTGCAGAGATGTAGGGACCCCATCTTTGGAGCCCAAGTTTAACAATATGTCTTCTACCTGCATGAGACATTTCGTGAGATTCAGACGTTGCTAACGGCCATTGCTGCGATTTATGTACGTCAGACTCGCCACCATTGAAATTGCCCAAATAAACAGGTTTTGTGACCCTAGGCTATGACCTCTTCGGCCTAGGACTGCATTGAACGTGACCCACGCATTGTGCGCATTCTGGACAACACCAATTACTGGGTTTATACCCTTCTGGATCCACGGTACAAACACAATGTTCCAAAACTGCTTGAAGGAAGAGCCAGACAGGTCAAAATGGAAGAATACCAGCAGGCCCTTGTGGAGACTTTAGAGAGGAGATTGACATCCTCCCCCTCCTCTAGCCAGTTGTACGCCGACAGACTGACTTCCGCAAACCCAGGACGACCAGGAGGGCAGCAAACAACACAAGCCGCAGCTAGTGCCCAAAAGGGAATGGTATCGGCAGTGTCCTTGGAGTGGGAAAATTTTCTGACACCCATGCAGCAGCACACAGAACAGCAAGCGTGCAGATCCACCTCCAACACCGATCGCCTGGAGAAGATGGTCAAGGACTACATGTCAGATGGCGTAGCTGTGTTGAACAATCCATCTGCACCCTTCAACTATTGGGTATCGAAGCTAGACACCTGGCACAAACTGGCAATGTACACAATAGAGGTGCTGGCTTGCCCGGCAGCCAGCGTTATGTCGGAACGCTGTTTCAGTGCTGCCGGAGCCATCGTCACAGATCGGCGGCGTATCCGCCTCTCCACAGAAAATGCAGACCGTCTGACTCAAATTAAAATGAATAAATCCTGGATTGGAAACGACTACGCAACACTCCCGGACCCCAACCAAGTAACATGAACAATGAACATCTGTGATGGGTTAGCGTTTCCGGTCCCTGTTTATTGAACCTCTCATCTGTATTACATTTATGACTGCATAGCGACAAAATGCAAATTGCTATCCGCACGCTTCTTGTCCTCATGCAAGGCCTGGGTTGTTGTGTCTCAAAGCGTGGCCTTCTCCTCCTGCGCCACCCTCCTCCTGTTCCATCACGTGTGCTGCTGCTGGGTTAGCGTTACCGGTCCCTTTTCCTGGAACCTCTTATATGTATTACATTTATGACTGCATGCCGACAAAAAGCATGTTACCTGTGCAAAGAAAACAGACATGTTCCGCATTTAAAAGACAGTTTTCCCTTTGAAACTTTAAAATCGATTTTCTCAAAAACTATAAGCTCTTTTTGCTAAAAAAATTTTTCCTCTTGTACCCACTCCCAAGGTGCACATACCCTGTAAATTTGGGGTATGTAGCATGTAAGGAGGCTTTACAAAGCACAAAAGTTCGGGTCCCCATTGACTTCCATTATGTTCGGAGTTCGGGTCGAACACCCGAACATCGCGGCCATGTTCGGCCTGTTCGGCCCGAACCCGAACATCTAGATGCTCGCCCAACACTAGCTAGAACATAGCTATAGCTCACCACAGGGCCTGGGAACTAGTCTCCTGGAAGCCATATAGTAACAGTAGAGTAGTAGTAGAGCCAGTAACCAGTAGAAGCTATATAATAATTGTGTCTATCATGACTTTATCCCACCACAGTGCAGCCACCACCATGACTGCTTTCACAGATGGCACTTTTGGCCACAATAACATTTACTATGGAAGGAAATCCCAGGGTCAGAAGAGCGTGAGTGGTTGGTGTCCCCTCCATCCTGGGGGAAACATGACTGCTTCCACCCATAGTGACCGAGGCCACAACAACACCTACTATAGAGGGAAATCCCAGGGTCAGAAGAGGTGAGTAGTTGGTGCCCCCTCCATTATGGGGCAACAATAACTGCTTCTACCCATAGTGACTGAGGCCACAACAATGCCTACTGTGGAAGGAAATCCCAAGGTCAGAAGAGGGTGAGTAGTTGGAGCCCCCTCCATCCTGGAGCAACCATGACTGCTTCCACCCATAGTATGCAGCAAACAGAGGCGCCAAAAGATTAAAATGAGCTAAAATTGTTAAAAATTGCTGTGGAGGCAGTGGTGGACTTAACTCCCCAAAGTAGACACAAAACTGTCAGTGTTCAAAATCCACAGAAATTTTTTGGCATACTCCAAACGACAATGTTGCAATGCGCTTCACGGGCATGAACCTGCTTCATCAGACAATAAAAGAGGAGTATATGAGAGCAATATGCCAAAATAATACCAAGCGCCTCTGTGAGGTGTTATTTTGGCATATTGCTGTCATACACTCCTCTTTTATTGCCTGATGAAGCAGGTTCATGCCTGTGAAACACATTGCAACACTGTCTTTTGGAGTATGCCAAAAAATGTCTGTGGATTTTGAATACTGACAGTTTTGTGTCTTCTTCAGGGAGGTAAGTCCACCACTGCCTCCTGAGCAATTTTTAACAATTTTAGCTAATTTTAATGATTTTAATTTTTTGATGCCTCTGTTTGCTGCATACTACACTGTGTCCACCCCTGGTTGAGGGGTGCTGTATCCCTTTCTTCTGACTTACAGAGAGCGACTTCTTAATCTTGAGTGGGGATAGGTCTAATCTCCCCACCTGCATCTACAGTGGTTGCCTAGGTGGTAACCCTGGTTTGTGAGTATTAATTTACTTTCTATCATCCATCCTACACCAGTACTTCTACACTATATCGGGCTCTTGGAGTCCCCATTTTCGTGCTTTCACTCATAGTGACTGAGTCCACAGCAACACCTACTATGGAATGAAATCCCAGGGTCAGAAGAGGTGAGTAGTTGGTGCCCACTCCATCCTGGGGCAACCATGACTGCTTCCACCCATAGTGACTGAGACCACAACAACACCTACTATGGAAGGAAATCCCAGAGTCAGAAGAGGTGAATAGTTGGGGCCCACTCCATCCTGGAGCCCTCTTTTGGGTTCAATGATATTTGAATATTTCTCAGTCCTTTGAACTTTTTCTATAAATATAGCCTAAAATGTAAAATCCTAGTTAACCTCCTTAGCGGTATGCCCGACACTGTGTCGGGCATACCGCTTGCTGGCCTCAGGAGCCCCCATGCATAATTAATGTAATCCAATAGCTGCAAAACCTTTAGCTAGCCCTAGGCTAGCTAGTACAAGTAACCGGCACCCCCTGATTGCCTGTGATCCCCCACCCGATCCCCCCGTCAATACATTACCAGCCTGGATCCAGCGATTGGCACAGCCTCCCCACACAGCTCCAGTTTCTCTATGGAGAGGATCGGGTTTGCGCATAGTGACAACTGGAGCTGTGTGGGTAGGCTGCGCCGATCGCTGGATCCAGGCTGCGTAATGTATTAAAGGGTGGATCGGGGGTAGTCTAGTACTAGCTAAAGCTTTTACAGCCATTTGATCACATTAATTAAACCTGGGGACACAAACAAGCAAAACCTCCTGAGCGGCGTAGCACTCAGGAGGTTAAACAAATGAGTGTTATGCTTGTTTATTTATTTATTGACCAGAAAGAGTGAGAGTTGCATAATAGAATATGAAATGCAACCTAACAAAGTGTATTTTAAGGTAAAATTATAGTCAAGTGTTTCATTGATTGTGAATGAGAAGATAATAAAGTGTAAAAGTAGGCATACATTAGATTCAATTATTCTAATCGAAATTGGATGAAAATCGGTGCCGGCAAGTGCATGCCTGACCGACAATGCGACCAATTTTGGGCCGGACTTGGTTGCATTAGTTGATCGGACATGCTGCAAGATGTAGAGCTGATTTGCTCGATCAGGTGCACTGCGGTAACGGCGAGTGATATCGGGACGAGCGACGAATGCGACAAAACCCCTGGCGCTGTTCCCGCAATGTGTACGAGTGTGTGTAATGTGTAAATGTGCTGTAATGTGCATTTATAGATTTCCTGTCCTGTGTCCCGGTGGTCGTCCGTCTTCCGCCTCTCTCTTCAATTATCTGCATACAAGCTGCCAGCGCATAGCACGTTGGCATGTGACGTCACACACGCGCCATGCCGGCAGCATGTATGAGGATGATTGAAGAGAGGCGGAAGACTGACAGCCACCGGGACACAGGACAGGTAATGTATAAATGCACATTACAGCACATTTATACATAACACACAGACAGCGGTGAGGCGGAGGATGCAGTGTGCTCCGAGGATTCCTGAGAGATTTCATGATGAAATTGATTGAGAATCGGCCTACAGTGTATGGGCAGCTGATAGATCTCTCTCTGATCAGAGAGAGATTTGTCTCTTGGTCAAATCTGCCCATCATCTCTAGATGTGTGGGGGATCATGGGAGAAGACAGCATGGCTAGAGTGCCTGGACTGTGTAGGAGGTGCCTGCCGGGAGAGGTGAATAATTACTGCAGCTGTTGCATCACACGCAAGTGCCCTGGGGAACATTTAGGTAATGGCCGCGAGGATGGGGGGGAAGGGGGGTGTTCAGCCAGGGGGCCCGTGCTTCAGTTTGCCTCAGGGTCCCGGAGCCCTTTAAAACGGCCTTGACTAATGCTCACCACCTGCAAAATGTCACACAACTCATTTTAAAGTGTTGGAGCTCTTCTAGTTCTCTGTCCATCAGATTGGAATTTGAGCAGCAGCAGGATGAGCCATCATTCGTTTCACCCTGCGACAACGTGACCAGGCAGTGAAACTCAATGTACATTGTACTGCTACCTGTCCTCAGGGCCGGATTTGTACTTCTTACCGCCCAAGGCCGACTATTACCAGCCGCCCCAACCGAAACCGTATCCTACCACCTCTCTCCACACACACACCCACCCAAACATTTTTGGGCCGCTGGTGTCCTCTATTGCAGCTAGTGCTGAGGTCTCCATGTCAATATGAAGTGAATCAATCACGTCACATGGGGAACTGGTCAATCAAGCTTTCTACAGGTGATGGGCGTGGTGGAAGCCATCCACCACACACACATTGTCAAAAGTGGCTCACAATTGGACATTGGGTGGGGTCAGCAACACGTAAAAGTGAGTCCTGTACCCACTGCTGTTTTCAGGGTAACAGCGCTGGCCAATCAATAATTAAGAAATGGGTACTGTGAGAGTCTGCCTTCTGTATTCTGTACTATTTGCTGGTGCTGTCCCTGGTCCTTTCATCCCCCACGCCAAGTGCGTGAGACCCGGCCTTCTGTAACTGCCTGCAGCTGCTGCTATGTCATTGGACAAGGCCTGGCTTTTTGCTAGTCACACACTGTTCACAAACGTTTGGTTAACGGACTGCAGCTGCCTGTAGCACAGCACAGGCAGATGCCAGCTGGTACTAATAGTGCAGTTATCCTGACCCCTTTCATTTGTTTGGACACTTGCAAATAATGCCCTGCAAATAATGCCCACTGTCTGCAGGCCGCCCCTTGTTTATTTGGTGCCCTAGGCCATGGCCTATGTGGCCTTGCCAGAAATCCAGCCATGCCTGTCCTCACTCCAGTTTGCTTCCTCTAGTCAGTGGCAGCTCCAGCTTCAAATTTTTGAGGGAGCACGATGGCTGGCTGGTGAGGCTCATTTAGGTAGTCAAAATCGATGTTTGTATGGTGAGATTTAGATGTTATTTGGCTAACTCGGGTGATAAAAAAGACTAATTACTTCAGCAATGATAGGAACCAAATGTAAACATCACAAACAGAACTGAGAGGCTTTTGAGCAGAGCAAATTGTCCAAACGATGGTGCTATTATGGAAGAAAAGTTGCCTACAGATGTACTTTCCTAGTTTGGCAGGAGGGAGAGAAACACTGTGTGGGAAATTCCTCATCCTAGTAGCTAAGCATTGTTGAAGACTAGAGCTTGTAATTTACAGACAGGAACAGTGGCGTAGATAAGGAGCTATGGGCCCCAGTGCAAGTTTTACATTGGGCCCCCCAAGCAATCCATACATAACAATTGATATGGTGCACCAAAACCTAGGACAATCCCCATGACAGAGGTGATAGGGAACAGTTTATTAATACTTACTACTATTAAACGCATATATAGAAGTGATTGTTACCAGCGCAGAGCACAGGACCAATAAAGAGCTAATACTGGGGCTACAGGGCCCCTTTGGCCTAAGAGCACCAATGCGGTCGCAACCTCTGCAACCCGTGTTGCTACGCCACTGGACAGGAAGTTTTGAATTAGGATTATTACCCTAGTTCTAAACTTCCTGTCTGTAAAATCCAGGCTCTAGTTTATTGGCTAATTTAAAAGAGAAACAGTAACCTTTCAGCTTGTAAGCCTTCTTCAGACTCTATTCCTGTAGACTGACAATGTTAGATCATACAATCTGAAGGAGGTTGATAGATGTTTTTAATTACAAGGGATCTTGTGAGGATTGTGAGGTATTTTTGACAAAAAGATAAGACCATTGGTTTACTCAACACCTACATAGACTCAGGCTGACATGGAGAGTTTTTTTTTACAGACTCTCTCCTGTTCACCGGTACCCTGCTGGAGCCTGGAAACAGTTAACTGTATGTTAATGAGCAAGGCCCTCCCTGCTCAGTAACATATAGTAAACTGTTTCCAGGCTTGGAGGGGGCACAGTGATTGGGGGGGAAGGGGGTAGTGGGATCCATTGAAAAGGGCTCCTGAGCTGCCTGTATGAAAAGGGCGCCTCCATAGACATCAATGTTATCTCTGCAAATATGGGCTACAATGTGGTGAAAAGGGCTCCCGAGTTTTGATATAGGCAACAAGCGGGCACCCTTTTGTAGCCCATATTTTTGGGGGGCTACAAGGTTTTTGACTGCAGTAGGGCACCCCTTTGTAGCCCATATTTTTTTTTTTGGGCTACAAGGTTTTTGGCTACAAAAGGGCACCCCTTTGTAGCCCATATTTTTATTCGGCAACAAGGTTTTAGGCTACAAGATTTTTGATTCTGCTACAAAACGGCACCCTTTATAGCCGAGATTTTTGATTCGAGGGTACGGGGATGTTAGGAATAGGCACCACCTGGGGGGTCTTAGGTTTAGGCACCACCTGGGGGGTCTTAGGTTTATGCACCATCTAGGGGGTTTTAGGGTTTGGCACCACCAGGGGAGTCTTAGGGTTAGGCACCACCCGGAGAGTCTTAGGGTTAGGCACCACCTGGGGGGGGGGTCTTAGAGTTAGGCACCACCAGGGGAGTCTTAAGGTTAGGCACCACCTGGGGAGTCTTAGGGTTAGGCACCACCTGGAGGGTCTTAGGGTTAGGCACCACCTGGGGGTTAGGGTTAGACACCATCAAGAGAGGGTTCTGTGTGAGAGTAGGTAGCAGTTAGGTCATAATAATCACTTTTCTTAGCTATATCTAGAGCCCTTGTACAGCCCAACAAATGTTGCCTATAACAGCATCCTTTTAAATAAACAAAAACTAGCTTTTTCGGCTACACCAGGTGCCCTTTGTAGCCGAATTTGGCATATATGGGCTACACCACGCGCCCTTTGTAGCCAAAGTTGGCATATATGGGCTACACCATGTGCCCTTTGTAGCCGAAGTTGGCATATGGCTACACCAGGCGCCCTTTTTGTAGCCGAATTTGGTATATATGGGCTACACCAGGAGCCCTTTTTTCCAGGAGCCCTTTTCAAATAGACGCGGGGTAGTGCCCCAGCATGCCCCAGTGTAGCACCCCCCATTTCTCTAGTATCCTGTGTAGCTTTCCGAACTGGCTCAATGCAGTCAAATGACAGTGAGCCTGTAGCTCTAGTGGCCAGTTCAGAAGCTGCACAGGACACTAGAGGAACCAAGCTGGAACAAGGACAGGTATCTATACATGCTAAAATATGCCCAAATGCACTCTCTGATAATCAACGCTCTGCATGGGGAGAAGGCTGATGTTGGCATATTGGGGATCAGCCAATTAGTGGGTCATATCTTTCCGCCTAAAACCCCAAAATGTTGGGTTGTAGTATGCGCAGAAGGTCTTATCCACACAAATATATACGGTAAGTACAAACTTCCCTACTGTGGAACAGGATAGCAGTAAAACCGCTCGCTGGCTCTAAACACTCACCCCACAGTTTTTGCTTTAGTTAGGTATTAACCTTTGTACAAGTTTATATTATAATGGATGACTTTATATTAAATTAAATTAATTACAATGTTATGTGCGCCGAGCAACATAAATAGCAATCTGTCTCCGGAGAGTCTCAAATAAATGTATTAATATGTATAAAACAATTGACTACGCACTGCCATTGTCATTTTCGCATGATTAATAGCTATGTTATTCATGTTTTTCTTCAGTCGTCCCACAGTGGGGATTTGGAGATGTCATGTCAGTAAAAAGAACACTATAATATACCGCAGACCATCAAACGCAGCAAAGCGTATGTAATGCAGCATGACCTAATCAAACCCAAGGGGACTAGGTAGTGTACCAAATAAACAATGCCATTAAACACAAAAGGACTGTACAATGAGTCATATAACCCAATAGTCTATTTTTAAACAAATAATCTAATTTCCCAGTGAATCGTGAAGGTCTTAAATCTGATGATATTTGAGACTTCTCCTTGTGATATTTACAATAGCCTAGATTGGTGTTTAAGGCAAGCGATTCTTGTGTATATCTCGGGTATAAACTTTGGGAGTTATTTATAAACTGTGTGTTTATGCCTATGATATCCCGCCAATAGTTCTCGGTTCCAGGATCCCGATGCTAAGAAACAAGCCTTGTTCCTTAAATGCCAAAGGTGAGAAGAATGTAAATCTTGAAAAGGAAAGTCATGGGAAATCTCCCCGCAGCTGCATTATCGGCCTGCAGACAAAAGTAAGATTAGTCAGTGTGTAGACATATGGGTTTAGTCAAAGGCTCTGCTTGCTCTGGCTCGGTCACTTCAGTGGGACATAAAAAAAAGAGCCATTAGCAAGTTTTATTTTCAGTGTCCAAATTGTGTAGCCCAGACAGGCCTGAAAGTGAACAGACGACTTTAAAATAATTAAACCTGTTAATTAAAAAAGGACACCAAATAGTAAGAGTTTATATTTGGGATGGTCGGTGAGATGATAACAATTCTGATTTGATGATACTTTATGCAAATGAATGCAGCTTGAAGATAGACTGGTCCAATGCAGCAGCTCTAAATTATATAGATCCGACTTATCAGAAATGGTGACGTCTAAAAACAGAAACACCAGGAAACGGCGACATTTCAAATAAAGCAGCAGTTGATTTTTACAGTGGGATGAAACTCAAATCTGGTGTATGGTCTAAAGCAGGAAACACAACCTAAAACTAATAGCAAAAATGTTTTCAATGGTTTCCAAGTTATTGGAAGGGTTAACACTGAGATTCCTACTTCACTCAGAAGTAATAAGACTGCTGTTGCCATACCAAAATTATCAGATTGATGTGAGCTATACTAAGATGTGTAAACTGTGCAGAATAGCTTCTGCTGTATCCACTTATTTACAAGACAGTGTCAAAAACACCTGACCTGCTGCATGCTTGTTCAGGTTGTGTGGCTGCAAGAATTAGAGGCAGAGGATCAGCAGGACAGCCAGGCAATGTGTATTGCGCAAAAGGTGGATCAGCGCATCACCAGGCCGCCTCCGAATGGCCTCCAATCAGAGGTGCGCTGAGCCCCCCCCAGAAACTGCAAACGCACCTTGAACCCAGACAGAAGTTCTGCATATACACCAAAAGCAAGGCTGTTAAGTGGGAGCAGCTGACCAAAAATGAATTAAATTAGTACATGGCAAGGAAATGAGCAGCGCTACTTAAAAACAGAGAAGTGCCTACCTGCAAGAGAGTGCAAGCCCCACTCGTGGGGTAAAATACACACCTAGCATACACATGACCTGTCTACCACTGGAGGATGTTGGTTTCCTGTAACAGCTTGCATGCAACTTGTTAAGTACCCGTCAGTGGGAGGGACGAGTACTTAACAAGTTGCATTCAAGCTGTTACAGGAAACCAACATCCTCCAGTGGTAGACAGGTCATGTGTATGCTAGGTGTGTATTTTACCCCACAAGTGGGGCTTGCACTCTCTTGCAGGTAGGCACTTATCTGTTTTTAGGTAGCGCTACTCATTTCCTTGCCTTGTACTAAGGCAATGTGTATTGCAATGCTTAAAGAGAAACTCCGACCAAGAATTGAACTTTATCCCAATCAGTAGCTGATACCCACTTTTACATGAAAAATATAATGATTTTCACAAACAGACCATCAGGGGGCGCTGTATGACTGATTTTGTGCTGAAACCCCTCCCACAAGAGGCTCTGGTACCGTACGGTACTCTGGGCAAACTGCCACAATGTAACAATGACACACACAGGAAATGGCTGTTTATAGCTGTCTGTTAAAGCCAGAACAGCTACATAATCTGCCCACAGTAACAATGTCACCATGTAATACATGTCAGAATGTGAATCTGGGAGAGGAAAGATTTTACAATGAGCAAACTCTGACTAAATCATGTATACATAATTATTGTAAAAATTAAGCACCTTTTTATATTAAATTATTTTCACTGGAGTTCCTCTTTAAGAGGAAATAAATATGGCAGCCTCCGTATACCTCTCACTTCATTTGCCCTTTAACTCGGCCGAAGCTCGGCATCAAATCATACCTTAATAGAGGGATCCTGAGGCTTCCCTCGACAATCTAAACCTCCCAGTTGTTGAGCGTGGCCCTCCTCCACATTGGGACCGCACAGCTCTTCTTCCTGACGCGGGGTCGTGCAGTAGCCACGTGAGCCTGCCCATGCATGCGCAGTACCATGGAATCCGAAGCTCTGGCTTACTGCGAATGTGTGGGCGAGCTTGGGCGGCTATTGCGCAGCACCGCATCAGGAAGAAGAGCTGCGCGGCCCCGTAAGGATCAGCGACAATGAATTGTCACTAATCTTCAGAGGGACCACCGTTCAGTGACGAGGGACAACACAGCAGGGAGGGAAGCCTCACTAGGACCCTGAGATTTTCCTCTCTTTAGGTAAGTATCTGATGTTGTGTACACAAGCTTTGGCTCAGGAACTCATTAAGTTTGAAATAAAAACCTGCCAAACTCTACATATCTCTGTTGCTGGACCTTATTTTTAATTATAGATTTTTTTGTTTCTCTACAATCTTACTCCTCATAATCAGGCCTGCAGGTGATCTTGAAACTTCACTATCACAGCCATTTTGGTCTTAGAAAAACAGGCCGTAAATGTTTCATACACAGTGCTCCGGATTCCAAGAATTTTATATGCTGTAATTTAATCCTTTGGAAAACAGAGGATATTAAATGAACTGAACTGACTTAGCCTGATTTTGGACATGTCTTTGATGTTTACATTTCAAACGCTTTGATGTCTCTGCATTGTTTCAGAAATAATAAAAATAAGACTCTGGGAATCATTTTAGGATTACAATAACAGCAAAATGATGATGATGAATGTCACAGTGCTAAGAAAAAAAGATAATTGTGTGTCTAAGCATTTATCTCCAGCCTCACACTGGTGCTCATTTCCTTGACAGCTCTGAGACGTTCTAGCGTTACAGATTCCCAAGCAAAAATATTCCTGCGATCTACCAAAGAACACCTTTACCCATCTGTACTCATGGCAAGGATCGCTTTCATTACCTATCTCATTACCTTCATGCATCCACTGAGTCCAGTGGAAACTATTCAAAGCTAACCGCGATGTTGCCTGTCCATCAAAGTGTTTCTGCACAAACGTCTAGTAAACTATAGACTGTGGCAGGAGGACGTCAGGGATCCTGGCAAAGTATCATTATTCTCCACTGGGAACAATAGCAAATACAGGTTACAAATTAAACCATAATAGTAGTAATGGCTATGTTTATCCTGTTGCCAATGACTTAAAGAGGGACTTTAATCCAGGATTGCAATCACAATCACAGCTGATACCGGAGCAGTGCTTTTCGGCGCTGCTAGATTTGGGCGCAGCCGGCGCCACCATAGACTACAAAAGGAATCACAACTGAGCAGCGCTCAGTGAGTAACGTCGGCACCATCAAAAGACGGAGCTGAGGTTGCTTATAAAACACAATAATTCGACCTCCAGCAATCGCTGCAAGCTGAATTATATCATTCCCCCACTATCCATGGTGGCCTGGAGGGGGAATAGTAATTAATACGGCCCGGACTTGTGCAGAAGCAGGATCAGCCATAAACTGGCTGTATCCTGCGCCCAAGTCTACCGGCGCCGATTTCAAATGTATGCAGCTGATACCCCTTTTCCCACAAGATTTTTCTACCTTTTCTAAAAACAGATCATCAGGGAGGTCTATATTGCTGATATTGTGGTGAAACCCCTCCCACAATGTGATGTCATGACATGGACCTGGCAGTTTGCTGTGAACCTCGATGCATTGTGGGAAATAACAGTTTTTTTTTCAACTGCCAAGCAAGCAATATCTTCTTCTTTGCATAGAACTCTCAGAAAACGAACATTTCGTACAGACCACCTATGATAAATTGAAGGATATAAATTGGGGGGGGGGGGGGGGTTACAAAGGGCAATGTATTTATGTGTAGAGCTCAGTACACATGAAAACTGAAGGGGTATGGTGCACATGTGTTCTAATTCCTAAAGTGGAACTTTTACCCTCTGCTTCAATAGAATAGTGACAACACTGATTATTTAAAGAACAAACTTTTGTTTAACCTTCCCAGTAGTATTCCCGACTGTTGCTTGGGATTAAAAAAGTACCAAAAGCAGTCACCCCGAGCCACACTTGGAGAAATCAATGGGCGGGCCATATGCAGAGAGTGCAGCAGAGGGGTGAACAACTTTCCTCTCCTCCATCCGACCACAGGCAACCTTCATCCTCTCCTCCTACGTGCTACATCTCTGTGGTGTGAGTGCCATTTGTCACATTATGGCACCATGTGCTCGCACCAGAGAGATGGAGCACCTAGGAGGAATGGATGAAGACTGGTCTTGCCAGATCCAGGAGAGGTGAGTTGTTCACTTCTTCCCTGTGCAAGGGAGATGGAGGCAACCTCTCTGGCTACCTATACTGGGGCACTCTATCACAACATAATCTGTGGTTATAGATAATGACATAGGTGCTCGGTTTTTTTTCATGTCTGCCAGTAGTAAATATGATAACGTGTAGGCTGATTGTGGATCAAACAATATGAAGAAACTACATGGTAAATATTACCAATTTCTTGATCTATCTTCTATTTTTTTAACTTCTCAATTTGCAATGCATTCATTTATTTTTTTCCCCTTTGTGCAAAAGTTCTTCTTTACTGTAACTGGGGATAGTTTGCCAGTTTGACCCAATGGAAGTACCAGCCATGCACTTATCTTTTAAAGAAAACCAGTGAGAAAAATGGAAGCCTTGTTCACAGTGGTGCATTGCGGTGAGGTGTAACAGCCGCTTTGTAACGCATCTTACCGCACTGTAATGCACCACATCAGCCACGTTCACAGTGTGGCGGTAGCATTGCGTATAACGGGTTGCGGTATGGTAACGCACTGCATGCAGCATGTTACAGCATGTTACCGCTAAACGCACATGTTAACAGGTACAATGAAGCATACTTTTTATTGACTATATGCTTCACTGCACGCAACGCCACACAGCCATAACTTTTTTGTTCCATTGCGTTACTTTCCTGTTATACAGGGAACATAACACAATGTCCCACTGTGAACGTGGCCATAGCGTCCTGATTTTGTTCAAAAAATTACTTGCATTACACCTGCATTTACGGTGACAGGTGGAAGTTTGGGAGCTGCTATAGGCGCCCATTGAAATACCGGCAGGTCCTACAACAAACAAACTACCATTTTTTCTTAAAGGAAATAAAGATGGCCCCTTCCATAGCCCTCTACCTACAGGTATCCTGTAGTTATATTCTGACATTATCTATAAGGGCCCGTTTCCACTTGAGCGAAATACGCAGCATTCTCCAAGGTGCACAGGGAAATGCTGCTTATTCTAGAAATAGCATACTGTCCGAATTCTATGATGGTGCGATTCTGGGCGGCTTGCAGCATTTTTTTTTTGTCACGCATCTGAATCCCAAGTCCCAGCATCTCGCAAGATGCACACTGGCTCAGTGGAAACCAGCCCTTAGAGTTTTCCGCCTTTCTTTGGATCAACTGGGATATGATTGGGTGCAGGATAATTATGTACCAATTTTTATTATTTTTTTATCTAACTTTTTAAAAATGTTTTAATTTTTTCTGGTTTAACTTGATGGTGGATGGATGTCTTTGTTCAACCAAACTATGTAAAATTGCTGTGATACATTTAACAATTTCATCCAAGTTCTCAATCATACACAAATCTCTATCAAAATATGGAGGCCTCTTATCATCAGCAAGTGTCCAGATTTTAGGTTTGATAGGCAAAGCGTCAGATCTGGTGAGACTGGCCACATTTCCATACATGAATAGCCAGAGCATAATTCATCCTACACCCTCCTCTCCTGCCTCACCTCTGTTTTCCTCCATATACAGTGTTTTATGTTGTACTTTGAAAACAATAAGAACAAAGGCGGACAGGACAGTTATCACCACGTGCAGCCATTTACCTGGAAGACCAATTTACAATTGAAGTTGAAGCCTGCATGTGTTTTTGGTTTCTCGTGTGCAGAAGATGAAAAGAAAGCTCTAGTTGAAATTGAGGTTTTCGTTTGAAGTAAGTGAAAGGAGAGGAAAGCATAAAATGCTTCTACTTCCACATTAGTGAGTTTCCATTCTACGCAGATCTGTAAATTCCATATTCTATATTGGATCTTTATTACGGCCTAGTCCGTCTTAGCGTGTTATTTCAATTCTCTGTGGCAGATGGGGTTCTGTTCCCTGGGATCTGCCAGGTGTAGACACCATTACAGAGAACACAAAGGTGGACATCAAAGGGAGTCCCCGGCTTGCTTCTTAAAAAGCGTCACTGGAATTCATCAAAGCAGACCATGACTAGATATTGCACATTTTTCCCCCTTTCAGCTTTTCACTAGTAACTTAATTCAGATTTCCTTTCATATGAAGTTTATTTCCTATTTCAATAGCTGAGGATTACATGTTTGCTTATGGATAATGAGAAAAAACGTGTTTTATACTTAAAATCTTATATTAAACCAATGTTCAGATGACCATTAATGTCATCAGTTTTTGGTTGTATTTGGCCTCTTTTTCAAGTGATCTTGAGTCTATGTAATATAAGGCTTTGGGCTTGATTCAGAAAGCGGTGTTAACCTAGGTAGCACGCCTAAAGACTTTAGGTGTGTTAAGTAGGGTACTAACTAGGTTAGAATCATTTTGAAAATCAACTCGCGTGCAAAGTCCCGCGAGCAAAACTTTGCGTGCGCACCGCCCATGCGACCTTATAGGCCCATTGGGTGCACCGTTATCGTCGCACCCTTGTAAAGTTTTGCGCGCTGGACTTTGCGTGCGAGTTGATTTTATCACGCTCTTACTGAGTTTAGGCGTGAAAGAGGTCTTTTCACAAGCGTGCTAACAGTTACCACCGCTTTCTGAATCAAGCCCTTTGTTTACACTTAAATTGTTCCATTATCTGCATCGTAGAGCAGCAGATCAATTGACATGTTGACGGATCTTATGAAAAGTACAGGATCTGTTCATACATGTCCATCATGAACAAATCTGCTATTTCAGGGACTACTGCTGCGTCCACATCCTTTTAGTCTGTATAAAAAGTTCATGTTTTTCCTAAACCCTCGTACACATGTATGAGGCATGTCGCCCAGCTCAATCATTCAGGCAACATTGCATGGTCAACACTGCACAGATGAATCACTAGGCTGAAGGTGAAGGCTATCTCCAACCTTTGATATATTTTATCATTCCCTCAAAACTCACTATTTCCAACAAGCATACGCTCTACCTTAGGCCATTCCCCCTTTCACCTAAGGCCAAGCTGTACTCTTACTAGATATCCTAAAACACACTTTCTCTAGGTATGTTTATTGTATACTACCCCACCTTGTTTCCTACTTATTCCTTTAGATTGTAAGCTTGCATGGGCAGGGCTCTTTCACCCTTTTGTGCCTTGGAATTTGTTATACATTTCATTCATTGTGTTACTTTTGTCACTATTATTACCAATTCGGTATTTTGTACCAATTCTGTATTTTGTATATTGGTGTATTCCATTGTCTGTATTATTATGCACCCCATGTTTGTTTCTTACTTTGTACAGCACCACGGAATATGTTGGTGCTTTATAAATCAATAATAATAATAATCTGGTGATCTGTTGCTATGCTGGGTGACAGAGAGCCAACAAAGCAGTGTGCTAGGGATGTCACACAATGGTCGGGCTTTGTTGGGAGAAACAGGGCAGGATTTCTGTAAATACCACAAGGACCCAGGCCTTGGGCGGCTGCAGCTCAAGGAAGCACCTGTACTCGAAAAAGAGGTTGCTACATACGAAAGAGGAGGTTGACGATAGGATGCAGCACATGAAAAAGGTAAAACTGATGCTCAAGGTGGCTGTTCGTGAAAATGAGCAGCTGCATACATGGATGGATGCATACATGGAAGAGGGGGCTGCACATGGAATGGGAGGGTCACTGCTGAGTGGCGATTGCAGGGATGGTCGTAGTCAGCCAACTTCGCTACGCTGGAACTACGCGTAGTTTTACGCAATTACGCTTTGCCAAACTATGGGTTCGAAATCAAATATTCGCTTTGAATGCATTTAGTAGAGTACGCATTAAAATACGCAATTACGCATAGTGCGAAGCGTAGTGTATGTGGATGCTAATGTCCGTATGCAGAAAATTTTATGCATTAATTCCTTTGTAAATGCTTATACCGGGAACTCTTCTATGCGTACATTCCCTTTTCCAATGTGTACATATGTAAGCATACAATCGCACACGAAAAATTAGACGCGAGTAAGGCATTCGTAGTTCACTTTGCACTACACATGTTAACTAAGTATAGTGGGCGTAAGCAGTACTTCGCTAACAGTACTTCGCTACGCGTAAATTCGTAAGCGTAGTTTTGAAACTTCACCTACGAACTACGATGCGTAACAGTACCTCGCTATGCGTAAATTCGTAAGCGTAGTTTTGAAACTTCACCTACGAACTACGATGCGTAGATGCGAACTACGATGCGTAAATTCGCACTGGCGTAGTTTCTGCTCATCCCTGATTGCTGCTGGGAGACTGATGGCGGGGCGGAGTGCCGTCATTCCAGCTTGGATGCACCCGCATCGGCACGCGCGATCTCCTGCTATCTCCGCCCACAGCCATTCACGCCAATCGGCGTGGAGTGGTCCTTGAGCTGCCGCCACGTTCATGTCAATTGGCGTGGAGTGGTAGGCAAGTAGTTAATTTAATGCTGTGCGTCTCCTCCTCTCTGTGCCCCTATTGTCATCTTGCTCATGTGACAGAAGCTAAAGTTCCAACACTACAGCAGTTCAAACACTACAGCTGTGGCATGCTCAAGAAATGAAGCAAGACTAACATTTGTGATCATGCCAAATAGGATTGAAATCGGATTGCACTACTGGCAACTGGCAATGTCTACCTGCCATTGACATGTACTTGTGCTTTGTGTATCACAAAAGATTGTCATAATTCAGGTTGGAGTGAGCTTGAGATGTCTCCCAGTGCATCACTGCTGAAATATGCAAATTATCCATCGTTGTCCCTGTGAGCTGGCCACACCTCCAGATCCGCTGGAATGCAACGATGTGTCCGCTCAGCTATAATATTAATAAGCTGACACATCATTGCATTCCAGCGGATCTGGAGGTGTGGCTAGCTCACAGGGACAACAATGGATAATTTGCATATATTCAGCAGTGATGCACTGGGAGACATCTTAGAGGCGCTCACTCCATCCTGAATTATCACAAATTCTTTCTGGTTTAGGAAAGCAATCTTTTGTTTTCCATAGGATATTAGTAAGAGGGCTTTTTGGTCCATTGTAGCTCCTTACACACTCCTAGGATTCTGGTTCACCAGGAACTTGGTACTCTGTACTCTGTACCTCTGTGTATCACAAACAATCCCCAAAACACAGCAAATTGTGTACACAGTATAACAGCCCTTAAACTTATAAGCTTGAGCTTAGCAAAGCCACTAAGAGACTAATTCTGTCACTAACATTGTGTAAAGGTGCCCATTAATGGTACAATATTTTCATCAGATGTGACCTTTCGATGCAAAATTTATGATCAAATTGTACAGAAAACAGTGTAGTGTTTGGTGAAAATCGATGTGAAACGGTTGGAATTGAAAATCCTGATGATCCGAAATGCAAATTTTACGGTCATATCTAAAGAGAGAAAATGCCCTAATCAAACCGTTTATGGGAACAATTGAGAATTACTTTCCTATCATTAATTTCGATCGTAAATATTGTGTTGAAAGATTGATTCCGATGAAAAAAATTGTACTGTTAATGAGCACCTTCTTCAGCCTGAAAACCCTGCCCCATTCCCAGCCTGAAGCAGATGAAGGTACTGCCTGATGGCAACACAAGCAAACACAGTGCCTCTTTAGATGGTATCAGTTGAATTAAAGGGATACTGTAGGGGGTCGGGGGAAAATGAGTTGAAGTTACCCGGGGCTTCTAATAGTCCCCCGCAGACATCCTGTACCCGCTCAGCCACTCACCGATGCTCCGGCCCCACCTCCGGTTCACTTCTGGAATTTCAGACTTAAAAGGGGTTCTTTCGCGAAAAAAGTAGGCAGTTAAAAAATGTGACAGATGACAGGTTTTGGGCCAGTCCATCTTTTTAAGGGGGATTCTCAGGGGTTTCTTTGTTTTCAACAGCATTTCCTGAACAACAGTTGCAAAATCTAACTGACATAATAGTGTGCAAGTGATTAGGGATGCCGGCTGGTATCTTGCTATTTTGGCAGTTAAACTGCTGTTCAGGAAATGCTGTTGAAAACAAAGAAAGCCCTGAGAATCCCCCTTAAAAAGATGGACTGGCCCAAAACCTGTCATCTGTCACATTTTTTAACTGCCTACTTTTTTCGCGAAAGAACCTCTTTAAAGTCTGAAAACCATTGCTCCTGCGTTGCAGTGTCCTCGCTTCCTCTGATGTCACCAGGAGCGCACGGCGCAGGCACAGACCATACTGGGCCTGCGCAGTGCGCTCCTGGTGACATCAGTGGGAGCGAGGACACAGCAACGCAGGCACAGTGGTTTTCAGACTTTTTTTCAGACTTTAAAGTCTGAAATTCCAGAAGTGAACCGGAGGCGGGGCCGGAGCATCGGTGAGAGGCTGCCCGGGCACAGAATGTCTGTGGGGGACCATTAGAATCCCCGGGTAACTTCAACTCATTTTCCCCTGACCCCCCTACAGTGTCCCTTTAAAAACAGTACAAAAGGTGATCATGTGGCGAGACGAGTAAATGAAACTATAGTTTACGGTGGCCTTGTGTCGATTTTGCTACTTCTGTCACACCGAGTTGCCATAGTGTGTAAGTCCCCATACACTTACATTACCCTTGCGACGAGCTGCAGCGGGGAGAGTACAGTGATGCCATGCTATGCAGGAAGTGTGAAAGTAGCCTTAAAGGACCACTATCGTGAAAAATTTAAAAATGTACAATACATGTTAACATATACAGATAAGAAGTATGTTTCTTCCTGAGTAAAATGAGCCATAAATTACATTTCTTCTATGTTGCTGTCACTTACAGTAGTTAGTAGAAATCTGACAGAACTGACAGGTTTTTGACTAGCCCATCTCTTCATGGGGGATTCTCAGCATGGCCTATATTCTTTATAAAGATACTCCCTGAAAATGATTTATACAAAGATGCTGGCCAGCCTCCCTGCGCACTGCATACTTTTTTTGCAGTTGCATGGAGCAACTGACATTCACTTTTGAAATAAAGAAAACCCTAAGAACCCCCCCACGAGGAAATGGGCTAGTCCAAAAACTGTCAGTTCCGCCAGATTTCTACTACTTACTGTAAGTTACAGCAACATAGGAGAAAAGTAATATATGGCTCATTTTACTCTGGGAGAAATGCACTTTTTATTTGTTTTTGTTTACATATATTTTCAATTTTAAGATTTTCGCGATAGTGGTCCTTAGTGATGCTCGGATACCCCCAATCTCGAATTCGAGCAAATCCGGCCACGGCAGAATTAAAATCAGAATATGCCGTGATCGTGATCCGGATTTGAATTAGAGCTTTGGATTTGACTCAGATTTTAGCCGTGATTACATGTAGAATCCGAATTTGACTTTAACGTTGGATCACAATGTTGGATAGTGAAAAAATGCTACATGCTACAATCACCAAAATTGCATGGATTATAAAGGTGATGATCAACAACTTAAAAAAAAATTCAAAAAGACCTCATAGTTTTTGAGAAAATCGATTTTAAAGTTTTAAATGAAAAAAAGTATTTGTGATTAACAACCGCCAAAACCCGTCGAATTTTTACAATTAATAGCAAAGCCCCCCTTCTTGCTAGAAACACCAAATTTGCAGGATATGTTAAGCAGAACAGTGGGAACAAGGGGGGAAAATTTTTTTTCAAAAGACCTTATAGTTTTTGAGAAAATCGATTTTAAAGTTTCAAAGGAAAAAAGTACACATGTACATGCAGTAAATACATTAACTGTCATTTATTACCGCATTTAAATGTATACTATTTTCTTTGAAACGTTAAAATTTGTGTTTATATCATGTAAGGGGCTAACCGCTAAACCGCTGGTTTTTGCGGTTCTAATTCACCGCCGTGAACACAGCTAAATCCGTAAACACGAGCCGAATTTGGACCACGATCACGAGTTCATTCAGAACTGAATCTGTGATCAACAGGCGATCACGAATTTGGATCACGATGTCGGATAGTGAAAAAATGCTTGTGAATCATGGCTATTCCGTGATCGCGAGGTCGTGATGACATCACTGGTGGCCCTTTAAATGTAAAAAGAAGAATTCTGTAAATAATGTATTGAAAAAAAGTATAATCAGTGGGAGTTACTCCAGGTGCTAATGGCACCCACCATCTTATTTCCATAGTACAATATTATTTTTTTATACAGAAAGATTGACTAAAAGATTTTAGAGAATAAAGGCAAATATTTTCGAAGCAAAGTGTCCTTGGTGATTGTGGTAATGATACTGTAATGATATACAGTACTAAAAAAGATGTTCTTTAAGGCCTCTTTCCCACCAGGACGTTGCGTTTTAGGGGACGTTATAGGTCGCATAACGTCCTCTAACGCAACGCCTGGTAGTGTTGGAGGAGGACGCTACCTAGAGCTGTGTTATGCAGCTCTTGGTGTGCCTTTTGTGTCCTATGCGCTGCGGAGACCACGTGATCGGAGCACTCCACATCACGTGGTCCCGCCAGCCAATCAGCGGCCGCTCCAGGAAGTAAAACACTGCAGTGCAGTGAATATTAAGTAGCCATGTGGCTGGCTAAAATAGTGGACTCTCCCCGCCTCCTCTCCGGCCCAAAAATAAAAAAAAAAACATAACTGAGCATTTGCACACAATCTAACGCAGCTAAAACCACGTAGAACGCACAGCATGCTGCACTTTATTTGAACGTGTAGCGTTACAATGTAATGCAACGTGGGCACTGTGAACAGCCCATTGATTTTACATTACTGTGAGTTGGGCTGCGTTACAGGCTGCACTACCGTGAGCCTGTAACATCTTACTGTGAAAGCAGCCTAAAGGATACCTTAGTGCTGACCCCAAATTGGAAATGTGTGCCCTGTGCGTGTGGGGAGGTGCGTATAGGTTTAACACACCTCCTGTGGTCCGGCGTTCATCTCCGCTCAGCTGTAACCGGTCCCGTTCACAAGCCCTGGTCGGGGAGGTTGGCGCAGGCACATTATGCACATTATGAAGACGTAGCTGGCGTTTGGTCTGGTTACCTGACTCGGACATCCTGCACGCATGTGCACTATGTCGACTCACTATGCGGGCATACTCCTGCGGGCATAATGCGCCTGCACCGACCTCGATACCCAGGGCTTGTGAACAGGAATAGTTACAGCTAAACGGAGATGAACACCGGGCCACGGGATGTGCGGTAAGCCTATACGCACCACCCCACACACACACAATGCGTCCATTTCCAGTTCAGCACTAAGGTATCCTTTAAGGCTACGTTCACAATGATGCGTTGCAGTGCGGCATAACGGCCACTTTGCAATGCAGCTTGGTGCACTGCAATGAACCACCTATGCGTCATTCACAGTGTGGCAGAAGTGTTGTAGGTGCGTTGCTGTGTAACAGCAGGCAGCAATCCAGTGTTAACAGTGACAGTGAAGCATACGTTTTATTTACAATATGCTTCACTGTACTTCGCCATATGCGATGCATTGCACGGATAAAGCACGGCGCCGTTTTCACAATCATTGCGTTGCATTTTCTGCTGTTACAGGGAATGCAACACCCACTGTGAACTTAACCTAAGTGAAAACAATAAAATCACATTGGGCTCTCCCAGCTATGGCAATTTCTGCATGCTGCACCTTTATTTGCTTGATCTGATAAAGCTAAAGTGAGACAGTAGTAGGATATATTGCTATAAATTAGCATTGTTCACCTAAGCTTGAACAACTTACTCTGCAGACTGTAAACCGTACTGTGCTAACAATATAAGCTGCTGCAGGATGAGTAATGGTCAAGGAGTCTACATTTAACAGAGAGGTAAATATTTTACCGCACGGGAGGAAACACATTTAAACGTATTTGCAGGATAAAGCCGATTCCAACAGTTACAATTGGGAATGCAATATTGGGTTTGCTACAATGCTTGCTTAGGCAAATGGAGGTCCTGTCATTCAACCGCCTGGGCACTGGGAAACAAGATAAACATTTCTATTTGACCCCTTTCCAGACAAGTCCCCTCTTTAGAAGATCATAAAGAGGGAGAATGCACTTGTCCTGTATCAATTGGGAAAAATCCCTAGGAAAGTGCGGAGGGATGCTGCTGCTGCCGGGTCTTCTGGCTGAGGAGTCTGTGGATCAGCTTCTTTGAAGAGTCACAATTCCAGCATCATTCTGAACTCAGCGGGTGAGATCTAGGAACCATTACTTTAAAAAAGACATTTTTCTTGCTCAGTTTAACAGGATTTAACCAGGACACATCTCTTCTTATGGGGGACCCACGTGTCTTTGGATTATGTATGTCAATTCCTATCAGCTTAAAGATGAAACTGTTTCTTCACTTTCCTTTTCATTGCCTATGCCTAATCCTGTTACCTTCACGGATATAAATGCTGGTGTTTACCAGTGGCCACCTTGGTTAAACTTTGATGGTTGCCTGCAAAGGAAGACATCAAGAAGAGCAAGCCTACCACAACCGTGAAGACTGTAAGGCACCAGAACAGATGGAGTATAAAGGAGGTACAACGGAGTCCTCACTCTTTGGTGCTGATGTGGATGTGATGGAATTTTCTTACAGACACAACCATCATCCTTACAATGATATAACGACTTCATCTACAAGTCGGGACTTCTGTGAAAGATTCTATGATTTTGCCTCGATAGGAGAGGATGGGATATCTTTTAATGAGAAAAGATCTCCCATGAGCAGATTTGAGGAGGAAGAATCCGACTACGAGGACGAAATGAAATTAGGCTCACCGGCTGGCCGGCCCAAGAGAAAACGAGTGATTACCTACGCCCAACGGCAAGCGGCCAACATCAGAGAGAGGAAGAGAATGTTCAACCTTAACGAAGCCTTTGATGTGCTGCGAAAAAAGGTGCCAACGTTCGCATACGAAAAAAGACTTTCGCGGATCGAAACGCTTCGTCTCGCCATGGTATATATTTCTTTCATGACGGAACTGCTTAACAGCCCCGGGAAGAAAAATTAGAAACATGATGCTATTTAAACTTGCATTTACTGACGATTCTCCTGCCTAAACACTGAAAGTTTAAAGACAGTAGCTCTGGTGGTGTTCCTGCTTTCTTCCCCTTTACAGGTTTGGCCTCAGAAACTCAGCCATATGGATTAGATTTAGCCTATAGGAGAAAAAGGAAAGTAACTCTGCCAAACCGGTTAATAATCTCACAAAAGCTGAAAGGAATTAAGATATTTTTGGCAGTGTAGTATTATGTAAAAAAAATGTTGTTGTTTATATTTTATTGTAATTAAGGTGAATACAATAAATGAAAATTAATTATACAAAATGAGTTTATTATATAGGCAACATTAAGGTTATTATCGAAAAGCATGGGAGCACTACAGGAGGTATGTATATTTAATTGTATCAACATATTTTATTAATCATGCTAGAGTAAGGCCTGCTACACACTTTCAATTATGATTGGCCAATCACTGATCAATGTTACCATCTCCACTTAGAGAGTCAACACATATTGAATACTATGAACAAACTATGTAGGTAAACCCTCATACTACATGGAGGTGGTAAAACTGGTCATTGATTGGCCAATCATAATTGAAAGTGTGTACCAGACATCTGTTAAATAAAGGAAAATGTGTGTGTGTGTGTGTGTGTGTGTGTGTGTGTGTGTGTGTGTGTGTGTGTGTGTGTGTGTGTGTGTTAGTGTGTGTGTGCGTGTGTGTGTGTGTGTGTGTGTGTGTGCGTGTGGTGTGTGTGCGTGTGGTGTGTGTGTGTGTATGTGTGTGTGTGTGTGTGTGTGTGTGTGTGTGTGTGTGTGTGTGTGTGTGTGTGTGTGTGTGTGTGTGTGTGTGTGCGTGTGGTGTGTGTGTGTGTGCGTGTGGTGTGTGTGTGTGTGTGTGTGGTGTGTATCTGTGGTGTGTGTGTGTGTGTGTGTGCGCGTGTGGTGTGTGTGGTGTGTGTGTGTGTGTGTGGTGTGTATCTGTGGTGTGTGTGTGTGTGTGTGTGTGTGTGTGTGTGTGTGTGTGTGTGTGTGTGTGTGTGTATCCCATATGCAATTCACTTTTTCTCCAGGAGACAATTTTTCATCTTCAGTTTAAAATAACTTTTTTAGCACTTTGCAATAAAAAAAATACAAAAAGTAGACAAGTAGGTGAAAAGGTATAGTCAAAATGATTCTGAGTATTTTGTTGTGTGTGTACAAAAATATGTAATAGGCAAAAAAGTACAATATATTTTGCACATGACTACAGCTCTGCATAAAGCGTTATAACGCGAGACGTTTGTAAGTAGTAGTAGTAAGTCTGTCTGTACTGACATTTTTTCTGTGTTCTCCCTGGATGTCATATACAGTTTTACTATTGATTGAGCAGCTCTGAAAAAAAAAAGTCACATTTTTCCAAATTCAAACACAAATGGTGTGTTGTAAAATGTATGTTTCGCTGCACCAAAAGCTCCCTTTCTCCCTGAATGTTAACATTTTGCTGTATCGCAATTCAACAGTGTTCGAAAAGCTCACTTCAATAAACAAAATTATGTGCTCTGTAGGGGACTTTTTGAATTTCCACAGAAGAGAAATATAAAAGCGTAAACCAAGTATTTAGTCCTATGCTTAACATGTCTCTTTATCAGCTGTGTTCTAAAGACAAAACAGAAAAGTAATGCCGCTTTGCCACTTTTCTTGCTTCCCCAGCGTAAAAAAGTGTTGGACCAACAAAGGAAAGTTTGGCATGTCCCCATGAGCTATATGGAACTGTGATATTTTATTATGTGTTGCTCAGTGTATTTATTTTTTATTATAGAAAGTGGAGACGTTTTCCACAGCATTGTACAAGACAAGGGGCCCTGTCTGATTCACTTTTTCACGTAAGTTTTCTCCTAGAAGATCATTTTTAATCTTCTGTTTAAAAAAATTTTTTTAGCACTCTGCAATAGAAAAAGTACTAGCAAAATGAGTCTTCTCTTGATTGCTGGTGGCTTGAAAAGCATTTTATTGATAAGTTGTGAAAATAACACCTAGGAGAAAATTTAGAAGAAAAAGTGAATTGAATACAGGCTGATGGCTCTTGTGTGTGTGCAAAGTGTGGTTAAAGGGACCTTGGACAGAGAATAAAAATGGAATTTGAACTTACCTGGGGCTTCCTCCAGCCCCCATAGCCTGCAAGGTCCCTTGGTGTCCTCTGGGTCCCCTCAGTTCCCCCGCTGGCGGATCTGGTAGCACGCAATTTCACCAAGAGTCGTGCACACCTGCAAATGCGCTGCTGCTCATCCATGCACCCGGCTCAATCACACGCCCGTCACTGTACGCGTTCTGTGCATGTGCTGGTCTTAAAAGAATGAACCACGCTTGCACAGAATACTTACAGCGACAGGTGCGGCGCGGACGGGCCCTGCGTGCGCAGTTGAGCAAGACTTCCGGTGAAGTTGCGCACTACCGGAGCCACCAGCGGTAGAACAGAGGGGACCCAGAGGACACCAAGGGACCTCATAGGTTTTGAGGGGCTGGAGAAGCCCCAGGTAAGTTCAAATTCCATTTGTATTCTATTTTCAGAGTACTATTCTTGTTTACCAAAAGATCCATTATATCATTTTTAAGACAGCTTTACAACAATGACAGATGGAAGATGATTGGTCACCCCTGGCAACAGGAACATGGGGTTAACTGTCATACAAGGGGTCTAACATACATGATTACATGCCATTTCATTCATATCGCTGAAGTACATGGCTAGTTTCCACTTGTGTGATTTTGCTGCGCATTTTCGCTGCGAAAATTTGCATTTGGATGAAATCCTATATTCATAATAAATATGAATGGGCTAGTTTCCATTTCATAAGGATTTTTGCATGTGATTGCATTTGTTAAAAAAACCCTGTCAGCCAGTTCCATATTTTCGAATTCCGTATGCGATTCTTCATATATAATGTTTTTACAAGGCAGAACATCTAAATTAGGGCCATTGCAAAACTAAAAAATTGCATGCTAAAATGTAAAATACTATGCATTTTTTTTAATCTTCAGAGAAATTGCATGTGATTTTCTTGATGTGCAAACGCAATGCTACAGTGAAAATGTAGTTTTATTGTTTTGGATTTTTTTTTTTCCATATCCGGCAGATTTGATCATCTGATTGAATCTGCTAGAAATCAATAGCAAAGGGGGCCTGATCGATTCTCTGGTCAACTTTTGGCCAAAATCAGTTGAGTCAGTCGATCACATCAAATAGAAGATATCACTCAATCAGCAGTAGGTCACTAACAGCAACAGATCGACAGCCTGTATCAAACAGTGCAATACTGCCATTAGACAGATTTTAATTAGATTTCATGTTAAAATCTATTAGAAATGTATGCCTAGTGTGTGGCAAGATCTGACAGGGTCAGGGATCTATCTGATGGTCAAATCCAGTGGCCATCTTTAAGTGTATGGAGACATTTAGGTTGTTTTCTTAATTAGCTCTCTAGGAAACTGTCCTTAAAATTTAAAGCAAACCCTTTTCACAGTTCAAATGACTAAGATATCATCTGCACTTCTACGTACCGATAAAGACCACCAATCGTTCGCTCATCTACTATGTGTACAGTGGCCAGCCAATGTCCCTTAAGGATCTGGCATGATGGCTCTTTAATAATGCCTGAGCAGCACCAATCGCATTGTGTTCTCGTCATTCAGATACCCCCCACTAGGTTGAGCAGTCATTGTCCCTCCACCCCCCTCCATAGCAACAGAACACATGGCTTGCCTAAAGGCTAACAATGCATCTGTACAGCATCGTGCCCTGAATTGTCACCCAAGGGATTGTTTCCCGATCACCGACGGGTGACAACTATGTGTGAGGGTAGGAACACACTAGGCAGTATCGCATATGCGTTTTCCATACCACATCGTGGAAAACGCATATGCGATTCTGCCTAGTGTGTTCCTACCCTGAAAGCTCTCAGCTGGCACTCTCAACTGTGCGTATGCAGAGCCAGCATCCCTAGAGATGGGCAGGATCCCTCCTCCCTGTTATATGAATGTATCACTGCAGTAAAGTGGGAAAAGTGATGAAGTAAAATTTACTTCCTGCTTTGTGCAGTCTTAAGAACCAATGCCTTACCAAGGCACTGTTGCCATGGTTTACAGCAAGTTTCCAAAAAGAAAAAGAAAAAAGAATAGAGCAGCTGTATACTAAAGCTGAAAAGATAATATTTATTGGAATTCAGTGATAAAAATGATGGTGATTGATGATAAGTTATATAGATTTTGTACTACAGAAGTCCCACACCTACAACAAGCATGCAGCTGGTGGAGACACCACTCCTATACTCCATCCTAAAGCTACGTACACACATGCGACAACGATCGTTCATTGTCAACGACGAACAGACTTAATTGATGAAAGAACGACCCAAGTAAAGTTAGTTTCAAAAGGTGTGTAACGATCATATCGTTAAAACGAACGTTACATCACGTAAAAGTAACTATTGCGCCTGTGCATAAAAATGAAAAGTTCCATGGAGAAATAGTGAAATGCGCATGTCAAGCCTACTACGAACGACCGTTTCCAACGATGTACTACTTTTGCAAACGATCGTCGATAGGAAAAATCCGCCAAGCTAGATCATTCGTTTTGAACGATCTAGCTCGTCCGTCGTTAGACTTCATGGTTGTTGGCTGTTTTTTTCAAACGATCGTCGTTTGAAAGGATCGGGGAACGATCGTTTCAAACTACTATAGTCGCATGTGTGTACGCACCTTGAGACTAGGTGCACACATAACATAACATGTAAAGCAGCGTTTTATGTCATGTTTTATCTTAATGTTGTGTGTGTTTTTGTGCGTTTTTGCTGCGTTTGAGACTTTTTTACCGCAGATTTTTTTTCAAGTATTTTGTGTGCGTTTTAATGCATTTGCGGTTCGCATGTAAAAACCGCATATGCGTTTTGTATGCGTTTTTCATGCTTTTTTATTTTGCATTTTATGCAAATCGCTAGAAAGACAACAGGAAGCAGAAAAATATCACAGAACTATTTTTTTTTAAGCAAAAATGCATAGAAAGACGCATTGAAAATACATACAACACGCATACCATTGCATTCCCATTGACTTTCATTATGTGCGTTTTCATGCGTTTTTGAAGATCATGCAACAAAAACAGCGTTTTTCAAAACGCGCGCATCAAAAACGCATATGTGTATTGTGGATAAGTAGTTCACACTGTATTAAAGCAGACCTGAACTCAGAACATTCTGTCTGCTCTTAAGGCTACTTTCACATCAGGACGTTGCGTCTGATGCGACGTTAAGGTCGCACAATGTGCCCCTAACGCAACACATTGTGCACTATAACTTGGACGTTTTAGTGCATTCTTTAGCTCTGCATTTGGTGCGCCGTTTTCGTCGCATAGTGATGGAACGAAAACGGCACATGCGTTACATAAAAAAACATTACTGAGCATGTGCAACACAAATAACGCAGCAGATTCATTGCTAAATGTACAGCATGCAGCACTTTCTAACAACGCCTCACGTTACACACAAACGCAACGTGTGCACTGTGAATGTCGCACAGACTTTAGTATTACTGTGCATTACTATGCATTATAAAATTTTCTAACGTGCGACTTTAACGTCGCGCTGTGAAAGAGCCCTTAAAGATAAGCAACAGCATAATAACCTTTACAGAAAAAATTTCTTTGTTACAGCTGGTACAAATCCTGCAATAGATCTGCAGTGTGTCTACTTCCTGCTTTTTATGAAAGTAGACATAGGTTTAACATCCTGTGTTTACAAATTAGCTGCTCTGCTGAGGCAATCAGCTGACACAGCTGATAGATCAAGTTACATTTGCGATTAGCCACAAAGGAGGGGGGATTAGACAGGCTAAACTCTCTAAAAACAAACAGGGTGCATCTTTATGTATTCCTTCTGTCGTCCTCGAGGACGTAGATATACATCTTGTAGCTGAAACACAGCTTTGCACCTTACTCCTGTGCAAAACCTCCGGCACTATCTGCTGCAGTACTAATTAGTAAAAGGGAATACATGTTCCTTGAGCCAGTAAGATTGGTTTTTATCATTAAAAAGACTTTTCTTTTCTCAGTTTACTGTGAAAATACACATTCTAGCATTATTTCAGAATCCAATATCCTCAACATATATTGTGACAGGAACATAATCTACGTTTTGTGGTAAACGTTGGAAATAGTCAAACAAAACTTGTGTTTTTTATCTATAGTAGCGTTTTTCATTTTTAAACTGGAATTGGTAAAACTGAGAAATGTGGGATTTTTTTCTGTTTTTTTTATTCTCATCTTTTTCCTAGGGAAAAAAATGCTATACAATGAAAGTCTACTTTGTCTAAAAAAAAACAACAACAATATATATTACATTTAGGTGTCATAAGTAGGGTTAAATTTATTGCTGATTAAATAGGGACATAGGGACATAGCTAAAATGTCAAAACTGCTCTAGTCCATTAAGGGGAAACAAGGTCTAGTTGCAAAGTGGTTAAATAAAGATGCATTCCTTATTCTCCTAACTTCCTGTGAAATTACTTTAATATGTTGCCTGTTTCGTAAGTTACAACAAAAATATACATATACATTTTTAAAAACTTGCCTATTTTCAGTAGAGAGGAAACTGCAGCCCTAAGTAGAAATCCCCACTTGCCTGGAATCAAGCTGTAAGCATAGCTCTCTATAACAGCAAATAAAGTGTGAGCTAGTTGTGCATTATTGACTGTGACATGTCTGATATTAAAAAGCCATGGAGGAATGTTTGACCAAGAGGCCACTTTTCAGCCTCAGTGTTGGCACATAGCTCCTGAAAGCCCTGAGAAACCCTGGAGTTTCCTCTATTGTGTCAGCCACTTGCAGCGAACTAATTGGCTTTTGATAGCTGTTGATGCTGCGCTATACACCTGCAGGTGGGAGGGATTTAACTTCACAGGCAAAGGCAGATACTAGAAAAACTTTAATTATTTTGGCATTATCTGATAATTCCTTGGAGGTCACTGTTGCAAAGTGTCTGAAATAACACTGAATGAAGGTTAAATGGAGAGGAAGAGATTGTGAAGTGAAATGTAGCACCTCTAGATCCAAAAAGAAAAAAGAATGAAAAATAAAAAAACTTTTTTTTGTTCGTTTTTGTTTTAGAATAAGCGAACATTGAAATACTCACACACAGGCACACACACAAATACTAACATACAAATGCACATGTACACACACGTGCACACACATAGAAACACTTGCGCACTCACATATACGCAAACACACACATGCAAGCGCCCACACACAATACACATACACACACAAATACACACACACACAAAGTAAATACACACACAAACCCAAACCAAGTAAACACACATGCACACAGGTATATGCAATACACAAACAAGCAGGAGTGTCCAGCAAATCATCTTCCTGCCGGTAGGTATGCGCAACGTCACAACATTATGGGAAGCCAAGTGATTGCGGCACTTTGCACGGTGTCATCAGGGATTTTAAAGACCTGATCCTCCGTATCGCCGCGCGACGCTATGCAACATTCGCGTGATCGTGCGCCTGTACCCAAAGTCGCCGGGCTGACGAAGCCGTCAGTGGGACCAAGGAGCGAACCCAGATGACTCTGAGGGAGGGAGCCTGGAGGAAGCCCCAGGTAAGTTCATATTTGCTTTTTAAGTGTCTGCACAGGGTCCCTTTCACTAGTATGGAAGAACAACAGATATACTTACAGTACATGTAACTGGTACATGCTGTACAACATCTCAAACCTCTTTTCTATGTTAAATACATTTTTGCAACAAGATCCTATACCCTGTGAACTTCTCCCAGAAGGAATCAGCCTTACATCTTGTAGATCAAAAAACGAAGCAAACACTTGGTTCAGACACACCTGCAATGTCCTCCAGATGTGTATTGTAGTAATTGGCTGCTTTACCACCAGCACCTTTCTAGCGAAGATTTAATAACTGGCTACAAGACATTTCTGTGCAGCCACACATTGCTGCTGGTGTGAAACGGTGATTATCAACTACTTCAGATATCATTACTAACAAAAGATGGAGAATAGTTACTTGGTGTTAATCTCTCTATGTGGAAAAGGCTGCTGGTACAACTGTGGGGAAAAAAACATCAGTGTACAGAAAACTAAAATATTCATAAATCCAGTTTATCAAAAACCAAAATACCATATTTTTCAGAATATAAGACACTCCGGCATATAAGACGCACCTAGTTTTAGAGGGCAAAAATCGGGAGGAAAAATAGCTAATCCTAGGTGTGTCTATAGTGCAGGGGCGTCTTATGGACCTTTTACCCCCAAATACCGTTTCTAAGCTACTCTATCTACACAACACTGCCCGGCTATACTACACTAATCCCTGCTGGGACAGTTGCACTACAGACTACACTACACTACACTACACTAATCCCTGCTGGGACAGTTACACTACAGACTACACTACACTACACTACACTTATCCCTGGTGCCCACCAACTAAGCTACACAGCATGCACTACACTACACTACACTATAATACTATACCTGCTCCTGTCGGCTCGATCCTCTTTCTCTGGCAGAGCGTTCCTCTTCTTGCCTTGCAGTTCTCCAGGGACACCGGCCGTCTGCCACTATAAAGCACCACTGGGTCCTCCGTCCTACAAGCCGCATACACGCTGTTTACAATACACTAGCGGAGAGCGTGGATCACACATGATGTCATGTGTGACCCCCGCAAAAGATGGTGATTAGTCACTTGGTGTAAATTTCACTACGTCATACATGACCCCCGCCACACATGCACCGCTAGTGTTTTGTAAACAGTGTGTACACAGCTTGCAGAATAGAGGTGGCCAGTGTCCCTTGATAGCTGCAGGTGACCAGTATCCCTCGAGAGCTTCAAGACAAGAAGAGGAATGTGCTGCCAGGACCCAGAGAGGATCGTGCCAGCAGAAGCAGGTAATATTGCTTCCCTGCTCACACTGCATAACTTTTTACCGTTCCTTTGGAATATAAGATGAATTTTGTGGGAGAAAAAGTGCATCTTATATTCAGAAAAATACAGTGATATTTATTAAATGTACTACTGATGCTGTGTTTATTATGTCCAGTTTTGCCTTTCCTTACAGAGGACCTAAACTGTTCCACAAGACGGAAGGTAAATACAGAGAAACTTAGAGATAACAGCCTGTCTAATTCTCCCTGGAAGTAACGAGCCATCATGACCACCTCAGGAGGATACTAGGACATGCAGTATCCTCTATAATAAAACCCGGACCCAGCCTCACAGAGGCAGGAGGACAGGGACGGGGCCAGGGAGCCAGGCGGGCGTGTGAGCTGGCGGCCGGGTGTACGGCGGGTGTGTGCGCGTGTGTGCGGCGGGTCTGCGCGTATGCGCAGTACATGCGGTGGGCAGCGGCAAGAAACACAGACCGAGCAACAGGAGGTTGCTTGCGCTATTAGCTTTGATGAATCAATCCCATAACATCTAGGAGTTCCCTTAGTAAAGGGGACCTACCCAGACTCCATCCTAAGATGCCTTCAGGGGCCTACACCCACAGATGTGGGGGTATTTACTTCCATCGTTTCCTGAGCACCGGAGGTTGGGATGAGCACCTATTCCATGGTAGTGACAAGGGTTTTCACAAAGAGGTGCATAGACCATTTGGACTGGCAAAGCTCAGGGTGTGGGGAGCTCCACGCAGTCCAGGATCTAAATTCTATACTAGCCTGCATGGGTAAAAACTGAAAGGGGGTTAAAGATGTTTTTGTGGCTACAATTGTTATAGATGTGAAGATTACAGTGTCCACTGTCCACATTTGTTTTATGAGCCTTGCGTGATGAGCCCACAGGCTGTGAGGGTGGCAAGGGGTTGTCAAGGGAAAGTGTATGAACATTGGAGGCCACATTAAAGTTTTGCTGGGGGGTCCCATGCAGGGGTGTAACTACAAATTATGCCCCCCTGCAAAACTTTGATGGGCCCTTTTTAAATTCACATATCTTCCCTTTCCTCCCCTTGATAAACCCTCACAGCCTGGGGGCCCATCTTATAAGGATCATAAAACAAGTGTGGCCATCAAGATCTTCTCCCCCATAACATGTGTAGCCACAAAAACAACTGATCTTAAATATCAGAGAAAGGGAAGGTTAGTAGTTGGGTCCTACGCACACCACTGCCCCCCCCCCCCCTGCAGTCGCAGGTGCTGCTCCCCTATAGTTACACACATATACAGTGGAGGAAATAATTATTTGACCCCTCACTGATTTTGTAAGTTTGTCCAATGACAAAGAAATGAAAAGTCTCAGAACAGTATCATTTCAATGGTAGGTTTATTTTAACAGTGGCAGATAGCACATCAAAAGGAAAATCGAAAAAATAACCTTAAATAAAAGATAGCAACTGATTTGCATTTCATTGAGGGAAATAAGTTTTTGAACCCCTACCAACCATTAAGAGTTCTGGCTCCCACAGAGTGGTTAGACACTTCTACTCAATTAGTCACCCTCATTAAGGACACCTGTCTTAACTAGTCACCTGTATAAAAGACACCTGTCCACAGAATCAATCAATCAAGCAGACTCCAAACTCTCCAACATGGGAAAGACCAAAGAGCTGTCCAAGGATGTCAGAGACAAAATTGTAGACCTGCACAAGGTTGGAATGGGCTACAAAACCATTAGCAAGAAGCTGGGAGAGAAGGTGACAACTGTTGGTGCGATTGTTTGAAAATGAAAGGAGCACAAAATGACCATCAATCGACCTCGCTCTGGGGCTCCACGCAAGATCTCACCTCGTGGGGTGTCAATGGTTCTGAGAAAGGTGAAAAAGCATCCTAGAACTACACGGGAGGAGTTAGTGAATGACCTCAAATTAGCAGGGACCACAGTCACCAAGAAAACCATTGGAAACACATTACACCGCAATGGATTAAAATCCTGCAGGGCTCGCAAGGTCCCCCTGCTCAAGAAGGCACATGTGCAGGCCCGTCTGAAGTTTGCCAATGAACACCTGAATGATTCTGTGAGTGACTGGGAGAAGGTGCTGTGGTCTGATGAGACCAAAATAGAGCTCTTTGGCATTAACTCAACTCGCGGTGTTTGGAGGAAGAAAAATGCTGCCTATGACCCCCAAAACACCATCCCCACCGTCAAGCATGGGGGTGGAAACATTTTGCTTTGGGGGTGTTTTTCTGCTAAGGGCACAGGACAACTTAATCGCATTAACGGGAAAATGGACGGAGCCATGTATCGTGAAATCCTGAACGACAACCTCCTTCCCTCTGGCAGGAAACTGAAAATGGGTCGTGGATGGGTGTTCCAGCACGACAATGACCCAAAACATACAGCAAAGGCAACAAAGGAGTGGCTCAAGAAGAAGCACATTAAGGTCATGGAGTGGCCTAGTCAGTCTCTGGACCTTAATCCAATAGAAAACCTATGGAGGGAGCTCAAGCTCAGAGTTGCACAGAGACAGCCTCGAAACCTTAGGGATTTAGAGATGATCTGCAAAGAGGAGTGGACCAACATTCCTCCTAAAATGTGTGCAAACTTGGTCATCAATTACAAGAAACGTTTGACCTCTGTGCTTGCAAACAAGAGTTTTTCCACTAAGTATTAAGTCTATTATTGTTAGAGGGTTCAAAAACGTATTTCCCTCAATGAAATGCAAATCAGTTGCTATCTTTTATTTAAGGTTATTTTTTCGATTTTCCTTTTGATGTGCTATCTGCCACTGTTAAAATAAACCTACCATTGAAATGATACTGTTCTGAGACTTTTCATTTCTTTGTCATTGGACAAACTTACAAAATCAGTGAGGGGTCAAATAATTATTTCCTCCACTGTATATATATATATATATATATATATATATATATATATATATATATATATATATATATATAAAGTCCAGGGGGGGGGTCAACAGCTATCACAAGCTGAGAAGTTGAAGGTGCTCGCAACTGGGGGTGCCCAAACCCCTTAGAGTATAAAAAAGGCACAGGGAGTTGCAGCACACAGCTCTTTTCTTTATTTAGAGCAACAAATCATGCAAACAGCAGACAGTTTCGGTCGTCCCCGACCTTTATCAATGCCAAATAACAAATGAATACATGGTCATATATATACCCGCCCCAACAGGAAATGACATCATGGGAAAATGGGGTCCACCCCTCAGTTTCATCACCAGGCAGTGGAAAAACAAATAATACAACAAGTGTCAATCAAGTACACTTATCTCCTTAATCATTAATCAGTCCATGATCCAAATCACGTAGTAGTATTCTCTCAACCAGTGTAACAGTCAGTTTCTTTAGATAGCCCTAAGAGAGGAGAAGATTATAAAAACAAGTGTAAGTCGAAATCTTTATTTAGGCCACCTGGGCTTAAACTACCTAACTTATGAATCCACATTACTTCTCTACGTTTTAACATTAAGATCCTGTCACCCCCCCGTCTGGGTTTCGGAATATGGTCTATAACCATATATTTTAGGTCCACATCTCTATGTCCAGTTTCCCTCCAGTGTTTCGCAACTGGAAGATCAGAACTTACTGCCCTGACAGAGCTCCTATGCTGTGAGATACGATCCCGTACCTTTTGTGTGGTTTCTCCCACATAAAGCAGCCCGCAAGGGCAAATCAGTAAGTAAACAACATAGGAGCTCTGACAGGTAAGAAAATATTTGATCTTATATCCATCACAAAATGTGGACCCCTTAATCATATGGGTACATTCACTGCATGTGAGGCATGGGTATGACCCCAACCTTTTTGAACCCAAAAAAGTCTCAGTATGTTTCTGTATTGGTGGGGTATCAGCCCTCACCAATCTGCTACCCAAGGTTTCATTCTTTCTGTAAGCAGGAATTGGCGGTGTACGGAATTCCGGAATTTCAGGGTAGGCACTGCCCAGAATGTGCCAATGTCGTTTGATACATGACATCACTCTCCCCGAAAGTCCATGGAATTGGCACATAAAGGGCAGGCGGGGACCCTCAGATTCACCTCTCTTCCTTCTACCCTGTTCTCCGGTTAACAACGCAGCTGCCTCTTCCTGAAGTAAAGTATCTGGATATCCACGCTCCGAGAGCTTAGCAACCATCTGCTGTGTTCTCATGCCTATCCTATTAGGATCTGAAACAATTCTCTCTACCCGGAGTAACTGACTCCTCACTATGGAACGGAAGACAGCAGGTGGGTGGAAGCTCTCGAAGCGCAGGAGTTGGTTGCGATCAGTCGGTTTTTTATAAAAATCTGATGTGAGGGAACCAGCAAGTTTTCGAATAGTGGTATCCAAGAAATTTATCTCCTCACGGTCATGGGTAATCTCAAATTTAATGTTTGGATGAAACCGATTAAGTTCATCATGGAATGTCATAAGGGATCCAATGTCGCCCCGCCACACGGCGAACACGTCGTCAATGAAGCGCCACCAGACACCGCAGTGTCTGGAGAACGCCTCACTGACATACACGTGTGTGCTCTCAAAGTGGTGCATGAAAGCACCTGCAAAGGACGGAGCGACATTGGATCCCTGTGCCACACTATTGGACAAGGTTTTGTCACCCCTGGTAAAACATATACCTTCATATATCAGAGATACTTCTGACTTTCTCAGAAAGATCGCTGCATTGAAAATTGATCCTGCAGATGAGACATGGTTAGTGAGCTGGGACGTCTCGTCATTGTATACGTCTATACCACAGAGTGAAGGTATCAATGCATGTATTGATTTGATCCAAAACAGTGGAGAATATAATATGGCACAAGTTAGCTTTTTTGAGACCCTATTTCACTTTGTTTTGGACAACAATTACTTTTTGTTTAAGGATGTCTTTTATCTCCAACAACGGGGTACAGCTATGGGATCCAATGTCGCTCCGTCCTTTGCAGGTGCTTTCATGCACCACTTTGAGAGCACACACGTGTATGTCAGTGAGGCGTTCTCCAGACACTGCGGTGTCTGGTGGCGCTTCATTGACGACGTGTTCGCCGTGTGGCGGGGCGACATTGGATCCCTTATGACATTCCATGATGAACTTAATCGGTTTCATCCAAACATTAAATTTGAGATTACCCATGACCGTGAGGAGATACATTTCTTGGATACCACTATTCGAAAACTTGCTGGTTCCCTCACATCAGATTTTTATAAAAAACCGACTGATCGCAACCAACTCCTGCGCTTCGAGAGCTTCCACCCACCTGCTGTCTTCCGTTCCATAGTGAGGAGTCAGTTACTCCGGGTAGAGAGAATTGTTTCAGATCCTAATAGGATAGGCATGATAGCAGATGGTTGCTAAGCTCTCGGAGCGTGGATATCCAGATACTTTACTTCAGGAAGAGGCAGCTGCGTTGTTAACCGGAGAACAGGGTAGAAGGAAGAGAGGTAAATCTGAGGGTCCCCGCCTGCCCTTTGTGTGCCAATTCCATGGACTCTCAGGGAGAGTGATGTCATGTATCAAACGACATTGGCACATTCTGGGCAGTGCCGACCCTGAAATTCCGGAATTCCGTACACCGCCAATTCCTGCTTACAGAAAGAATGAAACCTTGGGTAGCAGATTGGTGAGGGCTGATACCCCACCAATACAGAAACATACTGAGACTTTTTTGGGTTCAAAAAGGTTGGGGTCATACCCATGCCTCACATGCAGTGAATGTACCCATATGATTAAGGGGTCCACATTTTGTGATGGATATAAGATCAAATATTTTCTTACCTGTCAGAGCTCCTATGTTGTTTACTTACTGATTTGCCCTTGCGGGCTGCTTTATGTGGGAGAAACCACACAAAAGGTACAGGATCGTATCTCACAGCATAGGAGCTCTGTCAGGGCAGTAAGTTCTGATCTTCCAGTTGCGAAACACTGGAGGGAAACTGGACATAGAGATGTGGACCTAAAATATATGGTTATAGACCATATTCCGAAACCCAGACGGGGGGGTGACAGGATCTTAATGTTAAAACGTAGAGAAGTAATGTGGATTCATAAGTTAGGTAGTTTAAGCCCAGGTGGCCTAAATAAAGATTTTGACTTACACTTGTTTTTATAATCTTCTCCTCTCTTAGGGCTATATAAAGAAACTGACTGTTACACTGGTTGAGAGAATACTACTATGTGATTTGGATCATGGACTGATTAATGATTAAGGAGATAAGTGTACTTGATTGACACTTGTTGTATTATTTGTTTTTCCACTGCCTGGTGATGAAACTGAGGGGTGGACCCCATTTTCCCATGATGTCATTTCCTGTTTGGGCGGGTATATATATGACCATGTATTCATTTGTTATTTGGCATTGATAAAGGTCGGGGACGACCGAAACTGTCTGCTGTTTGCATAATTTGTTGCTCTAAATAAAGAAAAGAGCTGTGTGCTGCAACTCCCTGTGCTATATATATATATATATATATATATATATATATATATATATATATATATATACTAGCTGATGGACTGGCGTTGCCCGGGTATGCATTGGGCTGGTGTTGGCTCCGCCAACTTTTTCTAACCCTAACACACATTCACTTAATTACTCAATGACTTAGTTTGTGAGCATTGCGATCTTTGGCATCAATAATTTGAATTGAAATGAAACAAATCTGATTGGCTGTTTGTGGCTCCACCCCGTTTTCTGAATTTGAACCCAAATCACTTAATGACCAACTGTACCAGGTTTGAGGCTTGTGCCATTAACAGTGCAAGAATGACAGCAATTAAATATTCTCATGAAAAGCAATAGGTGAATTTTGATTGGCTTTTGTAGGCTCCACCCACTTTTCTGAATATTAATCCAAGTCACCCAGTGACCATCTGTGCAAAGTTTGAGAACCCTGCCATTAACAGTGTAAGAATGGCTGCAGATTACATTTTCTCAGTGAAATTTGTATTTGTCTCCGCCCACTTTTTGGTTATGGGGATAAAAAGTATCCTATATGTTATTCCAGGTAATGTACTATGTGTGTGCCAAATGTCATTCAAATCTGATCAGCCATTGTTATGTGATTGAGTAACAAACCTCCAAATATCCAAACTTTCACATTTATAATATTAGTGTGATATATACCGGTCTGTCTCAAAAATTAGCATATTGTGATGAAGTTCATTATTTTCTGTAATGTACTGATAAACATTAGACTTTCATATATTTTAGATTCATTACACACAACTTAAGTAGTTCAAGCCTTTTATTGTTGTAATATTGATGATTTTGGCATACAGCTCATGAAAACCCAAAATTCCTATCTCAAAAAATTAGCATATTTCATCCGACCAATAAAAGAAAAGTGTTTTTAAATTAAAAAAAAGTCAACCTTCAAATTATTATGTTCAGTTATGCACTCAATACTTGGTTGGGAATCCTTTTGCAGAAATTACTGCTTCAATGCAGTGTGGAATGGAGGCAATCAGCCTGTGGCACTGCTCAGGTGTTATGGAGGCCCAGGATGCTTTGATAGCGGCCTTAATCTCATCCAGAGTATTGGGTCTTGCGTCTCTCAACTTTCTCTTCACAATATCCCACAGATTATCTATGGGGTTCAGCAGGGCCGGATTTGTGGGCAGGCCCCTAAGGCACAGGACTAGGGCGAATTAATTATGCTTCCTTCCTGGGGCGGCCGCGGGTGACAGGTTAACTAACTGACTGCACCTGTGATCTGTCACCCTCCATAGGCTGTCAGCTGAGCCGCCCACTAGTGTCCGCAGCTGCCCGCTCCGCTTGCCGCTCTGCTCTGTGTGCGATGTGAGCAGAGGCAAGTGGAAGCGGCTGCGGTTGCCTGGCTACAAGGACAGGGGGTGGGATCCCAGAGAAGGAGGACTGAGAGGAGATCGGACTCCGAGTGACTCACTCAGAGCCATGCGATGCTGCCAATGGTGTGGTGCGCCCTGGCCCCTGCCCTGGACTCGAGCGAGCCGGCTGCCTGCATCTGGCACTGGCAGTCATCATCAGCCGCCGGCCAGTACGTACCTGCAAGGCAGACTTTGCTCGAGTCCCTGTCCCTCAGTCCCAGCACAGCTCCAAACTTCAGATAAACATGCGGCCGGCTGGGAGAGCAGAGCGTATCTTTCAATAGGGCGCCTCCGCTGTCAATCAGTGACGTGACGTCACTGATTCACACGGCACACACAGCGCTGGCTAGGAGTCACTGTCTAGGGGAGGTCTCGCGGTGCCGCTGGGGCTGATGGATCTATGAGAGCCTCAGTGCGCAGGCGCTCTGCAGAACGAGACCCCCTTTCCTAATTTTCTGCTGCGCACATCCCTGGCTGGCTGGCTCCAGATTTGTGAAATAATTTGTGACTGCAGACTTGACTGTAAGTTTCTGCTGCAGGCCTGGCTGCAGCATAATGTCTGTGTGTTCCTGTCTGTCAGTGTTAGGATAAATCAAATGTAAAATGAATGACAATAGCTGGGTGATGATCTTTACTGAGGGCCCCCTCCCCTTTAGTAGCTAAATGTTATTTGTTAATGTATGTAGTAAGGTAATTATATATGCTGAGTGCTTCTTACCAGCCCCCATCCTGTCTTTGCCGAATGTAGTCCCCTAATGGTCTGCCTTGTCCAGCCCACACTCTCTGTATCGCACTTTACAGCGTATGTGCGGACCGGTGTGCGGACAGGGAATGTTTTGCGCAGCCCATTTTGCTAACTGTGTTACTGCACAAAATGCTCTGAAGGGTACAGGTAGTCCCCGGTTTACGAACGCCCGCCGACCCGCCGCGATGACGTCTCGCCGCCGGGGACTACCTGTACTGCTGCCATTTTTAATGCCGAGTTGGCGCAGCGGAAGGTAAATAGAGGACATTTCACCTGTTCCATGGCTGTAGAAGGTCCCAACGTGTTGCCTGGAAGCTGCGTGGCTCGTCCTCTCACTCCGTTCACTGTTACTGCGTCGCATAATGAAGCAATCAGGAGAAGACCCCTAGTGGCGGCGCCTCCTGATGCGTCATTATGCGATGCATATGAAGCCGCAGGGAGGACAATGGACGGAGCGAGAGGACTGGAAGCGCAGATTCCAGGCAGCACGTTGGGACCAGCCATGGAGCAGGTGAGATGTCCAATATTTACCTTCCGCTGCGCCAACTGCATTAAGAATGGCAGCAGAACAGGTAGTCCTGACTTAAGGACGGATTCAGGTTAAGAACGAGCCGACAGTCCCTATCTCGTTCGTTAACCGAGGACTACCTGTATTTCGTCAGGGCCATGCACACTGGTGTGCGACTGGCCTGGATTGCGGCTTCATTGTGTGAAAATGGTGGTGATCAAGCAAACCGGTTACTGGGGGCTGGAGGAAGCCCCAGGTAAGTATAAATCTTTTTCCTTTAAAGTATCCCTGAGACAGGGGGAAAAGTTTTAATTTACTTACCAGGGGCTTCCTCCAGCCTCTCGTAGCCTAGGCAGTGTCGAAAAAAATGCGGGGGGGGGGGGGGGGGCGGTTGGTGATACTGGGCCTAGGGTGGGAAAAAGTACAAATCCGGCCCTGGGGTTCAGGTCAGGAGAGTTGGCAGGCTAATTGAGCACAGTAATACCATGGTCAGTAAACCATTTACCAGTGGTTTTGGCACTGTGAGCAGGTGACAGGTCGTGCTGAAAAAAAATGAAATCTTCATCTCCATAAAGCTTTTCAGCAGATGGAAGCAGGAAGTGCTCCAAAATCTCCTGATAGCTAGCTGCATTGACCCTGCCCTTGATAAAACACAGTGGACCAACACTAGCAGCTGACATGGCACCCCAGACCATCACTGACTGTAGGTACTTGACACTGGACTTCAGGCATTTTGGCATTTCCCTCTCCCCAGACTTCCTCCAGACTCTGGCACCTTGATTTCCGAATGACTTGCAAAAGTTGCTTTCATCCGAAAAAAGTACTTTGGACCACTGAGCAACAGTCCAGTGCTGCTTCTCTGTAGCCCAGGTCAGGCGCTTCTGCCGCTGTTTCTGGTTCAAAAGTGGCTTGACCTGGGGAATGCGGCACCTGTAGCCCATTTCCTGCACACGCCTGTACACGGTGGCTCTGGATGTTTCTTCTCCAGACTCAGTCCACTGCTTCGGCAGGTCCTCCAAGGTCTGGAATCGGTCCTTCTCCACAATCTTCCTCAGGGTCTGGTCACCTCTTCTAGTTGTGCAGCGTTTCCTGCCACACTTTTTCCTTCCCACAGACTTCCCACTGAGGTGCCTTAATGCAGCACTCCGGGATCAGCCTATTCGTTCAGAAATGTCTTTCTGTGTCTTAAGATGCGTACACACGCACTACAGCAGCCAACGACTGGTCCGTCGGCACCTCCCACTGGGCGGGTTTTCGGCAGACTGCAGTGCGTGTGTACGCACTGTCGGCGGACTGATAAGCTTGTTCCTGAACGATCCGCCCGACAGTACGTACACACGCACTACAGTCTGTTGAAAACCCGCCCAGCGGGAGCTGCCGATGGACCTGTCGTTGGCTGCTGTAGTGCGTGTGTATGCACCTTTACCCTCTTGCTTATGGGTGTCAATGATGGCCTTCTGGACAGCAGTCAGGTCGGCACTCTTACCCATGATTGTGGTTTTGAGTATGAACCAGGCTGGGAGTTTTTCAAAGCCTCAGGAATCTTTTGCAGATGTTTAGAGTTAATTAGTTGATTCAGATGATTAGGTTTATAGCTTGTTTAGAGAACCTTTTCATGATATGCTAATTTCTTGAGATAGGAATTTTGGGTTTTCATGAGCTGTATGCCAAAATCATCAATATTAAAACAAAAAAAGGCTTGAACTACTTCAGTTGTGTGTAATGAATCTAAAATATATGAAAGTCTAATGTTTATCTGTACATTACAGAAAATAATGAACTTTATCACAATATGCTAATTTTTTGAGAATGACCTGTGTGTGTGTATATATATATATATATATATATATATATATATATATATATATATATATATATATATATATATATATATATATATATATGTGTGTGTGTGTGTGTGTGTGTTTATCATTATATTTTTCAAGACTAAGGAGAAATACATTGTGCTGGAAGTTCCCCTTCAGAGGAAAGCTATCCAGGTTATACAGAAATTCAGTCTGGTACGTCGTTCTCTCCTAACGTAGACTACAGATATTATAAATAGCTTATAAACGGTTACATAACACAAGCTGACTGCACAGTATTTCAAGAAATCTCTAACCATTTCCTCATTACTAATAGACTGCCATTATGGGAAATGTAACATGGCAATTCACGGACATTTATAGAGCAGGAACGCCGTTATGAGAACCTGCATCACTTTCCGATTTCTCATGCCTCATATGCAGAAGTGATTACTAACTTGTGAGTAACCACATAAGAAACCAGTTGTGAAAAGGCCAGGCAAATTCAGGGTATCCCAGGCTCATGAAACCTGAATTAAAGCAACATAAACACTGACTGCTTTCAAAGGCTTTATAAAGTCAGCCTTGGTAACTAGCTGTCTACATGATGACCCATCGACTGTACATCCAGCATCAGACTTGCATGGTGATTGAAAAAACAAATGTTCTACCTTTACCCACAAGGAATAGATGTCAACGTCTTCCAGGATGACTGATCAACAAAGTATCCGGCAAAGCATGCTGTGGTTCTACCAATCAGCTCAGTGTCTTCACAGCTGTGTTTGTACTTATTCTATGTGCCCCTGAACTGGAAACAAAATCCCTGGTCACATAGATACTTGGTGAGAGGTTTGATTAAAATAATAATAATAAAAGAAAACTGAGCTCTTCTCTACTAGCTGCATTTTGAGATTCAATTCCGATTGCTAACGGATTGCAAAACACTAGGTATTCACTTAAAGGATACATGAGGTGTAACTAAAACAGAAAAGTTTTACTTACCTGGGCCTTCTTCCAGCACCTAGAAGTCTATCAGGTCCCGCGCTGAAGTTACGACATGCTAGAGGCCGCCGATATCCCCTCCGTAAGATTACGACACATGACTGGGTCGAGGTCTTCTGCACATGCCCGTTTGCACCGCACACTTTTCCTGACCACGATCCCATAGCCAGGAGCACACTGCATTTGCGCAGTTTGCAAATATTTGAACTGAGCAAGCGCAGAATGCTCCCAGCTACGGTAGTGCGATCATGCAGCACGCACGTACATACACATAAGACCACGACTCAGCCATGAGTCAGGATCTTACGGAGGGGACAGCAACGGCCTCGAGAATGGTGAAACGTTGCCGAGGGACCTATTAGACCTCTAGGGTAGCAGGAAAAAAGGACGCCGGCTGTGGGTGGACGAAAAGGGCACCGCCATAGACTCAAATGCAATTATCGTTAATACGGCGAAAAAAGCAGAAAAAAGGGTGCCGCGATGAATATCGTTAACAACATTAGAATATTACAGTTTTTGAAGTATGTTATGGTTTTAGAAGCTTGCAACATTATAGTTTTTGTCATATTATTTCGTTTGTATGTACAGATTTTACGTTATCAAAGAGATTATTGTTTCTATGTGTAAAAGGGTGCTTCTGCAAAGGGAGTGGTTAGGCAGCATGAGAGGGAGTGGTTAGGGTTGGCCACCACCCGGGCGACGGTTAGTTTTAGGCAACATCGGGGGGGGGGGGGGGGTTAGGCACCACCAGGGGGGGTGATAAGGTTTAGGCACCACCAGGGTGGGTAGTTAGGGTTAGGCACCACGGGGGGGGGGGGGGGTTTAGGGTTAGGCGCCACCAGGGGAGTGGTTAGTTTTGGGCACACTAGGGTAGGGTTCTGTGTGAGGGTACGGTTGGGTTATGCTGTATTGTTGAATTACGTAACGATTTTTAACATTAATATCTTTTCGTTATTATTTCCAGTCTGTTTTTACAACGGTATTTATCATTAACCAAGGTTGACAACGATGTTTATCGTTATCAGATTTCGTTATCAACCGGCGCCATTTAGTTTTCCAGCCGGGCCCTTTTTTCACAGCGCCTTTTTTTATGCATGCACTTGTAGGGGCTAGAAGAGGCCCCAGGTGAGTAAAAATTTTCTGATTTAGCTTTGCCTCATGTATCCTTTAACTAATGGTAACCGTGCAGGGATGTTTCCATTAGTGCAATACGTTTGTGACACATTTTTTACCAATCACAGTCGTCATGCTCTTTCAGTGCGCTTGAGCTCCTGTGCAAAGTATAGGAGCACAGGAAAATCACATAACAATCATGCCACTATGCAATGTTTTTGCATATTTTTCCGCTCATTTTATTTTCTCTAGTTGGAAATCAGAAAGTCAAATGCATCACAATCGCACCGTACACCTGACGGGTCGGACAAAAAAATGCAGTGGAATCGATGTACTGAAAAATGGGAGAAACACAACTAAAACATGTTTCTCAGAGAAAAACAGGTCCAAAGTCCACTTCCAAAACGTTCTAAAACTTTATTAAAATGGATAGGACCAGAACCTTCTTTGAGTTTTTTATGCTGTGTGTGTCTCCAGCTTGGAGGACTGTTCTCACTTCCTGTTCTGATAAAGTGAATCTTTCCAACAGATATAAACACTACAAACAATATTAATTTCCATAAAATGCAAATGTTTACTCTCTGTAGGACAGAGAAGGATCAACATAAAATGGGGTTTTAGGCAAGATATTATAGTTGCCTACTTGCCTTTTCTGCTGCCCACCTGGCTTCCTTACGTAAGGTAAAATGAGGAAAGGGGATCAGAAAAAGTGGCAGCCAAGCCCCTTGACACCCACCAGGCCCTTGGCACCTGCCTTTGTTGCCTTGTGCATGATTCAGCTCTGCTGTGGGACGATAGAGGGTCCACATTAATACCATGGGGATCCTATAAACAGGAAGTGAGTGACAACCACTTCACTGGGGGCACAGGAAACTGTAAAACGTAAAAGAGGGTCTTATTATTCCTTTCCAAACTATCCAAAACTACATTTTGTTTTGGATTATTTGGCTTTAAGGTACTTATTTTAGTGTTACAATACTCACAAATAATGCTTTTTATGGAAGAATGTCAAGGTACATACTGTACCTAGACAGTGTCTTATTTAAGCCATAGGAAATGTTGGGTTATTCTCCAGTACTTAGCTTTCGATTATATTAACGATGTACATAGCTTTAGGGCTTGTAGGTTTAAGGGCAATGGCATATCAGAATAAGTTATAGATTAAAATATTTTGATAATGATGATTTTAAATAGTTAGTTTGGTTGAAAAAAGACATCCGTCCATCAAGTTCAACCAGAAAAATTACAATTTTATAATTGTAACAATTTGTTTTTTTTAACCACTTGATGACCCAGCCTTTACCCCCCCTTAAGGACCAGCGCTGTATTTGCTGATCTGTGCTGGGTGGGCTCTACAGCCCCCAGTACAGATCAAACACCAGGCAGAGCGACCAGATCGCCCCCCTTTTTTCCCCACTAGGGGGATGATGTGCTGGGGGCGTCTGATCGCTCCTGCCTGCCTGGGTGTTGCGGGGGGGGGGGGGCACCTCAAAGCCCCCTCCACCGCAGGATTCCCCCTCTCCCTCTCCTCCCTCCCTTCCCCGGAGATCCGAGGCTGCACAGGAACAGATCTGTCCTGTGCAGCCTCTAACAGGCTCCTGCCTGTCATGTTACAGAGATCCTCGGCCGCTGATTGGCCGGGGATCGCTGATCCAGTACAACGCTGCTACTGTTAGCAGTGTTGTACAAATGTAAACAAAGCGGATTATTTCCGCTTGTGTTTACATTTAGCCTGCGAGCCGCGATCGGCGGCCCGCAGGTTATTCACGGAGCCCCCCGCCGTGAATTGAGCGGCTGCTTCCTGATTAATTAGCCTGCAGCCGGCGATGCAGATCTGCGTCGCTGGTCCTGCAGCTGCCACTTTGCCGACGCGCGGTATGAGTGCGCGGTCGGCAAGTGGTTAAATCCTCTGTTTTTTACATCCTGACCTTCTAATTATTTGCAACTCTTCAGACAAACCTCTTATTTATCTTAGCTTTTCATTGTGGTCTCTCTTATGCATACTCATCAAGCATTTGCAGTGTTAGCGGTCTCACAGTGATCTATGTCTTCTTTTGTCCCCCTATGTATTTTTCATCCCTCCTACTGTTTGTCCATCCTTATTGTTTTTCCTTCTGTCTGGATCAGCCTTCATTAGAGAGGGTTTAAAAAAAAAAAAAAAAAAAAAAACAGAAACTTTTTTTTTTGGTGAGTGACGTTTTCTCCTGGGGAATGTGACTTAGATCAACAAGGTTACATGTTTGTGTTTAAAATAATAATATAAAAAGTGGGGTAGATGTCAATACTAAAACCACAGGGACAGGGATGGATCTGTTTTATAAAATTAGCTATTTTAGGTAATAATTATAAGCAAAACATGTACATCAGTTTTAACTAAGCTTTGTGTTGGAGATGTTAAGATGGTCATACACATTGCCACCCAATGTGGCAAACAGATCAATCCTTTGGAATGGATCAGATCTGAATCTAATCAAAGAGGGATCAGATCCTCCAAACACTTTACACATATTTTCAAAAGATTTTATTGTGATAATCTATTTAACCCGCTATGGGCCATCAATCTACCACTGTTCCCCAGCTGTATCCGAACCAACCAAAATTTTCCATCCAAACTTTATTTACATTTTTGACACTAACCGGTTGAAACCATGATCAATACAGTTTGCAGCGCTATAGATTTCTGTCTTGATGGACAGTTTAAGAAGGTTTACAAGCAAGTAAAAAACTGGGAACAGGAATAGCAATAGGGGATGCAGAAGATAAAAATACTATTGTACTGACAATTGTGTATCACAACGAGTATGATTCGGGAAAAAGCAAAACGCTGTAATGGAAAATGAACACTGAAATTCATATGTAAATCGAGATGCTGCTGGCTTTTTTGAGCAGATTGTGGCTAGCGGAAATGAAGCCTACCGGCTGGTTTTCACTGCAATTCTAGGCACTTGTGATTTTAAAAGCTCATGTTAACCGCTTGCCGCCCGCGTCATGCCAATGGGCGTGGCCGCGGTGGCAGCCCCAGGACCAGCTAACGCCGATTGGCGTAAAGTCCTTGGGGCTCGCAGTGCAGGAGATGCGCACGCAGACTGCGCGCGCATCTCCTGTTAGTGGGCGGAGCAAAGCTCCGCCTTCAGTCTCTGAGCGGCGGTTGCTGCTTGGGAGACTGTTAGACGGCGGAATCGCCGCCTAATTACATTGTACAGTGCTGCGATCAGCAGCGGCGCTGTACTGGGGACAGCCGTGTGACATGGCTGTCCCCATGGGACACTAGAGAGCGATCGGCTCTCATAGGCAGAAGCCTATGACAGCCGATCGCCGTTATTGGCTGGCTGTGGGGTGGGAGGGAGGGAGGGAAAAGAGCGGGAAAAAAAAAAGAGGCAGATTTATTTAAAAAAAACACCACAGTATTTATACCAAACAAACAAACAAACAAACAAACACTGGGGGGGGGGGATCAGACCCCACCAACAGAGAGCTCTGTCAGTGGGGAGAAAAGGGGAGAGGAATCACTGGTGTGCTGTGTTGTGCGGTCCTGCAGCTTGGCCTTAAAGCTGCAGTGGCCTTTTTTTTTACAAAAATAGCCTGGTCTTTAGGGGGGGGTAAAACCCCCGATCCTCAAGAGGTTGCTATCTGTGTGTTTCTTACTTAAAAAAATGTGATTTTATAAAAAATGCCATAGCATTGCATTAGCAAGAGCTTTTCAAATTAAAAAGTGCTGGAAGAGTGAACCAGCCCTAAGGCTCGGTTCACACTGGTGTTAAAAAATGGTCCGTTCGCAGATCAGAACAGAATGGATCCTAACTGATGGCAATGGATCCATTGTTAACCTACTGTATGGATCCATTTACATCTGTCCGTTCAAACAGATCCGTTCTGCACAATCCACTAAATGGACCGTCCGCAAGTTTCCTGCAGCACCAATTTTTCCAGACCACTGAGCCCAGCGAAACGGAAACATAAGCGAAACTTTAGCACTGCATTGGGGGCAATGAGAAAACGGAACGTTTCTTCATACTAGTGAAGAAACAGACCATTCTAAAGCTGGCCGCTAACGGTCCAATTTCTAGCGAAAAATCGATTGAGCGATCAGAAATTCTGATCGGATTGGTTGTAAATAATCTCAGTTGATGGACACAATCGATAATGAACGATTATAAAAACAATCGTCCGATAGAAATTTCATTGAACCAAAATTTGGATTTTCTTGTTGGTCGTGATAGATAGGAAGCAATGATTGGTTAGTTGATGGTGTAGTGAACGATTTTTCGTCCGATCAGAATTTCTGATCACTCAAACGATTTTTTGCTAGAAATTGGACCGTTAGTGGCAACCTTAAGGGGCAAAATCCACTTTAGGGGTGGAGGTCGGGGATGTGGAAAAATGGAATAGAAGCAGCAGAATGAAAACAAAGTAGCAACGGAGAGAAAACGGATCTGATCGACCGGTGGTCAGATCCATTTTCATGGATCCGTTTGCCACTGTAACGCAAGTGTGAATCGGGCCTCAGTTATAACTTTGCTGCTGCTGTGGAGTAAGTGATTTAAAGGAAACCGGAGACTTAATATAGTCAAAGTTTTATACATACCTGCGGCTTCCTCCAGCCCGTTCCGTATGAATTGCTCCCACACCACCGTCCTCAGTCTTCTACGTCTTCTGTACAGGGTCCCATAAGTTCGGCCAGCCGCGGCCAGTCTGAGCAAGTGCAGTTTGCTCTCTCCGGCGGAGAATCGTACTGTGCAGGTGCAGTACTATTCTCCGCCCGGAAAGAGACAGGGGGAAAGCACACTCCACTTAAAGTCGCATTGTAAATGCAGCGTTTATTGTGACGCACTGCAGCAGTGCATTACCTCTGAACACAAACGTTTACAGATACAGTGAAGCATACTTTTCATCAGAGTTTTAAAAAATAATAAATCTTATTTCAACAACACCAAATTAGTATTTGAGCTAATTAAAATCAATAGTAAATGCTTGGAAATTGTTTAGAACCAATTATCATGTATTATGATTAAATATATATTTGTAAAGGGGTACTTGTGATAATGTTTACTATGCTAGCGGGTACTTGGTGAGTACAGGGTATTTAAAGGGGTACATACCAATAAAATGTTGAGAAACACTGCTCTGCTGTATCTACTGTATGTTACGATAACACAGCATTCAGTTACGTTGCGACTTTTTTGGTGCGTTGCATTGTAATTTTGCGTTGCGAACTTAACATCGCATCATAACGCAACGTCCTACTGTGAATCTAGCATAAATATTTTTCATCTCTGGTACACTTTAAGCGATGAAAATAAGTAGCATAAAAGAGGTTTACATGCTACCTGCCTTCTTTCAGCAGCATAATAATAATAACTATAATAATAATAATAATAGCAATTACTATATACTTTCAATTGATCCTGTTTATAAAACCACACAGTAGAGGCAAATTGCTTTCCTTGCCTCTGCTATACCAATTTAGCACATTTTGTAATTTTTGTTTTAAAGAAAACTCTTCCTCACTTTTGTGAACCAGGCTCATTTATTTTAAGTGAGTAATTGCTGCATAGCCACTAATAAAGATGCATGTCAAAACAGTTTAGTGAAATTAGCCTCCTTCAAGGCGGTGCCATTCATTCATTTCATTGGAATGGTGGAGGTGCCCTCTAGTGGCTAGGAGCATCACTACACAGTTCACATGTGGCACTTCAACCACAACTTTAAAGTGGATCCGAGACTTTTACTCATTGCATAATTGTGTTCCATTCCTATTGTTTATAGGGCATTCCAAATACTTTTTTGTTTTTGTTTTAATACTCTAATTCCCTATAAACTAAATAAACCACGCCCATAGGTTTTCAGAGAGCCAAGGCACTTTCAGACAGTAGCAAGGGCTCATGGGAGCTCAGTCTGGGCAGGAGGAGGGGGAGGTATTACTAGCCAGAGATTTCAGAGGTAGGGGGGAGGAGGGAGGAGGAGGGGGGATTAGGTTTTTTTGCTCAAGATGCAGATAAGCCTGCCTCTGTGTAATGTTTACAAACAACATGGCTGCTGTCATTGTATCACAGGCAGTGCTGGGCCGAAATTACGCATGAGCGTAATTACGCATCGTAATTCAATGTAAATTTACGCGTAAGCGTTACGCGTAACTTACGGTCTTACGCGTAATTATTTACGCGTAAGACCGTAAGTGGTATCGTAATTACACTGTCTACCGTAATTGCTAGGCATGCGTAATTTTACGAACACTTACTTATAATTTTATGCGTAATTACTAACGTAAAATCTCCCATTTTCTAAGAGTAGCCAATCAGTCAACATCCTAAGCAACCAATAGTATCTTCTCCCGCCCTTCAGTATAAGCGTACGTTTTGACGCATACGAATGATATGTACGCAATAACTGTCACATTGACGGCTATTGCGTACATATCGTCCGCATGCGTAAAAAAATACGCATTAATGGGTATTACAGCACTACGCGTAACATTGTAGTGTAAGCGCCTTCATCACGGTATTCTTACGCGTAATTGCGTACGTTTACGCGTAATTACAGTGATGTGCCGTAGATAATTTCCTACGCCGTAACCGTAATTGCGTAATGCGTAATAGCGTAAAATTACGCGTAATGATCCGTAAGCGTAGATTTTTCCATTATGACCAGCACTGATCACAGGAATAATCAATCATATTCTGTTAAAGCTGTTTAGGTAACATATATAGACAAGTTACTTGTTATAGTTAGTTATAGTTATAATTAGTTTTTCATCCCAGATCCGCTTTAATTAACCACTTCCCTAGCACAGGTTATTTCCCTTAAAAACTATAGCAATTTTCACATATCACGCGCCTCCCATTAATTCCTCAATAACTTTATCCCTGCTTATCACACCAAAATGCTCTATATATATTGTTTTTTGCAGGACAAACTAGGCTTGCTAGTGGTACTAGTGGTACTTTTTGCTATTAATTATTTTATGTCCTATGCATTTTGAAGGGAATAGGAAAAAAATGAAAAAAAAATAATTATTTCCCAATTTTCAGCCATTCTAGAATGAAAATAAAAAGTGCTATTGTAGATAAAACCCACACATTTTATTTGTCCATTTGTCCTGGTTATCACAACATTTAAATTATATCCCTAATACAATGGTGACAATATTTTATTTGGTATTTTTTTACTTTTGTGTTTCTTTATACTAAATCAATAATTATAAGCCCTTTTTTGCAAAAAATAACTGTAATATATCATTATTACATACTGTACATATTAATAAAGTCTCTGAGGTCACTATTATATATATTTTTTAAATGCTGTTTTTACAAGTGCTTTATTTTGGTAACTATGGGGGGAGGGGTAGAAGGGTTTAATAAATAAAGAATATTTATTTATCTATTATTTTATTTTAATGTATTTTATGTGTATTTTTATTTTTTTTTATCCAATGGACATCCCCACACTTTATTATGTGTACAGTACACAGGAAGTGATGTGTATGTGTTTTTACTTTCATTTTATGAATGACAACAGGTATCTCACTGATGCCAGTGAACATTCATTCCAGGCACTTCAATCAGCTTTGGGAACATATTTTCCCATTTACTGATCCATGCACAGTGAGATGACAAGAGGTCCAAAACACTGCAGTACACACACACACATATACAGTATATATATACAGTGGGTTGCAAAAGTATTCGGCCCTCTTGAAGTTTTCCACATTTTGTCATATTACTGCCACAAACATGAATCAATTTTATTGGAATTCCACATGAAAGACCAACACAAAGTATTGTACACATGAGAAGTGGAACGAAAATCAAACATGATTCCAAACATTTTTTACAAACAAATAACTGCAAAGTGGTGTGTGCATAATTATTCAGCCCCCTTTGATCTGAGTGCAGTCAGTTGCCTATAGACATTTAGTGCTAATGACTAAATAGAGTGCACCTGTGTGTAATCTAATGTCAGTACAAATACAGCTGCTCTGTGAGGGCCTCAGAGGTTGTCTAAAAGAATATTGGGAGCAACAACACCGTGAAGTCCAAAGAACACACCAGACAGGTCAGGGATCAAGTTATTGAGAAATTTAAAGCAGGCTTAGGCTACAAAAAGATTTCCAAAGCCTTGAACATCCCACGGAGCACTGGTCAAGCGATCATTCAGAAATGGAAGGGGTATGGCACAACTGTAAACCTACCAAGACAAGGCCATCCACCTAAACTCACAGGCCGAACAAGGAGAGCGCTGATCAGAAATGCAGTCAAGAGGCCCATGGTGACTCTGGACGAGCTGCAGAGATCTACAGCTCAGGTGGGAGACTGTCCATAGGACAACTATTAGTCATGCACTGTACAAAGTTGGCCTTTATGGAAGAGTGGCAAGAAGAAAGGCATTGTTAACAGAAAGCATAAGAAGTCCCGTTTGCAGTTTGCCACAAGTCATGTGGGAGACACAGCAACCATGTGGAAGAAGGTGCTCTGGTCGGATGAGACCAAAATGGAATTTTTTGGCCAAAATGAAAAACGCTATGTGTGGTGGAAAACTAACACTGCACATCACTCTGAACACACCATCCCCACTGTCAAATATGGTGGTGGCAGCATCATGCTCGGGGGGTGCATCTCGTCAGCAGGGACAGGGAAGCTGGTCAGAGTTGATGGGAAGATGGATGGAGCCAGATACAGGGCAAACTTGGAAGAAAACCTCTTGGAGACTGCAAAAGACTTGAGACTGGGGCAGAGGTTCACCTTCCAGCAGGACAATGATCCTAAACATAAAGCCAGGGCAACAATGGAATGGTTTAAAACAAAACATATCCATGTGTTAGAATGGCCCAGTCAAAGTCCAGATCTAAATCCAATCGAGAATCTGTGGCAAGATCTGAAAACTGCTGTTCACAAACGCTGTCCATCTAATCTGACTGAGCTGGAGCTGTTTTGCAAAGAAGAATGGGCAAGGATTTCAGTCTCTAGATGTGCAAAGCTGATAGAGACATACCCTAAAAGACTGGCAGCTGTAATTGCAGCAAAAGGTGGTTCTACAAAGTATTGACTCAGGGGGCCGAATAATTACGCACACCCCACTTTGCAGTTATTTATTTGTAAAAAATGTTTGGAATGATGTATGATTTTCGATCCACTGCTCACATGTACACCACTTGGTCTTTCACGTGGAATTCCAATATAATTGATGCATGTTTGTGGCTAAATAGAGTGCACCTGTGTGTATATATGTATATATACAGTATACCGTATATTTTGGCATATGAGTCAACTGGGCGTATAAGATGACCCCCAAACTTTTCCAGTTAAAATATAGAGTTGGGGATATATTTGCCGTATAAGACTACCCCTCTGCTGACGTATGCCAAACAAAAATTTAAAAAAGCTTGAAGAGAAGGCAAAAGAGACCAAGAGCCCAATATAGTGTAGTAATTCAATGAAATGGGGGTATCGTACACAATGCAATGGTTATACTCACAAACAAGGGTTGCCCCGTAGGCAACCACTGGATAGGCAGGTGGGGAGAATTATGACCTGACCCCACTCAGGTTTAAGAAGTCGCTCTTTGTAGACATAAAAAATGGGGATACACCCCTCCACCCAGGGTGGACTAGACAGTGTGCAGGTATGTAGAACAGAGGCGCCATTTAGAATAAAACAATTAAAAACCGTCTAAAAGGGGGAAGTACAGAGGCGCTCGGCCACGTTATTGACCCGATTTTGTAATCTCCAAACTATTGCCTGATGAAGCGGGGTAGTGACCCGTGAAATGCGTTGCATCCTCGGAGTCTGTAAATAAATGTTACTTTGAATCTTAGTAACATCTTATAGTCCGTTTTTCTTCATTCATCAAGGGAGGCGAGTCCACCAACTTCCCCCTTTTAGATGGTTTTTAATTGTTTTATTCTAACTGGCACCTCTGTTATACATACCTGCACAAAAATTTAAAAAAATCATATACCGGTGCTATGTATGAACAGATACTGGTGCTGTGCTGTATGTGATACCCAGTATATAACAGTATATAGGCATTTGACTGGTTGGATTGGTCAACTCTCCCCCTTTCTAAGTGCATTGGTCAGCTCTCCCTGTCTCCCTGTTTATCAGAGCTGTATGGAAGAACAGATTCGCTGTGCCCATAAAACACACCCCTTTATCCTTTTGGCATGCCCTTGTATCCAATTTACTTCCTCCTCTGCCTCTCACACATGTGTTCCTGCATCGCACTACATCACTACAGTCCTTAGGAGCGAGATCTGAGAAGTCGTAACAGGATAGGGCGTATCACCCGGCATTAATGACACCCAGCGTATAAGATGACCCCTGACTTTTCAGAAGATTAAAAAGTAGTCTTATATGCCAGAATATACTATATATATATATATATATATATATATATATATATATATATATATATATATACAGTGGAGGAAATAATTATTTGACCCCTCATTAATTTTGTAAGTTTGTCCAATGACAAAGAAATGGAAAGTCTCAGAACAGTATCATTTCAATGGTAGGTTTATTTTAACAGTGGCAGATAGCACATCAAAAGGAAAATCGAAAAAATAACCTTAAATAAAAGATAGCAACTGATTTGCATTTCATTGAGTGAAATAAGTTTTTGAACCCCTACCAACCATTAAGAGTTCTGGCTCCCACAGAGTGGTTAGACACTTCTACTCAATTAGTCACCCTCATTAAGGACATCTGTCTTAACTAGTCACCTGTATAAAAGACACCTGTCCACAGAATCAATCAATCAAGCAGTCTCCAAACTCTCCAACATGGGAAAGACCAAAGAGCTGTCCAAGGATTTCAGAGACAAAATGCACAAGGCTGGAATGGGCTACAAAACCATTAGCAAGAAGCTGGGAGAGAAGGCGACAACTGTTGGTGCGATTGTTCGAAAATGGAAGGAGCACAAAATGACCATCAATCGACCTCGCTCTGGGGCTCCACGCAAGATCTCACCTCGTGGGGTGTCAATGGTTCTGAGAAAGGTGAAAAAGCATCCTAGAACTACATGGGAGGAGTTAGTGAATGACCTCAAATTAGCAGGGACCACAGTCACCAAGAAAACCATTGGAAACACATTACACCGCAATGGATTAAAATCCTGCAGGGATCGCAAGGTCCCCCTGCTCAAGAAGGCACATGTGCAGGCCCGTCTGAAGTTTGCCAATGAACACCTGAATGATTCTGTGAGTGACTGGGAGAAGGTGCTGTGGTCTGATGAGACCAAAATAGAGCTCTTTGGCATTAACTCAACTCGCTGTGTTTGGAGGAAGAAAAATGCTGCCTATGACCCCCAAAACATCGTCCCCACCGTCAAGCATGGGGGTGGAAACATTTTGCTTTGGGGGTGTCTTTCTGCCAAGGGCACAGGACAACTTAATCGCATTAACGGGAAAATGGACGGAGCCATGTATCGTGAAATCCTGAACGACAACCTCCTTCCCTCTGCCAGGAAACTGAAAATGGGTCGTGGATGGGTGTTCCAGCACGACAATGACCCAAAACATACAGCAAAGGCAACAAAAGAGTGGCTCAAGAAGAAGCACATTAAGGTCATGGAGTGGCCTAGTCAGTCTCCGGACCTTAATCCAATAGAAAACCTATGGAGGGAGCTCAAGCTCAGAGTTGCACAGAGACAGCCTCGAAACCTTAGGGATTTAGAGATGATCTGCAAAGAGGAGTGGACCAACATTCCTCCTAAAATGTGTGCAAACTTAGTCATCAATTACAAGAAACGTTTGACCTCTGTGCTTGCAAACAAGGGTTTTTCCACTAAGTATTAAGTCTTTTATTGTTAGAGGGTTCAAAAACGTATTTCACTCAATGAAATGCAAATCAGTTGCTATCTTTTATTTAAGGTTATTTTTTCGATTTTCCTTTTGATGTGCTGTGTGATCTGCCACTGTTAAAATAAACCTACCATTGAAATGATACTGGTCTGAGACTTTTCATTTCTTTGTCATTGGACAAACTTACAAAATCAGTGAGGGGTCAAATAATTATTTCCTCCACTGTATATACAGTATACAATATATACTATATATATATATATATATATATATATATATATATATATATATATATATATATATATATATATATATATATATATATATATATATATATATATATATATATATATTTATGATCCTAAAGCGAAGTTTTCATGGGAATATATTTAGCAGGGATCTGGAACTGGTTTATTTCTGGTTTGAATAGAGTTTAGAGCGAAGCAGTAGATTTGGCTGTGAAATGCAGTGAAATTGGGCAGCGCCATAGGTACCCATGTTAGGTACCCATGTTAGATTCTTGATATACTGGCTACAACTAACTTGGGCATGAGATGTTGCCGATAGTAGAATATTGGTAATGTTACAGAAATTCTGCTATCAGCTACCCTCACCTAATTCTCACATTAACTCTCTCCTGCTTATGCCTAATATTAACCCCTTACCTATGCCTAATACTAATCTACCCCCTACCTACAATGATCTAATACATACCCACTTCCCTCTAGTCCTTAAAGGACTTACGAGGCGAACACACGAAAAAAGTTAATTACCTTATGGCCATTGCAGTGGTCATAGCAGACTATCAGCGCCTGGCCTGTCACTGTGTGGCCCTCTGTTAGCATTATCCAAGCTGTAGTGCAGGCCCCGACCCTGCCCAGGGTCGCCCTATCAATTTGCGATCAAAATCGCCGCTTTAAAAAAATCCTACGTCTGCGCAGTTCTTAGCCGCAAGTGCGGCTGCACAGGTTCTCTGGCCTGTCCCCGGCCCGTCCTCGCTCCCTTCACTCAGCTCTGTACGTCATGTGGGCGTGCCCGCACGGCCGCCCACATGACTGATTCAGGGACAAGTCACGTCTCCCCACGCTCAGCGCTGCTTGTCTCGGCTGAGGGGGCGTGGCTGACTTGTCCCTCAATCAGTCATGTGGGCGGCCGTGCGGGCACGCCCACATGACGTACAGAGCTGAGTGAAGGGAGCGAGGACGGGCCGGAGACAGGCCAGAGAACCTGCGCAGCCGCACTAGCGGCTAAGAACTGCGCAGACGTAGGATTTTTTTAAAGCGGCGATTTTGATCGCAAATTGATAGGGCGACCCTGGGCAGGGTCGGGGCCTGCACTACAGCTTGGATAATGCTAACAGAGGGCCACACAGTGACAGGCCAGGCGCTGATAGTCTGCTATGACCACTGCAATGGCCATAAGGTAATTAACTTTTTTTCGTGTGTTCGCCTCGTAAGTCCTTTAAGCCTCATCTACACGCATAGATGAGGTGGCAATGTTCTTTATCAATCGAGCCGCTGATGCGGCTCGATTGATAAGTTCCGACAGGTCCGATCTGTGAGCCACCGATTCCCTGCTCGTTCCCCACGAGGGGACAATGGCAGGGAATCGAGCGGAAGATAAGCGGCGCCGGGAGTGGACGAGTGGGGGATCAAATCCGATGCACGCGAGGCGAGCGGGGACATGGCGGGTATCTGTGGGGATGCAGAAGAGGCGATCCGGCGGCTAATCGAGCCGCCGGATCGCCTCCACATCTCCCCTAGTGTTGGGCGAACACCTGGATGTTCGGGTTCGCGAACGTTCGCCGAACATGGCCGCGATGTTCGGGTGTTCGCGCCGAACTCCGAACATAATGGAAGTCAATGGGGACCCGAACTTTCATGCTTTGTAAAGCTTCCTTACATGCTACATACCCCAAATTTGCAGGGTATGTGCACCTTGGGAGTGGGTACAAGAGGAAAAAAAATATTTGAAAAAGAGCTTATAGTTTTTGAGAAAATTGATTGTAAAGTTTCAAAGGAAAAACTGTCTTTTAAATGCGGGAAATGTCTGTTTTCTTTGCACAGGTAACATGCTTTTTGTCGCCATGCAGTCATAAATGTAATACAGATAAGAGGTTCCAGGAAAAGGGACCGGTAACGCTAACCCAGCAGCAGCACACGTGATGGAACAGGAGGAGGGCGGCGCAGGAGGAGAAGGCCACGCTTTGAAACACAACAACCCAGGCCTTGCATGAGGACAAGAAGCGTGCGGATAGCAATGCATTTTGCCGCCATGCAGTCATAAATGTAATACAGATAAGTTGTTCCGTAAAAAGGGACCGGAAACGCTAACCCAGCAGCAGCACACGTGATGGAACAGGAGGAGGCGCAGGAGGAGAAGGCCACGTTTTGAGACACAACAACCCAGGCCTTGCATGAGGACAAGAAGCGTGCGGATAGCAATGCATTTTGCCGCCATGCAGTCATAAATGTAATACAGATGAGAGGTTCAATAAACAGGGACCGGAAACGTTAACCCATCACAGATGTTCATCATGCGCTTGAAGCTGTTTGTCTCCACCACGCGATATGGCAGCATTTCGCAGGCCACAAACTTGGCTATGCTGGCTGTTAGTGCCACGGCCCGGGGGTCATTTGCTGGCAATTTTCTCTTGCGCTCTAACATCTCCAGGACAGACAACTGAACCGTAGGATCGCACACCGAAGGACAGTTGGTTGTTGTTGTCGTGGTCGTTGAAGACTGGGAAACGTCAAGAGGACTGTTGCGGAAACTGACATCGTCGTCTACTACGGATGTTTGTGTACCACGTAATGGCTGGGCTGCTGCTGAGGAGGGTCTGGTGACAACGGAGGCAGTGTTGCTGGGGGCTGGAAGCGAGCCGCTACTCTGGCCTTGCGTGTTTGACCACAGAGTGCTATGTTTGGCTACCATGTGGCGGCGCATGCTGGTGGTGGAGAGGTTGTTAATATTTTTTCCCCTGCTCAGTCGGGTCCTGCACACCTTGCAAATCACCATGGTAACATCCTCCCTGCAGTCGTCGAAGAAAGCCCATACTTTTGAGCTCCTGCTTTGCTGGCGAGTTTCTTTCGTGCCTCTTTGGCGTCTCACTTCTACGGCTATGCCTGTTGTGTCCGAAATACCCCGCCCCCGCCTACTTTGTGGCACACGGCGAACTCTTGCAGCAGAGGGTTCTGCAGCAAACTCATCTGTACTGCTGCTATCCCGACAGCGAGGTTGTACTCGATAATCCGGGTCTGTGTCCACATCGTCCAAAACCTCCTCTTCCATCTCCTCATCTGTGACTGTGTGTGTGTGCAGTGGACTAGAGCTTCCCAGAACACCCTCTGCACACCTCACTCCCATGTCTTCAAGATGTTCTTGGTGGACCTCCTGCAATTCAAATTCCTGCGCACATTGCTCAGGGATTTGGGTGTCTTCGTCCTCGCCTTGCATTTCAGTGCGTGGTGCATTTACCTCGCATAATGGTTGTGAATCCGGGCACAACATTTCTGGCTGTTCCATTGTTTGTGGGGGCAGTGGCGTAGCTACAAACCTCAGGGCCCCGGTGCGGAATTTGGACCTGGGCCCCCCCACCCTACATTAAATAGCCAGGTATATGTGCCTAGAGTATAGGTACCCAGGAATCGGTGCCCCAGTATAGGCAGCCAGGAATAGGGGCTCCCAGTATAGGTAGCCAGGTATAGGTGTTCCAGTATAGGTAACCCAGGAATAGGTGTTCCCAGTATAGGTAGCCAGGTAGGGATCAGATTGTGAGCTCCTCTGAGGGACAGTTAGTGACAATACAATATACTCTGTACAGTGCTGTGGAAGATGTTGGCGTAATATAAATACTAAATAATAATAATAATAGGTGCTCCCAGTACAGATAGCAAGGAATAGGTGCCCCAGTATAGGTAGCCAGGAATAGGTGCCTCAGCATAGGTAGCCAGGAATAGGTGCCTCAGCATAGGTAGCCAAGAATAGGTGCCTCAGTATAGGTAGCCAAGAATAGGTGCCTCAGTATAGGTAGCCAAGAATAGGTGCCTCAGCATAGGTAGCCAAGAATAGGTGCCTCAGCATAGGTAGCCAAGAATAGGTGCCTCAGTATAGGTAGCCAAGAATAGGTGCCTCAGTATAGGTAGCCAAGAATAGGTGCCTCAGTATAGGTAGCCAAGAATAGGTGCCTCAGTATAGGTAGCCAAGAATAGGTGCCTCCAGTGTAGATAGCCAGGGATAGGTGCCACTGTATAGATAGCCAGAAATAGGTGCCTCAGTATAGATAGCCAGGGATAGGTGCCACAGTATAGATAGCCAGAGATAGGTGCCTTAGTAAAGATAGCCAGGGAGAGAGAGAGGGACAAAGGGAGAGAGACAGCCACAGGGAGAGAGACAGCCACAGGGAGAGAGACAGCCACAGGGAGAGAGACAGGGACACAGGGAGAGTGACAGGGACACAGGGAGAGAGAGAGAGACACAGAGAGAGACACAGGTAGAGTGACAGCCACAGGGAGAGAGACAGCGACACAGGGAGAGAGATAGGGACAAATGGAGAGGCACAGGAAGAAAGACAGCCACAGGGAGAGACACAGGGACACAGGGAGAGAGACAGCCACAGGGAGAGAGACAGGGACACAGGGAGAGAGACCGAGACATAGGGAGAGACACAGGAACACAGGGAAAGACACAGGGAGAGAGACAAGGACACAAGGAGAGATACAGCCACAGGGAAAGACAAGCCAAGAATAGGTGCCTCCAGTATAGATAGCCAGGGATAGGTGCCACAGTATAGATAGCCAGGGATAGGTGCCTTAGTAAAGATAGCCAGGGAGAGAGAGAGGGACAAAGGGAGAGAGACAGGGACCGAGGGAGAGAGACAGCCACATGGAGAAACACAAGGAGAGAGACAGGGACACTGAGAGAGACAGCCAGGGAGAGATACAGGGACACAGGGAGAGAGACAGCCACAGGGAGGGACACAGGGAGAGAGACAGGGACACGGAGAGAGAGAGCCACAGAGGGAGACACAGGTAGAGTGACAGCAACAGGGAGAGAGACAGCGATACAGGGAGAGAGATAGGGACAAATGGAGAGACACAGGGAGAAAGACAGCCACAGGGAGAGACACAGGGACACAGGGAGAGTGACAGCCACAGGGAGAGACACAAGGAGAGAGACAGGGATACAGGGAGAGAGACAGGGACACAGGGAGAGAGACAGAGACATAGGGAGGGACACAGGGAGAGACACAGGAACACAGGGAAAGACACAGGGAGAGAGACAAGGACACAAGGAGAGATACAGCCACAGGGAAAGACATAGGGACACAGGGAGAGAGACAGCCAGGGATAGAGACAGGGACACGGGGGGGGGGGGAAGACAGCCAGGGAAAGAGACAGCCAGGGAAAGAGACAGCCATAGGGAGAGAGACAGAGAGACAGCCATAGGGAGACAGACAGGGAGAGAGACAGCCATAGGGAGAGAGCCAGGGAAAGAGACATGGAGACCGCCATAGGGAGAGAGACCGCCATGGGGAGAGAAACCGGGAGACAGCCAGGGAGAGAGCCAGGGAGACAGCCATAGGGAGAGAGACAGCGAAACAGCCAGGGAGAGAGACAGCCATAGGGAGTGAGACAGCCAGGGAGAGAGACAGCCATAGGGAGAGAGCCAGGGAGACAGCCATAGGGAGAGAGACAGCGAAACAGCCAGGGAGAGAGACAGCCATAGGGAGTGAGACAGCCAGGGAGAGAGACAGCCATAGGGAGAGAGCCAGGGAGACAGCCATAAGGAGAGAGACAGGGAGACAGCCAGGGAGAGAGACAGCCATAGAGAGACAGCCAGGGAGAGACAGCCATAGGGAGAGAGACAGTCATAGGGAGAGAGACAGGGAGAGAGACAGCCATAGGGAGAGAGCCAGGGAAAGAGACAGGGAGACAGCCATAGGGAGAGAGACAGCCATGGGGAGAGAGACCGGGAGACAGCCAGGGAGAGAGACAGCCATAGGGAGAGAGACAGGGAGACAGCCATAGGGAGAGAGACAGGGAAACAGTCAGGGAGAGAGACAGCCAGGGAGAGAGACAGCCATAGGGAGAGAGCCAGGGAGACAGCCATAAGGAGAGAGACAGGGAGACAGCCAGGGAGAGCGACAGCCATAGGGAGAGAGACAGGGAGACAGCCAGGGAGAGAGACAGCCATAGGGAGAGAGACAGCCATAGGGAGAGAGACAGGGAGAGAGACAGCGATAGGGAGAGAGCCAGGAAAAGAGACAGGGAGACAGCCATAGGGAGAGAGACAGCCATGGGGAGAGAGACCGGGAGACAGCCAGGGAGAGAGACAGCCATAGGGAGAGAGACAGGGAGACAGCCATAGGGAGAGAGACAGGGAGACAGCCAGGGATAGAGACAGCCATATGGAGGGAGACAGCCAGGGAGAGAGACAGGGAGACAGCCAGGGATAGAGACAGCCATATGGAGTGAGACAGGGAGACAGCCAGGGAGAGAGACAGCCATAGAGAGACAGCCAGGGAGAGACAGCCATAGGGAGAGAGACAGTCATAGGGAGAGAGACAGGGAGAGAGACAGCCATAGGGAGAGAGCCAGGGAAAGAGACAGGGAGACAGCCATAGGGAGAGAGACAGCCATGGGGAGAGAGACAGCCATGGGGAGAGAGACAGCCATGGGGAGAGAGACAGCCATAGGGAGAGAGACAGGGAGACAGCCATAGGGAGAGAGACAGGGAAACAGTCAGGGAGAGAGACAGCCAGGGAGAGAGACAGCCATAGGGAGAGAGCCAGGGAGACAGCCATAAGGAGAGAGACAGGGAGACAGCCAGGGAGAGCGACAGCCATAGGGAGAGAGACAGGGAGACAGCCAGGGAGAGAGACAGCCATAGGGAGAGAGACAGCCATAGGGAGAGAGACAGGGAGAGAGACAGCGATAGGGAGAGAGCCAGGAAAAGAGACAGGGAGACAGCCATAGGGAGAGAGACAGCCATGGGGAGAGAGACCGGGAGACAGCCAGGGAGAGAGACAGCCATAGGGAGAGAGACAGGGAGACAGCCATAGGGAGAGAGACAGGGAGACAGCCAGGGATAGAGACAGCCATATGGAGTGAGACAGGGAGACAGCCAGGGAGAGAGACAGGGAGACAGCCAAAGGAAGAGAGACAATGGGGGAGGGGTGTATGTGCAGCCCAGACTTACTAAGCTCCAGGCACCAGAATCTCAGGCCATTCACCACTCCACAGCACTCTGCACTATCCCGGGCACATTCAAAGTTACATGGAGAGGCTAGGAGGACCCGACTGTCCTCTGTTTTGTAGGCTGACTCCCATGTGCCCGTTTCCCAGTGATTACAAAAAACTTAGTATATTTCAATCAGGCACTTGAGAGCCAGCCTGAAGAAGTGCAGGGTCCTCTGGGCTCTGCTGTGTAGCTGTTCATGTGTCCGGGGACAGTGCAGAGCACGGCTGATGCAGGGGATAAATGGCAATGATTCTTCTGCTCAGCGGGACACTAGGAGGGGGGCCCGGGACAGAGGAGCGTGCCTTCCGAACTCCGCCGAACACAGTGAAGGTCCCGCTGTGACTGCTGGGACCTTTGCATGCGGGGAGGACAAGCGGGCCCCCCTAGGGGGCCCAGGGGCCCCGGGCCCGGTCGCGCAGGCGACCGCTGCGACCGTGGCCCCTACGCCACTGTGTGGGGGTAGGAGTGGGAATAGCTCCTCCGAAGAGGCCATTGTGTCCGGAAATAATTGTTCGGACTGGTTATTCGGCCATTGTGTGCATGGTGTAGCTGCTGGTTGTGTCACCGTTGTGCCCACTGGCTCCTTGTAACTGGCAGAGGACCTCGTGCGTGACAACAAGGATGTGCTGGTGCTGCTGCTGCTTAACCCGCTGCTGGACGCTTGAGAGGTCATCCAATTCATTATCCGTTCCTGCTCTTGTGGATCAGTGAGGGTTGTTTGTCTGGCACACATGGGTGGTATTGAGTGGGTTTTCTTAGGTGCTCCACTGCGGCCTCTACGTGAACCGTCAGGGGAAACACCTCTTCCCTTGCCCCTCCCTCTTTCACTGGATTTCTTCATTATGGTTGTACTGATCCCAGCAGTACACGCACACTGACTGGCAGTACAGTGGCAATAGACAATGCTATATAGTATGTTATAAACTGGTGATGGACGGAAGTACTACTGATCCCAGCAGTACAGTGGCAATAGAAGACAATGCTATATACTATGTTATACACTAGTGATGGACGGAAGTACTACTGATCCCAGCAGTACAGTGGCAATAGAAGACAATGCTATATACTATATTATACACTGGTGATGGACGGAAGTACTACTGATCCCAGCAGTACAAGCTGACTGGCAGTACAGTGGCAATAGAAGACAATGCTATATACTATGTTATACACTGGTGATGGACGGAAGTACTACTGATCCCAGTAGTACAGTGGCAATAGAAGACAGTGCTATATACTATGTTATACACTGGTGATGGACGGAAGTACTACTGATTCCAGCAGTACAGTGGCAATAGAAGACAGTGCTATATACTATATTATACACTGGTGATGGACGGAAGTACTACTGATCCCAGCAGTACAGTGGCAATAGAAGACAATGCTTTATACTATGTTATACACTGGTGATGGACGGAAGTACTACTGATCCCAGCAGTACAAGCTGACTGGCAGTACAGTGGCAATAGAAGACAATGCTATATACTATGTTATACACTGGTGATGGACGGAAGTACTACTGATCCCAGCAGTACAGTGGCAATAGAAGACAGTGCTATATACTATGTTATACACTGGTGATGGACGGAAGTACTACTGATTCCAGCAGTACAGTGGCAATAGAAGACAGTGCTATATACTATGTTATACACTAGTGATGGACGGAAGTACTACTGAGCCCAGCAGTACAGTGGCAATAGAAGACAATGCTATATACTATATTATACACTGGTGATGGACGGAAGTACTACTGATCCCAGCAGTACAAGCTAACTATCAGTACAGTGGCAATAGAAGACAATGCTATATACTATGTTATACACTGGTGATGGACGGAAGTACTACTGATTCCAGCAGTACAGTGGCAATAGAAGACAGTGCTATATACTATGTTATACATTAGTGATGGACGGAAGTACTACTGATCCCAGCAGTGCAGTGGCAATAGAAGACAATGCTATATACTATATTATACACTTGTGATGGACGGAAGTACTACTGATCCCAGCAGTACAAGCTGACTGGCAGTACAGTGGCAATAGAAGACAATGCTATATACTATGTTATACACTGGTGATGGACGGAAGTACTACTGATCCCAGCAGTACAGTGGCAATAGAAGACAGTGCTATATACTATATTATACACTGGTGATGGACGGATGTACTACTGATCCCAGCAGTACACACTGACCGGCAGTACAGTGGCAATAGAAGACAATGCTATATACTATGCTATATACTGGTGATGGACGGAAGTACTACTGATCCCAGCAGTAAACGCACGCTGAGCTGACTGGCACTACAGTGCAGTGGCAAATATAGTATAGGAGGCTGGGGGGCCCTGGCTAGCCTAGCTGGTGAGAGTCTAACCTGCCTGCCTACCCAAAGCTAAACCCAAACGCAAGTGGCGGAGAAATGACGCGGTTCGGGTATTTATTTACCCAAACCACGTGACCCGCTCGGCCAATCACAGCGCGAGCCGCATGTTCGTGCCCGAACCACGTGACCTGCTCGGCCAATCACAGCGCGAACCAAACGTTCGGGGAACGTTCGGCCATGCGCTGTCAGGCCGAACATACGTTTGACCGCATGGCCGAACACATGGCCGAACACCACGAGGTGTCCGGCGAAGCCCGAATCAAACTCAAACAGCCCGAAATCCGGGCGAACCCGAACAGTGGCGAACTCTGTTCGCCCAACACTAATCTCCCCGTGTAGACGGGGCTTTACACTGACAGTTATCTCCCAGTGCTATTTCCTGACCCCCTGCACCAAAGCTTCCCCCCACCGGTGCCATGAGCAAACTTAGTATTGGGAAAACGGAACTGCACTAGCCTTTAAATAGGATAGCAAGTCCCCGTTATCCAAAACTCTGGCAACTGGAAGTCTCAAATAGCTGGCATACCTGAGGGGATAACAGGGAATTTGTTTTGGGAATGTTTGGAGGCATTAAAATGCTCACCGAACCTTCAGCGACGTCTTGCAGTATTCCTGTGGCTCGTACCAGCTTCCAGTGTCTGTGCACGGCTCTCGGCATGTCACGTGACCCGGTGCAGGTCAGGTGACATGCTGGCTTCGGTGCACGGAGGACACCAGAAAGCTGCTAGGAGCAACAAGAAGGCAACAAGACGTCGCTGGAGGTTCGGTGAGTATTTGGGTGGGGGAGGTTTTTCAGATGGTTGCTCAAGCAACCGGCAAGCACATGTATCAGGCGACCCCCACCAGTGCCGGATACTTTGCTGTATATTTAGGCAGAAAGGCACGTAATTAAACAAATGAATGTGAGAATTTTTTTCCAGGAACAACTGAGGATGTTTTGTCACTTCCTCCCCATTGCTTCAGATTTATTTGTGAATCAACAAACCAGAAACCTTTACTGAACAGCTTTATTTCGTGCAGCACATTGGTCTCTGCTGATACAATTTCCTCCAGTAACGCTTGTAATGTGTCTGATATGTTCAATCTGGAACAGAACTGCATTCCGTGAAGCGGTTCAGGCTGAGTGAGCGGCAATATTTGTTCTAAATTTGAAACTGTCAGACGGGGATTACTTATCTCAGAGCCGTGAACAGACCCTAAGGAAATACTTATTATTTCATCAGATAATTATGCCATTTATAAAGTCTTACGCCAGTGTTTCTAAATTCATTTATTTCATTTTCCCTTTCCGATTGGCTCTTTTTGTTTTATGAAATGTTGTTGCTCACACGCGGGCTCCAGTCCAGAGATGTTCAATCTTTTGTATACTGGGGCCCCAGGAGTCAGTTTGCCATTGTTCTGAGATCTTAAGTCCTCTATTACAAATATATTGAATAAAAATGATTTATAACAATCTGGGGACCCCAAAAAATGTATTTTGAGATGCCGATTCTTGTCCTGACCCTAAAATTACATTCCTATAATTCCAGTTATATTTTGTTCTTGTAAGTAACATTCATTGGTCAGTCCCAATAGAGTTAACTGTTAGCTTGCTAGGACAGTTTAACCCCCCTACGACCGCGTCAAGCTGATGGGCGTGACCGCGGCAGCCCCAGGACCGCCTAACGCCAATTGGTGTCAAGTCATTGGGCGGGGATTTCCAGGAGATCACACACGCTGATGCGCACACATCTCCGCATGAATGACGAAGCTCAGTTCCGCCTTCAGCCTCCCAGCAGCGGTCGCCGGTAGGCGGGGAAGCCGCCATCTATTTACATTGTACATCGCTGTGATCTACAGGAGCGCTGTACTGGGGACAGCCATGTGACATGGCTGTCCCTCTTAGAGGCAGACAAGTGATCCACTGTCATAGGCTGAAGCCTGTGACAGCCGATCACAGTGATTGGCTGGCGGGGGGAGGGAGAGAGGGGATTTTGTAAAAATAAAATAAACACATTTATTTAAAAATAAATGTAATAAATATTTATTTAAAAAAAAAACATTCTGGGAGCGATCATTGCCCACCAAAAGAGAACTCTGTTGGTGTGCAGAAAAAGGAGGGGGGATCACTTGTGTGCTGAGTTGTACGGCCCTGCAGCGAGGCCTTAAAGCTGCAGTGGCCTATATTGTAAAAAAAATGGCCTGTCACTAGGGGGGTTTAAGCCCAGGATCCTCAAGACGGTAAGAACAGGGGCGTAACAATATCCCTTGGAAGGGATGCAGCCGCAGGGGTGCCCTTAGAGGGAGAAGCCTGAGGGTGGGCCCATGGTTCTGTGGCCTTCAGGGCTGTTTTTAGGGGCAGGAGGGGGTGCAACACAAGAAAGGGTAGCAACGGGCACACACAGTGGTGGGAAGGGGGGCCTTGACTCCCCCCTCCCTTACCTCGGGCTCCCCCCTCAGTGTTCCCCCCTCCAGCGATAACAGCAGCAGGCAGGGAATGCATACTCACCTTTTATGTGTTCCACAGAAGCGGCAGCGGGCAAGGAACACAGACTCACCTCTTCCGCGTTCTATTTGACGGAGATCGGGAGGGGGGGTGGGGGCCTTCATTTTAAAGTTTTGCAGGGGGGCCCAGTGATTTCTAGTTATACCCCTGTTTAAGAAGGTTCTCTACAAACAAGAAAAAAACATGGGGTAGCAATAGGGAATGCAGAAGATAAACTATACTGAGTCCCTTTGACCAGAGAGGCCCATAAGAGAGTACATATTGCAGCACTGCCACATGTGTTGGGCATTGGGTGGTGCCACTACCTACACAATTTGAGTAGTTTAGTTTACCAGCAAGTTCCTGGTACCATAAGTCAGCGATCGCAGTCTCATTTTGTGTTATTATTAATACTGATGATTCAGACCGTGTTTACCTTTCTGTTTTAGCATATGAGGATAGGTGTAGAGCTAGATTCAGAGTCTGTAGCAGTGATGTGCTTGGAAGCCTAGACTAGAGGAGAGCACTCAGTAAGTAATGATGCTCCTGCCAACCCCACCTCCCAAATGGCACACGCAACTAAGAATCTCCCTTATGGGAAGGTTCATAAGAAAAAAGAAAATCGGAGGGGTGGGAGGGACGCCGCAGGGAGGGGGGCATCATGTAGCTAGCGCTAGGCTAGCTACATGATAGAAAAAAAAATAATGCAAAAAAAAAACCTTCCTGCGGCCGCGGGAATCAGAACAGCAAGGAGGTTAATAAAACCCCACTGGTCATTTTACATTTCAAAAAGCTCTCTGCAACATCCAGGGGCTGATTTGTCAAAATGTAAGCATTAAATGCTGATGCAAAAGCAGAGCAGTCATTTTGAGCAACCAATCAGGCTTCAGTTGTTAAATGAAGCAAGAAGTAATTGGTTTCCCCTGGTAACTGCTCCACTACAGCTCTAATTTTCTGTTCCCTGGTTGATACATCACCTCTGCTGTGCATGCCCATTTATTCACCAATAACTTTATCATTACTTATCACAATGATATCTTATTTTATTCCCCACCAATTAGGCTTTCTTTGGGTGGTATGTTTTGCTAAGAATTATTTTATTCCAAATGCATTTTAATGGAAAGAATAAGAAAAAAATTGACAAAATTCATTATTTCACTGTTTTTGGCCATTATAATTTTAGAAAAAATGTGCAGGTGTGGATAAAACCACACATTCTATTTGCCCGTTTGTCTCGGTTATTACAACATTTAAAATATGTCCCTAGTGCAATGTATGGCAACAATTTTTTATTTTGAAATAAAGGTGTAATTTGTCAGTTTTCATTCGTCACTAATTACAAGCTATTATTTGCAAAAATAACAGTAATATAAATGACATACATATTAAAAAAGTTGAGTCCCTAAGGGTCAACATACAATCGTTTTATTTTGGTAACTAAGGGAGAGTGAGGGAGATAAGGGGTTAAATTTAATGGGGGACTTATGTATTTTTGTTTAATGTATTAGGGTACAATTTTACTATTTGGCCACTAGATGACCCCCCCCCCCCCCCCCCCCACACACACACACACACACACACACACACACACACACACGCACAGACACACTTTATTCCTCCTGTGTAGTGTGAACAGTACACAAGAAATGGTAGTTGTATGTTTTACTTTCACTTTGTCAGTGACCACCAGCATCTCATTGATGTTGCGGCAGGCGATCATGGTGGCAGACTTATATCTACGCCCCTGGGACTTAAAATGAAGTCCTACAGGTCGTAGATATACCGCCTGCGAAATGATAAGTAGATAAAGCACATTGCTCTGAATTTTCTTGATGAGTTTAAAGGAAGGACAACTGAAGTGAGAGGTACATGGAGGTTGCCATATTTACTGCCTTTTAAGCAATACCAGTTGCCTGGCTATCCTGCTGATCCTCTGCTTCAATACTTTTTAGTTTTAGCTAAATACCCTGAACAAGCATGCAGCAGCAGATCATTTTATTAGCTGCATGATTGTTTCTGGTGTGATTCAGGCACTACTTTCAGTCCAATTGACCAGCAGGGCTGGCAGTGCCAGGCAACTTGTGTTGCTTAAAATGAAATAAACATGGCAGCCTCCATATACCTCCCACTTCAGTTGTCCTTTAAAGTAGTATAAAAATAGTCAACTGTTGAGTGGTTTGGGGAGGCGCCCTGGTTGTATACTAATGGGTCTAAGTGTAACTACTGTACAGTATTATAAGAAGAAGTATATTACCTCCAAAGAAGACTCACTCGGATAGGATATAAGGAGTCTTTATTATAAGTGGTTAATTGTTTGTAATAAAGACTCCTTATATCACATCCGAGTGAGTCTTCTTTGGAGGTAAGATACCTCTTCTTATAATACTGTACAGTAGTTACACTTAGACCCATTAGTATAGAATCTGGACGCCTCCCCAAACCACTCAACAGTTGTTACCCACACCCCCAAAAGGGGTGCTAGCACTTTCCACTCGTACACCTGACCTACTAGTGGAAAAGCCGACAGGAGGAGAACAACAACGCTGTTCCAGAAGGTTCAGGGATACCGAGCGGGAAAGTTTTTCTTCCCCGCGTGCTGATACGGTGGTTGCAGGACTGCAACCCATCTTTGTGAGTATAAATTACCCACAATCCTCCACCAAGTAACCACCCAACAATACTGCACTATTGGGCTCCCGGTCTCTCCCCCTTTCTACAGGCCGAAGGATCTCCACTCCCATTGTGAAGGGACTTCCAGAGACCTGGACCAATCCGATGAAAATAGTCAAGTCAGCAAGTAGAATGAATGACGCAGAATGTCTTTTTTATATGGTGAGAAAAAAATGACCATATAAAACTGACCATTTTAATGCGGATGTATGCTGCATTTAACTTATGACTAAGCTGTTTATCATTTTTTATCTTTAGTTTGTAAAGTCAGATTAACTAACATTGGTTTTGCTATAAAACTCCTTACTGTAATCTAATTCAAGTTAAAGCCTGACTCACTCTATAACTGTAATTGTTTCGTCAGCGAGATACCAAAAAAAAAGGAAACAACAAACATTTTGTGACCTCTCTCCAAACAGAGCATTACTGGGTGACCCAGCCATTTCCTGCTAGATCTCTTCTAACATTCTGGGAATGGTTGGTGGTCTGCAGCATGGAAATCCGAGGGGTGGTTTTCTAGCTAGTGAGAAAATACAATGATGCTCAGAATGTCTTGTATATATCTGCTGCCACAGTAAAAGAAGCCTTTGCTTACAGCCGCGGTTCCTGCAAGCTATCACGTTACAATTATTATTCAGACACGAAAACCAGCAAATATGTCTAAATGAAATCACGTTGGAATGATGACATGTGCAGGCATTCCCCCCAAAGTAAAAATAAGCAAATGATTTTACAGTTAGTGTCTGCCCCAGCATATTCTGAAACACGCAGTCTAATGAGCTGTCATTATTAACATATAATAACACTCTGGTGAAGACAGAAAGAGGAGCAATTTTATTTGTTGAAGCCTAAATCCAAGAGGAAAAAAAATGTTTTGGATAGTGAGTAAAAAAATATTTTTTATTATTATTACTTAGTAGTAATATAACACTGACATCTTTTGCAATGCTTTACCGAGCATATAGTCTTGTCACTAGCTGTCCCTCAGAGGAGCTCACAATCTAGTCTCTACCATAGTTAAATGTCCATCATAGTCTAGGGCCATGGGCCAATTCAGAGGGGAGCCAATTAAATGTGTGTTTTGAGGATGTGGGAGGAAACCGGAGTGCCTTGAGGAAAGACACGCAGACACAGTGCTTTGGCTTTGTATGCAGGGTTGGGCCGAGGCAGGTGCGAGAGAGGCCCCAGCCTCAGGGTGCAGTGTAGTAGGGGACGCACAACTCACTCAGCTATCATTCCCCTATTGTGTTTGAAGCTGAGAGAAATAGGAAAAGGGGATACATATCAGAGACTGCAAGTTAGATAACTAGAGATTAAGGTGTTGGGGTCCCTGGGGTGCCTCTTAGTCTACTAGCAATCAGTGTGTGACGGTTGAGGTGGGAGGGATGGAGGGGCGCACTTTGGTGTCTCAGCCTTGGGTGCTGGAGGACCTTGTCCCGGCTCTGTCTGTATGAGAAAATTTCCTTCACTTCCTGCCCTAGCCTCTCTCCAACATACCACCCCTCCTACAGCAACCCCCTAAAATATTACCCCCAAAGCCTAGGGTAATCTCTTGATTAAAAATACTACTCTCCACCCTTCCCCCCTACAAAAACCTAGCATAAATACCTACTGATGTTAAGCTAATATTTCCCCCCAATCCCAATATAACCCTTCTGCAGCTATATACTATTTGGCCTTCCCCTCTAACACTTAGCCTACCGCACCTCCTGCCCTGGTGCTAAATAAATACTATTCCCCCTTCAAAACTCACATAACTTGTCTAGTGCCTAAGACTTTTTCCATCCTAAAAATCCCAAAAGCCCCTTAATACCTCCAGAAGTCTGGTGATACCTCCAAGGACAGGAGGTTTTACAATGAAAACAGCAGTGCTGAAAAGATGAAGCTGAGTTTACACAACTGAGTATGTAATTCTGATACAGACCACTTGGTGGCATAGGTCACCTGCCTCTGATCTTCTTGCTACCTGTGTCTCTTTTATTATGATTTAGTATTAATATAGCACAAACATTTTCTGCAGCACAGTACAGAGTATATTGTCTTGTCACTAACTGTCCCTCAGATGGGCTCGTATTCTAATCCCCTCTATAGTCAATGTCAATGTATGTATCGTGTACTGTATGTGTCGCAGTTTCGGGCCAAATTAGGGGAAGCCAATTAACTTATCTGTATGTTTTTGGGATGTGGGAGGAAACCGGAGTCCCTGAAGGAAACCCACGCAGACACGGGGAGAACTTGAAAACTCTTTGCTCTTTCAGCGGCTCTTTATTTGTGTTAAAAGAGTGGTGCCAACACCAATTAAACCAGGTGTTGTGATATATGCAGCAAGAATGGCCACTTCGCTTACCGATATGTCCAAAAACAGCAGAGTAGAGAACAGTTTAAAACATATTCTTTTTTTTTTAAGGGTACCTGTAGTGGGGTTAAAAAAAAAGAGTTATGTACCCCCCATAGAGCCTTCCCAGGCCCCCTGTTTCAATGATCCGACTTCAATTATTATTATTATTATTATTTAGTATTTATATAGCGCCGACATATTACGCAGCGCTGTACAGAGTATATATATATATTGTCTTGTCACTAACTGTCCCTCAAAGGAGCTCACAATCTAATCCCTACCATTGCCATATGTCTATATTATGTAGTGTAAGTACTGTAGTCTAGGGCCAATTTAGGTGGAGCCAATTAACTTATCCGTTTGTTTTTGGAATGTTCAAATGTTCAATGTTGAAGAAGCCTTTGAGTCTCCTTGGAAGGCTTTGGAAGCACATGTGTCTCCCAGTACCAGTAGCGCACCCAGGGTATTTTAAACCCAGTGCTGGTTATTTACAGACTCCAGTGGTGCTCGGATACCCCCGATCACGAATTCGAGTAAATCTGGCCACGGCAGAGTCGAAATCTGGATAGGCCATGATCGTGATCCGGATTTGAATCGGAGCTCTGAACTCAACTCGGATTTTAGCCATGATTACATGTACATGTACGGCCGTGATCACGGATTTGACTTTAACATTAATAGCAAAGCCCCCATACATGCTACAGTCACCAAAATTGCATGGATTATAAAGGTGATCAGTGGCTACAATGTAAAAAAAAAAAAATTCGAAAATCTCTTTTAAAGTTTCAAATGAAAAAAGTATTCGTGATTTAAAACCGCCAAAACCCGTCGACTTTAGCGGTTAATAGCAAAGTCCTCTTACATGCTAGGAAAACCAAATTTGCCAGATATGTTAAGAAGAAAACTGGGAACAAGAGGAAAAAAGACCTCATAGTTTTTGAGAAAATCGATTTTAAAGTTTAAAAGGAAGTTTCAAAGGAAAAAAGTATACATGTAAATGCGGTAAATACATTAACTGTCATACTTTTTTCCTTTCGATTTTCTCAAAAACTTTAAGGTCTTTTTGAAAAAAAAAATTCCCATTGTTCCCACTGTTCTGCTTAACATAGCCTGCAAATTTGGTGTTTCTAGCATGTAATGGGGCTTTGCTATTAACCGCTAAAATCGGCAGGTTTTCAGGTAATAATCACGGGCATGATCACAGCTAAATCCGTGATCACAAGCTGGATTTGGACCACCATCACGGGTGCATTCAGAACTGAATCCATGATCGAGAGGCGATCACGAATTCTGAATCCGACCTCGTGATCAGGAAAAACAGCTTGTGATTATGGGGCGTGGACAGCAACACTGACAGACCCTCCTCCATCACATTTTTTCAAAGAGGTGGTGCGCTAAGTGCATTATGGCAAAATTGTGGGGAAAAGGAGTGAGTGCACGGTGGCAAAAATAGGAGTGGCCATGACAGGATGTGGGTGGGGCTAACTATAAGTGTAACTCAAAGCCAGTGGGCCCGAGTTTCTTCCCAAAACACAGTTAGGCAAAGTGACCCTGAAAGTAATTAGAAACACCCACTGTCCTCCTGCACGTACCCTGCAAATGTGGTGTTTCTAGCACATAAGGGAGCTTTGCTATTGACTGCTTCGCGTATGGAGTCCGCTGCGAACAGTCGGTTCGCAAACTTTTGTGGTAAATTAAAATTTGATGTTCGCTACATCACCAAATAAAATGCAGCAAACATTACCTTCAACATATGAAATGCAGCAAACATTGTTGTCATGTGTATAGTGTGCACTGGGACTGTGTTATGTGTGCGCTGAACTGCAGGTTGTTTCACAACATACATGAGGGCACAGATGCACAAAGCAGCCGTACACAGGAAGCGCATAGCAATTTTAATGTTAACAACAGTGACAAGGTAATGTGCTTTGCTTTGTACAATTTGTGTGACTTGAGTTACATAGATAATGCAAGCATTGCTATGGTAAGGCATGGTGGTGCTATGGTGGTCTGTGGAAGTGCTGGTGAAGTGTGTCTTATCACAGGCTGATGTGGTGAAGGCACTTTTAACTATTTACAGCACTACTCTTTGCCGCTTTTCTCTTTTATTTGCTCTTGGTGGCCCTGTATAGAGCATACCAGATGGATGACATTGATCGAATCTGCACCATCCGTATTGGGACTGTGAGCTTGTAGCAGGATAAGCTTTTGATTTATTGTTTTATGCAAAGTTGGTGACTTTATTATTTGTTGTGCTCCACTTCTTTGAGAAATAGAGATTGCAAGTGCTTTCGTGTCCTCAGCGTGATATTTTTACTCTATTAACAATGCTGGTGTTACCTTAGTAACAGAGGTTGCACTTATTACACAACACTTACTACATTGTCTCTGTGTGTAATACAAAAATTGCCACGTGCTCCCTGCATTTGGCATTTTTGTGTACTTTTGTGCATATGCCCCATAGCAATTCCTGTATTACCGCTTACATTTACAAAGCTTAAACCGTTGGAGAGTATAATTTTGATAGTTATAATATTAACAATGGCTACAGTTGAATGAATAGTAAAATAATATTGTTTCTTAGCTTTGTGCTTAGAACACACCTAACAATTGTTTACCCAGAATCCAACACTGCAACCACATTCTATCCAGTACTTTAGAAAAACACAACTTAACATTTATGCAATTGTTAGTTACATTTTTAATGGTAATTCTTTTTTTTAATGATTGCCTTAGTCACACAAATTACATGACATATTATGGAACTCCACCTAGTCCACAATCTTTCTCAGGCGGTGGAGAGGTCAGCACAAGGTTCTGACTTCAAATGATGTGATTACAACTTGAATAATCGCAGAGATATCCACCATAGATAAAAGCAAAACCCAGGCATTGTGCGTCACAGCTGAAATCCCCATCTGCATTGCAAGCTGTAAGTGTGTGCTGTGTAATTATGCAATTTGGGAATAAACAAAACTGCGTGTTCAAATTTTGTTTTAAACTGTGGTGTGTCGGGCGTGACATCATCACCTCCACGGGTCATCAGAAATATCAGTGGAACATATTACTGGTACAGCAAGAAAGAATACTGTTAGAATAAATAAAGTTTTTATCATGCATACCATTAAAGGACACCCGAGGTGAAAATAAACTAATGACATAAACAATTGCATCTATCGTCCTTCTCCTAAAAATGACTTTTTAAGATATTCCATATTTTTATTTTGTTTTTAAATCTACTTTTTAAGTTTTTACTGTTTAATTGTTTTTGCTCAATGACAAATTCATTGAAGTATGCCAGAGCTAAAATCTATAAACCATTGAACCTTTTTATCTCTTTCTTGCTCTCAGAAGCCATTTTCTGCTAGGAAAGTGTTTTATAGTTGTCATTTCTAATCAATGAGGGTCACACTGTAGTCTGACCCAGTCCTGACTCAGACAGGAACTGTCACATACCTGATGTTTAATTCTTTAAGGCAAAGAAAGAAAAAAAGGAACACAGCATAGTTATTTGTGTGCTGGGCACTGTACATACACATGTCTAACTCACCATGTCACATGTCACCTCGAGTATCCTTTAATTTCCATTAACATTTATATCAAGTTAAATTTAAAAAAAAGTTAAAAAAAAACAAACAAAACCCGTACCTACGGAGAGGGAAGGCTCTGGGTCCTACAGAACCTTCCTGTTCCTCTCACGGTCCCATCATTCCAGCACGATCACCTCGTTCCAATCTGCTGCTGTGGGAGGCTTCAGAAGTCTTCGGGAACCCGAGTGCCACGGGCCTTTGCATTAAAAATGTACTTTGTTCCTCCTGTCTCAACAGCATTATATCTCGCAAGATGCATGCCATACACAGTGAAAATGGACCCTGAACAGAAGCACAAAATGCCATACTGAACTTACCTGGGAGTTTCTCCAGCTCTTCGTAGTCAGTGAAGTCCCTTGGCATCGTCCGAGATCCCTCCGTAATTCCGCTGGCAGCTCCATTAGTGCACAACTTGGCTGAGAGTCATGTCCAACAGCACATGCGCGGTCTGTCCTGGCCTGTCTTGCTCATATGCCTAGCTTGCTAGTTCGCCTGATGCCACGAGTGTTCTGCACATGCGCAGTTCATTCTTTCAAGAACAGGGAACAGAACACTCATGATGCTAGGTGCGTGAGCAAGACAGGTGCACTGACATGCCGCGCCAATCTTGTGCCACAAGTCGCACGCTAACGGAGCTGCTAGGGGAAGAACGGAGGGAAGCTATGGACTATGGAGGCTGGAGAAAGCCCCAGGTCACTTCAGTATGGCATTTTTTTTCCTGTTCGGTGTCCCTTTAAGGTACATACAAACATTAGATAAAAGTTGTCTAAACCAACCACTTTGGATGATTATTGTTCACATTGCTTATGTGTGTACAGCGTACAATGACATTGCTTAAAGGGATACTTAAGCCATTTGAAAAAAAAAGAGTTTAACTTACCTGGGGTTTCTACCAGCCCCCTGCAGCCCCTGCGCAGGCGCAGGACACTATTGTGTACAGTAACGCAAGCAAGGATACGTGTTGCCAGGGCTGCACAGGCGCAGTGGCAAAAACAAAACTAAGCGGCAGAGGGAGAAAGGAGAATCGTAGAGGACCGGCGCGGGCACAGGACGGCTGCAGGGGGCTGGTATAAGCCCCAGGTAAGTGAAACTCTTTTTTTCAGAAGTCTTAATTATCCCTTTAAAGGGAACTTGAACTGAAAATAAAAAGTCAAAATAACCATACACAGGTCATACTTACCTCCTGTGTAGTCTACTCCTCAATCTCTTTCTCCTCTCCTGCCTCCTGTTTGTCCACTGTGATCAAGGGAATTCTCTGTCCTCCATTTAAAAAAATGGCCATTAACCCCATAACATCTTCCTGGTCAGCACACTGTTAAACTGTAATATCACCCACTTGAGCCATAGGGAAATATGAAAATTACCTTGCACATTCAGTTGTAACTGACAGCAGCTGATATATAACTGACAGCAACTTGTATATTTCAGTTCTGACAAAATATTGTCAGAACAGGAAGGGATCGCTGTAAGAAGAAAATGGTGGACTTCTGAGAAAAACTGAAGGTGAGATTAGGATGTAATATTAATTTGCAGCTACGTAATGTGTTTATTTTAAATAATTTTTACTTGCTTCAGGCTCCCTGTAAGGATCCAATATGTTGGATTTGAGTATGCCTGATCACAATGTTATTTTCGCTCCCCCACCCGCTGGTTTGTGTGCCGTTCATTGTACCTCCGCCTTCTACCGTAGCTACAGAATGCATCACTGGCCTAGCGATGAGTCTGTCATGCATCAGTCATCGTTTTGTCGCCCTTTAGAATCGTTTCCCAATCGCAGATGCTCAAAAGTAGTCAAATGTGTGGACTTAGCTTTAGCAAATCACAATCAGCTTATACTGATGATGTAGTGATGGTCATGTCTAGGAGAACTCATGGAGAAGCATGTGATTTGTTGTTTGATCAGCTGCTATATTTGCTGTGATCACATCCTGCTTTAGCACATAATCATGACTAGCAAATCAGAGCTTTTCAAATATATCACCTGACCAAACTGATCACATGCTTCTCCATGAGTTCTCTTAGGCCTCCTTGACACCTAAAAACTAAACGCAAACACAAGCGTTTTGCATTTTTGTGCGCTGTTTTTTACTCGTCCCGGCGCTCCACTGCGCACTGCTTTTTTGTAGAAAGCGCTTTTCTAAGCGCTTTTCAGAGCGGTTTTGTAATTCACTTCCTTTCAAGTCAGGAAGTGAACTCTTTGACCCGGAAATGAATAAATACAATGTATTTATTCTTAAAAACGCTCATGCAACCGCTGCACAAAGCAATTTTGTGAGCTTTTTGCGGTTTTCCTATACCTTCCATTATAGCAAAAATGCCTCAAAGATGGTACAGGCACCACTTTGCTGAGTGGATTGGAAACGAACCACTCAGCTGTGAACTCTCTCATAGGGAATCATTGCACAAGCTTTTTGTGTGTGATTTTGAGAATTTCCTGCGCTTGAAAAAAAGACGGAAAAAGCCCCTAGTGTGAACGGGCCCTAAGACATGACCATCATTATGTAATAAGCAGAGTGGAAGCAGAGGCACAGTAGGTAGAATAGCCAGCCCTGCAGGGCTGTACCATGTCTGTGTAATGGACACAAGAGGTCAGTGTGATCATACAAATTCGGCTTTACTATTGGGACCAGGGGACCTATATGGCTCCAGAGATGCTTCCAGATACCGCAAAGCATTATCAGTATTAACTTACACATACTTGAAATGTTAGTGTCTGATATACATTTTTCATTCTTAACACAATAAGGTTTTTATAGCTAGCCAATTGTTAGATAGAAAGGCAAGTCATAAATCAACATTTTTTTTCCCGAAAACAAATCGTAAGTTTCACATACTCATATATCAAGGCAAGGGTGGCATTATTTTACCCTATGGTACTGAAATAAGCCAAAAATTGCTCTCTGCCTAATTCAGTGAGTTGAAACTTGTAGTACTTAGCCAAGTATTATGGGAAGATGCTACATTTTATCCACTGTTTGCTTAGGGCAGTTTCTAGGCTACACAGCGCCTCCCCCTTATAGTCTCAAGCACACTGATGTGATGAGATAACCAGAGGTGCCCCGCCAGCCCAGCATTAGGTAGTCCCTGGTATTGGTAGCCAGAGGAGCCCCCAGTATTAGGTAGCCAGAGGCAGCCCTATTCAGTATATGTACCCAGAGGAACCCCCAGTATTGAGTAGCCATATGCTGTCCCGCACCCAATATAGGTAGCCACAGGAGCTCCTGTATTAGGCAGCTAGAGATCCTCCCCTTGGTATAGGTTGCCAGAGAGACAATCCCTCCACCTCGTGGAGTTATAGGTTGCCAGAAAGCTACTGCCACAACCCCCACATACCCCCGCCAAGAGGGGGGGGGGGATAATGTGCAAACATTGGTAGAATTGTCCCCTGTGATGATGTGAAACATAAGATGCTGTTACCTGTGTGATGGGATACCTAGGAGGAGGAAGAAAATAGGCCGCACCTGGATCCCGGAGAGGTGAGTTAACATATGCAACGCAACATGAACACAACAAGCAATGCGGCTCTTACCCTCCATTGCATTGCATCTCTGTAAAACTGGGGATGTATGTTTGTTCAGGGTTTATGGCAAAAAATATTAGAGACAGAGGATCAGCAGGATAGCCAGGCAACTGGTATTGCTTAAACGTAAATAAATATGGCTGCCTCTATATCCCTCTCAATTCAACTGTGTTTTAGGGCCCTTTTACATTTGCAGGTAATTCCTGCGTTGCATTACTCTATTTAATCGCAAAGGGCTACAGAAGCAATGATAGTCTATTTAGACTTTCACATTTATTGTGGTCCGTTGCAGTGGGCCGGAAGTATCTGAGCCAATGCAAGAGCCATAGGGCTTGATTCATAAAAGCGTGATGACTCAGTTATCACGCCTAAAAGCTTTGCACATGCAAACTAGGGTGCTACTTAGCACCCTAGTTTGCACGTGCAAAGCCTTGAAATCAATGGAGCTCTGCCCGTACAGTAAAATAGAGTATGTTAATGTAATTATGAATGGTGGTTACATTAACATGTTCGGCACTGTAAAGCGGCGTGCGCAAAGTCTTACGCACGCCGCATAATGAAGTACATACAGTAATAATCAATGTTTTACATCGCGTGATCTGCACTGACTTTGTGTGCTTACTATCATTATCACGTGAAGTCAGTGCAGTTCACGGTACTTTGCACGCGAAGCGTTTGCACGCAAAACTTTACGCGTGCAAACTCTTACGCGCATGTTAGCATGTGCAAAGTGGCTTTTCACTGGCGTGCTAACACTTTGCATGCTTTAGTGAATCAAGCCCACAGTGTGTTATCCCAAGCACTGCACTTAAAGTGGTATGAAACCCAGCATTTCTTCTTTGCTCTAAAAGTTTATTTACAGCATATTATATACTACCACCAATTTTTTTTTTACTAGAACAGCATTCAACTAGTTAAACACAGGATTTACAAGCTCCCTGCAGGGAAAGCTGGATGCATCCGAACTGGAGATAACACTATCTTGTGTTTACTTAATTGTATCAAGTGAGGAATGTAAATACTTCTCTGACTGTGCAGACACCCCAGAACACAGACAGATACTCAGAAAGCATTTCTGGGTACATTACAATATGAATACACCAGTTATGAATAAAATGCAATGTCAGCTCTCAGAGCAAAAAAATTGTTCTTTGGGAACTTGTAAATTCTAAATGAATAATAATACTTATGCACAAAAGCAAATATGATAACTGTATGGGATATAAATAGTAGGAAAAAATGTTTTTATTGAATATTATGTCAGAGTTTTATACTGCTTTAATGCACGGTGCTTGGGGTACTGGAAGTCTTTGGGCGATGCATGTAGTGTAAATGATGGAAGGTGGTGCGTCGCATACCGCACATGCGCAGATCGATGGGAATCCCAGTGACGTATTCCTGGCAGGACCGGATTTACCATAAGGCACTGTAGGCACATGCCTACAGGCACCTGATGATGGAAAGGCGGCTCATTCCCCTTTCCCAGTGCCTCCCTCCTTCCCTATGAAAGTATAGATGAGAGGTTTCTCACCCTGAATTCCACTGCCGAGATCTACCTTCAGTCAGGGACACCTCTAGCTACTTATTACTGAGGTTCCTCCAGCTACCCAATACTTGGAGGTACCTCTAGCTACTTAATATTGAGGGATCCTTTGGCTACCTAATAGTAAGGGGCATCTGTAGCTACCTATGATGGGCAAGGGAAATAAGGGAGAAGTGACAGCTGGGACAGCCAGCACACTTGCGGTGCAGTTCGGTGGGGGTTTGTAGATTCCTGAAGGGCTAAATCTAAGGTGCCAGAACATCTGTGCCTATAGGCTCCTGTGAGGTAAATCCAGGCCTGCTTCCTGCCCAGCAGGAAGTACATCACTGAGTGGGACGGCGCTATGCATATGACCCTGTCAGCGCACTCTGCTGCAGGGTCATATGAGTGAAGTTTTTGCGGTGTGATGTGGCTGGAGTGTTGCATTGCACCACAAAAAAAACAAGTGTAAAACCAGCCTTAGGCTAGGTTTGCAGTGGGACGTTATGGTTGCTCATTTTATAATGCTGCTTGCCGCACTGCAATGATAAGTCTGTGCGGTGTTAGCGTTGCGGTGTTATGCGTTATGGTAATGCACTGCATGCAGGCGTTACCTCTAAACTCACACATTAACAGGTACAGGAAAACATACTTTTCATTGTATGCTTCACTATACCTACTGTATGCAACGTAACGGGGCAGTAATGTGCTGTACAACTTTTTTGTTGCATTGCGTTATGTTTCTGTTGAACAGAGATCACAATGCAATATCCCACTGTGAACCTAGTCTCAAGGAAAATAAAAAGATATTAATTATCTGCTTCTGCACCCAATCATGTGCATTGGTGTTCCTGTTTTTATTCCCATTTCTGATTGGATGATGGCCACATTTCCTTCATCATGCAATTTTACTAAAATCACCACATTTGTGTGTTGTGAATTATTTCTGGATCCTCTCATACATTCAGATGCTTCATTAGTAAAAATCATTTCAATTAATCAGCTAGTTTTAATAGAATCAAACCTGATTCTATTAGTGAACAAGCAGTTAGGTTTTGTCCATTCACATCTAAAATCGAAATCGCTGATGGCAGCGATTTTTTAATTTTTGCACGTTTTTCCCCCCTTTCTGCACTCCACTGCGCGGTACAATTTTGTGCAAAGCGCTTTTGTAAGAGCATTTGCAGAGCGATTCCGTTTTTACACAAACGCAATCGGCTGATAAAAAAAAACTATTTGTGAGCGTTTTGCCTATATCTTCCATTGTAGCAAAATCGTCCTGAAAAGGGTGCATGCAGCGCTTTTAAAAAAGGAAGGCTGACCAAATGCGCTGATATGGGCTATCCCATAAGGATTCATTGCGCAAGGTATTTAAGGCGTTTTTCAAAATCGACTGCGCTCAAAATAAGCACAAAACGCTTGATTTACTAACCGTGATATCAAATATCACTCCTTATCAACGATATCGCACCTTAACAAAGATATCACACCTTATCAGAGGTTAACACGCCTCAGCGCTATGAACTTATGCCTGCTAATTGGCAATGGCAATAGTCCTGCCCTGAGCCCCTGCGGGTTTGTAGCGCTCGCTATGCTACTCTGATAAGGCGTGTTAACTTTGATAAGGTGTGATATCGTTGATAAGGTGTGATATTTGAGTTATCACGGTGTAGTGAATCAAGCCCTAGCTGTGAAGAAGCCCTTACAACATTGGCCAGCATACTGTGATAGCAGAGTTACAGCACTGGCCAGCATAGTGTGATAGTAGAGTTACAGCACTGGCCAGCATACTGTGATGGCAGAGTTACAGCACTGGCCAGCATACTGTGATAGCAGAGTTACAACATTGGCCAGCATAGTGTGATAGCAGAGTTACAACATTGGCCAGCATAGTGTGATAGCAGAGTTACAGCACTGGCCAGCATACTGTGATAGCAGAGTTACAGCACTGGTCAACATACTGTGATAGCAGAGTTACAGCACTGGCCAGCATAGTGTGATAGCAGAGTTACAGCACTGGCCAGCATACTGTGATAGCAGAGTTACAACATTGGCCAGCATAGTGTGATAGCAGAGTTACAACATTGGCCAGCATAGTGTGATAGCAGAGTTACACCACTGGTCAGCATACTGTGATAGCAGAGATACAGCACTGGCCAGCATACTGTGATAGCAGAGTTACAGCAATGACCAGCATACTGTGATAGCAGAGTTACAACATTGACCAGCATAGTGTGATAGCAGAGTTACAGCACTGGCCAGCATACTGTGATAGCAGAGTTACAGCTCTGGCCAGCATACTGTGATAGCAGAGTTACAGCACTGGCCAGCATACTGTGATAGCAGAGTTACAACATTGGCCAGCATAGTGCGATAGCAGAGTTACACCACTGGTCAGCATACTGTGATAGCAGAGATACAGCACTGGCCAGCATACTGTGATAGCAGAGTTACAACATTGGCCAGCATACTGTGATAGCAGAGTTACAGCACTGGCCAGCATACTGTGATAGCAGAGTTACAGCACTGGCCAGCATACTGTGATAGCAGAGTTACAGCACTGGCCAGCATACTGTGATAGCAGAGTTACAACATTGGCCAGCATAGTGCGATAGCAGAGTTACACCACTGGTCAGCATACTGTGATAGCAGAGATACAGCACTGGCCAGCATACTGTGATAGCAGAGTTACAACATTGGCCAGCATACTGTGATAGCAGAGTTACAGCACTGGCCAGCATACTGTGATAGCAGAGTTACAGCACTGGCCAGCATACTGTGATAGCAGAGTTACAACATTGGCCAGCATAGTGCGATAGCAGAGTTACACCACTGGTCAGCATACTGTGATAGCAGAGATACAGCACTGGCCAGCATACTGTGATAGCAGAGTTACAGCAATGACCAGCATACTGTGATCGCAGAGTTACAGCACTGACCAGCATAGTGTGATAGCAGAGTTACAGCATTGGCCAGCATACAGTGATAGCAGAGTTACTGAAGGAGCTGCCTCTCTGCCTGTGCTCAGCTGTACCTTAGCAAAGGCTGCTTGATGAATGACGTGCTGCACTGGTGAGTTTTGTGGGAAAGTGTGTCCCTCTTGTGGTCATTAATAGCCCCACAAACCGTGCAAGGATATTGTAATCCACAAATTAGGCTGTATTTACCTCTGGCTGACATTTATTGCTCATACATTAGACATTGGGTATTTGGGTATAATTTACATAACTATGCTCTACATGCAGCAGATTGATGCTGTCATTGTTTATATTCCAAATGCAGATGACAGCTGATTGGTTAAAGCTGGCAGTTTGCACAGGTTTCCTTGCCTCTAGTTCTCATAAATAACCCATGCTGCACATTAAGATGGCCATAGATAATGCTGATTGCGCTGCCAATAACAGGCCAGAGGCGCCATCAGCTGGACTGCCAGTCAGCAGATTCGATTTGTTACAAAGTTCTGTCTGCCAAAGCAGCACTTGCATGCCTATACTGGGTAAGGTTTTAGGTGCTTATTAAAAATGTTTTTATATCTCAGCAATGAATGAGCCACCAGTTTTGCCCCACCAACATGAGTTAGGCAGTTGGAAACAGCCATTATTTCCCACAATGCTACAAGGTTCACAGACAGGAAGATTTCAGGGCCTTGCCCTGACATCACACTGTGGGCAGGGCTGGCGCTACCATAGCGGCAAAGGGGGCAATTGCTGCTTCCCCTATTGTTACGCCAGTGGTCACTTTAATTCCTCTGGTTTCAGTATCAGAAACACTTTCTACCTCTATGTATAGCTGTGTAGTGGGATGTAGCCCTGCCCTCCCAGCGATGTTTAGCCTAGACTGTTTAATTACATAGAATTTTCTTTCCAGAGCACTCTGGGAGGCCAGGTGTTGTTTCTACTGACTTCAGAGCAAACAGTAAACCAACATTTTGCAGTGATGCACCTATCAGCAGTGAAGATGTTACTATCTGTGATAAATTTAAGGTGTACCTGAGGCAAAAAATAATAAAAGCATTTATATGTACCTGGGGCTTCCTTTATGTCATGGGCTCCCTCGCCATCCTCCTGGGCCACTTCAGTCCTTTGCTGGCCGGACAGACAAGTCCTCCAGCCACCTACAGTCGTGATCTACTGCAGATGCAGAACGCCACCGGCCACACATCCCCGATTGAGTGCAACTGGACACATTAACTAAGTTGGCCAGCAGAGGATCGGAGCAGTCCGGGTGCCAGGGTGCCAGGAAGCCCATGGCATGAAGAGGGCTGAAGGAAACCTCAGGTAAGTATAAATGCTTTTATTTTAATCATCTCGGGTTTCGATTTCGGCACGGGAATGCGCGCCACCCATGCGCAGTTTCGATGATACAATCTTTATTGCACAATCTTACCACTTTGATGCTATATGAGGCACTACGTAAATTATCCATGCAAACTATTATTTCTCAGCTTCTCTTTCCACTCGAGAGTTTTGATAAAACTGTACAATCAAAATATCATTAGTGTGCACCTTAAAGGTACTCATACATCTAGCGACTTTGCGGCCGATTGACCATCTGATTCTATAATTATCAAATTAGATAAAAATTGGTGCTGCAAAGTGCATGCCCGATCGACAATGCAAATAATTTCAGGCCCAGCATGTTTATCAGACATGCTGCAAGATGTCAGATCGTCGTGGTCAAGACAGGAGCGTAGCGATAGCCATAGCAGCCATAGCAACTGCTATGGGGCCCTGGAGAAAACGGGGCCCAGGCCCTTGATGTGTTCACTGTTTCTCCACCCAATGACTTTGTCTCAGTGCCCATGGACTATAAGCAGTGTACATTGCATGGAAATGTAAATTGCCCAGTCAACTCATATCCATAGGATAGGGGCAGGTGCCATTGCTTAAAGGACCACTATCGCGAAAATAGTAAAATGTAAAATACATGTAAACACATACAAATAAGACACTCATAAAAAACCCCCATAAAAACTATGTTTCATCAACTGCATGTGGCCAAGCTTTGCAAAAAACTGTGATTCTCTGGAGTGCACTCCTATCAAAAAGATCCACAACTATATATTGGATTGCAATCTTAATTATCTTCAGGCCCAGGCTTCAATGATGATGATAAATTGTGACATCCAAACAGTATGGTCAGCACAGATCAACCCCGTGTGCTTACTAATATCTGCACGCCTCTATGTAATATACATGCTCATGTGATTCCTATGTCAAACCTCTCAAGCCAATCTCCGCAAGACAATTGAACAGCAAACATATGTCAGCGCTTGTCAGGTAAGCAGTTGTGCGATTGAATAATGCAATAAGCTTTGGCTCATAACTCACGATCGGACGCATCCAGACCGGCAAGTGCTTCTGCCCAGTTGATTAGTTCAAGCGTGGTAGCTCTAAAGTCCAAAGGATCCCCCGAAAGGTGACGGGAGACAGCGGTATGAGAGGCGAGAGGAAGAGCATGGAGGCTCGGGGAACGGCTCCGGCCACAGGCGGACGTCACAGACACGTGCCGCGTTTCGTCCATTAGACTTCCTCAGACGTGACGTACTGTCCACATGACCACCCCTTCTTATCCTCCAACGGGGCTGGATCATGCAAAATGTATGTAAGGTTAAAAGCATTACAGCGCAGGTTCACTGTGTGCGCAAATACGCGCTGACACTCCAAATACAGGATCGCTTCACAAAGTTCAGAGGAATGCCTTATATTGAGGTCCTTATTCAGACCTAAGGGGTTCAAGCTCCCACATTGGTAAATCCAATAAGATTCCTTTCTAAGGAGCTGTTTATCATAGTCACCTCTCCTTGCACTTATATTAAGTTTATGGATGTCCATTACTTTCAATCCCCTAGGATCAGCATTATGTGCAGTCTTAAAGTGCAAAGCCATCGGATTCAACTTTTTCCTATCAATCGTAGTGCTTTTAATATTAGATACATGTTCACCAATTCTTGTATTTAGGGAACGGTAAGTCTTACCAATGTAGATCAAGTCACACGGATACCGAATCTGGTAGATAACTTTTTCGGTTGCACAATTATTGAAGTCGTTTACTAAAAACGATTTAGATCTATCATGTTGGTAAAACATATTTCCTTGTTGGACAAATCTACACATTTCACACCCACCACAGGTATACATTCCTTTTCTCCTATCAATTTTCATATTCCTTTCACAATTAAATTCACTATGTATAAGTAAATCTCCCACATTGGCACTACGCTTAGCTGCCATGTGGGGATAATCACCCACAATTTTGTGAATAATTGGGTCTCTAAGTAGTAGATGCCAATGCCTGGATAAAATAGATCTAACAGTTGAGGGCTAGATTGCTGGCAAGGGGGTACCCAAATAGAATTATTATTACAGCATATCATAGAGCATTGGCCCGCAATAGGAAAGAATTGTTGATTAGGAAGGAGAATCTGTCTTTGATTTCTCAGGATGCTGAGGTACCAATATCGAGAATTGTAACCACGTATGGGGCACAATTTGGTGATGTTAGATCTATTTTATCCAGGCATTGGCATCTACTACTTAGAGACCCAATTATTCACAAAATTGTGGGTGATTATCCCCACATGGCAGCTAAGCGTAGTGCCAATGTGGGAGATTTACTTATACATAGTGAATTTAATTGTGAAAGGAATATGAAAATTGATAGGAGAAAAGGAATGTATACCTGTGGTGGGTGTGAAATGTGTAGAATTGTCCAACAAGGAAATATGTTTTACAATCATGATAGATCTAAATCGTTTTTAGTAAACGACTTCATCAATTGTGCAACCGAAAAAGTTATCTACCAGATTCGGTGTCCGTGTGACTTAATCTACATTGGTAAGACTTACCGTTCCCTAAATACAAGAATTGGTGAACATGTATCTAATATTAAAAGCTCTACGATTGATATGAAAAAGTTGAATCCGATGGCCTTGCACTTTAAGACTGCACATAATGCTGATCCTAGGGGATTAAAGTAATGGGCATCCATAAACTTAATATAAGTGCAAGGAGAGGTGACTATGATAAACAGCTCCTTAGAAAGGAATCTTATTGGATTTACCAATGTGGGAGCTTGCACCCCTTAGGTCTGAATAAGGAGCTCAATATAAAGGCATTCCTCTGAACTTTGTGAAGCGATCCTGTATTTGGAGTGTCAGCGCATATTTGCGCACACAGTGAACCTGCGCTGTAATGCTTTTAACCTTACATACATTTTGCATGATCCAGCCCCGTTGGAGGATAAGAAGGGGTGGTCATGTGGACAGTACGTCACGTCTGAGGAAGTCTATTGGACGAAACGCGTCACGTGTCTGTGACGTCCGCCTGTGGCCGGAGCCGTTCCCCGAGCCTCCATGCTCTTCCTCTCGCCTCTAATACCGCTGTCTCCCGTCACCTTTCGGGGGATCCTTTGGACTTTAGAGCTACCACGCTTGAACTAATCAACTGGGCAGAAGCACTTGCCGGTCTGGATGCGTCCGGTCGTGAGTTATGAGCCAAAGCTTATTGCATTATTCAATCGCACAACTGCTTACCTGACAAGCGCTGACGTATGTTTGCTGTTCAATTGTCTTGCGGAGATTGGCTTGAGAGGTTTGACATAGGAATCACAGTGTCAGTAATGAGCATGTATATGTATATTACATAGAGGCGTGCAGATATTAGTAAGCACACGAGGTTGATCTGTGCTGACCATACTGTTTGGATGTCACAATTTATCATCATCATTGAAGCCTGGGCCTGAAGATAATTAAGATTGCAATCCAATATATAGTTGTGAATCTTTTTGATAGGAGTGCACTCCAGAGACTCACAGTTTTTTGCAAAGCTTGGCCACATGCAGTTGATAAAACGTAGTTTTTATAGGGGTTTTTTATGAGTGTCTTGTTCACTGTTTGTGTTTTTGATATTGAATAAATTAATAATAATCAGGAATAGGTTCTGGCTCCCTTAACCATTTTTTGTAAATTGATTGCATTATTAATAGAGTGAGACGGAGAGAGATTTTTTGAAGTTGATATCCCGTACTATTTTTGTTTGACTTACATACAAATAAGAACTATGTTTCTTCCAGAGTAAAATGAGCCATAGATTACTTTTCTCCTACATTCCTACATTGCTGTTACTTACAGTAGCTAGTTGAAATCTAGTTGAAATCTAACAGAACCAACAGGTTTTGGAGTAGCCCATCTCCTCATGGGGGTTTCTCAGGGTTTTATTTAGTTTCAAAAGCTTTTAGTGAATGGCAGTGGCTATGTCCAACTGCTAAAAAAAAAGTGTGCAGCAAGCAGGGAGGCTGGCCAGCATCTTTCTATAAACTCTTTTCAGTGAATGTCTTTATAAAGAATAAGAGCCTTGCTGAGAATCCACCATGAAGAGAGGACTAGTTAAAAACCTGTCGGTTCTGTTAGATGTCTACTATAAGTGACAGCAACATAGGAGAAAAGTAATATATGGCTCATTTTACTCAGGAAGAAACATACTCCTCATTTGTATATGTTTACATGTATTTTAAATTTTACAATTTTTCACGATAATGGTCCTTTAATGCTAGGTGCACACCATACAATTTTCTGTTACATTTACCTGCCAATCTTAATTTCGATTGATTTTCTGATCCACTTTCCGATTGATTTCCGTTCAATTCCCTGGAAATCGATCGACAAATCGATCGAAATTAAGATCGGACATGTTGGTGTAACGATTGGGGAATTATTTCCGTGGTCAGAGCACAAGATGCGCGCTGACACTGCGGAAATCCTCCACAAGCGTATAAAATAACAGAACCCAGCTTTGGGTGCAATGCACCTGTAGAGGGAAATTCCCACCGGCAGATGGAGCTGTGGAGTGCAGAGGAATAACCCCTCTGCACTGCCACAGATGCCAGGTGGGAATTGTACGAGATGAAGCAATACAGGGCAAGATAGCCCTTAGAGAGAGAGAGAGAGCACAGGGACAGAATGTATGCGTGTCCACCAATCTAGTCGCCACCCGGCGACGGTGAACACACAACAGCGAAGACCAAGTGGGAACGCAATCGCAAGAATGGCGATTGCTATTAGCGACACAAGACTGAGTAAGACAGAGCAAAGGAAGAATACAAACAGAACTGATAACAAACTGTAATCCAACACACAGGAGCAGACAGGACTAACTACACGCGGTTACCACACGTTAAGCACAATAACGACAAAGCGCGTGCACGGCACGGTCGCCGCAGGAGAAGCACAATAGCGACAAAGCGTACCAACCCTGACCAAGCAAAGACACATGAAAACAAAAGAGAACGCGAACGCTTGCTAAACGGTTACCTCACCGAGACGACAGCAAGCGGTCGTTCCAGACAGACAGACAGATGGAGCAACTAGTAGCAAGCGCTGCTCTGGCTATACTCCTAAGGCAGAATACAGAAGGAACCACCGCCTCTACCGCTAGGGCGAATGCAATCCAAACAGACAGACAGATGGACAGAACTAGGCAATACAGATAATATTAGCAAACAATTTGCAAAGGGCTGAGACTCAAGGTAAGTCTAGCAGGATCAAACCTTTATGACCAGCAGGGAATTCTAGGAGGAAATGGTATTTATACTGCAAGCCATCAAAGGAAGCAGCTAAGCAATTTGCATGACAAGTGGATGCAAATTCCTCACCAGAACAGCAACTCTGCAACTTGCAGAGCGAAGACAGGTCTCTTTTCCAGGGACCTGCAGCACTCAGACCTACAAAATGGTCAAAATGCTGTCTGCCTGTGCAGACAGCAGAGCAGATCATTACAGTGGGAAAAAATCAATATGGCAGGTAAATCTAACAGAAAATTGTATGGTGTATACCTAGCATTAGAGTGCCTGATGGCCCCATAAAAATGTTGCTATGGGGCCCCATAGTCTCTAGCTACACCACTGAGTCGGAGGATGCATGGCGGTAACAGCGAGCTATATCGGGCAAGAAACAAAACCCTTGACGTTGTCCCCTCTTAAGTTTAAATAGCCCCTCTGGTGCCCAGTGTATTATACATTGCCTGCCCATGTCTGCTGCTTACTCTGGCCTCCATCCTCCTTCCATATATGCACTGCCCACATGGGGTGCGTCTATGAATGGAAGACAGAGCCCAGAGCCAGCCCGGACACAGACAGGTAATGTATAGTGCACTGTGCACCGGGAGTTGCACTTTGAACATTTGGGGGGACAGCGTTGGGCTGGCAAGGCGGTGGAGGCGGAGTCACAAGGCCAATTCCGGATTGATTTGAGCATGAAATTGATTAGGAATCAGTATGGGCAGTTGGGCACACAACAGATCTCTCTCCAATCAGATTCGATCAGAGAGAGATCTGTCTCTTGGTGGATCTGACCATACATCTATGTATGGGTGCCTAATGCTGGGCATACATGGGTCGATCCGGCGGCCGATTAGCCACCGGATTGACTCCCGCCGCGTCCCCGTTCATCCGCTGGTGCGCTCGGATCGATTCCCGCTCGTCCCCGCCGGCGCTTCTTATTTTTTGCTCGATTCACTGCTATTGTCTGCCCGCGGGTATCGAGCGTGGAATCGATCCCCACGGTCATCGGACACGTTGGATATTATCAATCGAGCCATCAGCAGCTCGATTGATAAGCCTGTGTCCAGCCGTGTATGCCCAGCATTGAGAGTGAAAATCAGGGAGATAACAGACTTTACAATGGGCAAACACTCATTTATAAAATAATATTGTAAAAAATAAGCAAAGTCCATCTTCTTTAAAGAAGTTCGGTGTCCCCCTCTGGGACTCGATGCTGAACGCTACAGATTGCCCCCTCATGGCGAAAGAAGACATATAGGCTTTCAGCTGTATCGCTATAGCTCTCTAAAATAGTAGTTTTAATTTACCACCCTCATAAAAATGAAGTGTAGCCATTAGCCGAGAAAGGAAATGCCTGCATGATGTGATGACTGGGGCTGGCTGGCTGGCTGGAGTAATAGAACATCACTGCAGAGAGATGGCATCTGGGCCCCGCTGTGCATCAATATTGCGCAATCCCCAGCTTCCATGTGCGACGTTTTATCTCTGCCTTTTATGTGTCCCATACACTCTCTGCAGGTAGTGTTTATGTTACATTTTACACTAATCCCAGGGGCTGATTTCTGTTGCAGTCCCCCTGCTGAGAGGAAAACCCCGGTTATCATCTGAGCTGCCTTCTTCAAGAGATTAGATAGCATATGTTCAAGTGAATCTTTTTAATGCATAATATACATGAACTTATAGTTGTATGTTTTCAAGAGATGCATCTCAGTGTCACAAGGCATTGCCGCTCTGTTACCATTGGTTTAATATCGGTGATCTCGGTGGGGGATACATGAAATTGGAGACAAGACAAGTGTGATGATCTGATGTCCACTAGAAGACCAACAGGACCCCGCACATTGTCTGCATAATTAGGGGCCTAATCTGCTTTATAAGGTATGTAGATCTGAAACACAAATAGACTGGCCTCATCAGAGCCACGCGGGGGCAAAACCGATTCATCCTGGCTAATTGTCTTCATCCTAATCTGGAAGGACCATCAAAGTGTCCTAGCATCAACAACTGTTTATTCCATAGCGCATTGCAAAGCGCTTTCGTGTGTAAGTAACCAAGTCAACCTATCACATTTCATCTTTATTTACTCGGATCATTACTGGTCGGTTATTCGAGCAACTGTCAAGGTGGGGATGTGTTTGACCATAGTAGTCAGGAGCAAAATGAGTTTAGTAAAATAGTAGAAAGTCAAACTTTTCTGTACAAATCTTCTGGGGCTTAGTAAATCATCACCATTACCTAGTAATATTCTCAGACTATATGAAGATGGTGATTGGTGATTGGTGATTGGTGAATTCATTATATTTATCATCTCTAAGCATCGTCATTATGCAGCACCATCATCTATTTCAAGCAAAGGGAGATTGGGCTAGAAGCCTATGCTGGCTGACTGGGAGGAGATATTTAACCCTTCTATCTATGGAAGCCATCCAATCATAAGTTAGCTTTCTTTTTTGTGACTTTTGTGGTTGATGAAGTTAAAATGGGCAGGCTGCTCTCTGATTGGTTGTTATGACGTTAATCACCGTTTCCTTTTCAATCTCATCTCCTGGAGCCCGAAACATCATACCTGATAGACCAAGGGGTCCTCTGGTGGTTAGCTTAGCACATTCTAGTGTGTAGATCTCCACATACTGTCAACCCATCAATGCTGTTATATAGTGACACACATCAGGAGTCTCATATTGCTCAAGCGGGCTGGATGGAAAGGAAGGCACTTGTTCCTTGTGAAAGTCATTGGCTGTCTTGTAACATAGGTTTATACATTGTCGGCCTCACCTATCAGCTGCATGGAGCCTTCTCTATGCTGGCCACAGCCAATCTGGGTCGCGCCCTCCAACTGTCACTGTCAGTCCCACAGGTTGGAACAATCTGGGTCTCATCCTCCAACTGTCAGTCCCACAGGTTGAAACTGACTGGTACCTGCGAGGCAGCCTAGAAATAGTGATAAATGAGGGTAAATTTAGCCCGTACATGAAAAAAAGAGGTGTCTCATCATATTCCTTTGGAGAGATGACCCTGGACTGCCTGTACAGTATTGAGAACGCAGTACTAGTATCGGGCCTTTCTCTGCTCACCTGGACCCAATTCCAGTAGAACAACAGGTGAGTTGGTGTAATTTAGTATAAGGTACCCACTTATTCATCAAACCTAGATTCTGTGATGTGGTTTAAACAATAAACTCTTGAAGAAAATATGGAAAAAACAAAAGTGTGAAATAAAATATATCTGTAAGAGATTTGCTTAGGAAGCTCCACGCTAACTGTCAGTCCACACTAACTGTCAGTCCACACTGACTGTCAGAGACAATTAACAATACTCGCGCCACTATGACTTTGATAAATTAGCGTTCTCGTATTTCTTGTGGGTCATTTTTCTTCCTCTCATTTGATCTGGGGTCCTCCCATGTCTCTGCCGAGCATCCCAGGTCCAGATTCTTCCCTCTGCTTCAGCTGCGCTGAGATAATATTTTCTCAATACAGAATAATGAATGAGGAGGAGAATTCCGACCCTATTGGAATGCCATGGAACACAATCAGCATCTCAAGACAAAAAAAATAAAAAGATTCGAGTCAATATTATTCCAGTTCTTCCAGACACGCAACTGCGATATTTTGCATTTTAGAGCTGATGTATAGAAGCTGGGGCAACATCAGACCTCTCCATAGCAACCAAATACTGCTTTGCTCAAAGGTGAAACTTGCAGCGTTGCTAGGGGCAACTGCGCATGTTCAATTTTTTCCCATCATGTTTCAAAAACATCAAGTGGATAACAAATAAGGAGGATATGATTGTGTGTAAAATTGAAGCAGTTGTATAACTTGCTCTTCACGTTTTGTATAACGGTGCACCTATGCAGTATTGACATAATTAAAGCAATGATGCTAATTAGGATCAAAAGCTGAAAGTATTATTATTATTGTTATTATTATGTCTTCAGTATTTCACTATGCAGAACTGTGAGGGAGACTTAAAGCCACTCTACGTGGACTTGCAATCTCAAATCGTTGCATAGGTTTTTTCCCCTCATTAGGTTTTTAATCTTTGTTTGTTTGTTTGTTTTTTTGTTTTTTTTTTAATCATGTTATGAGTATTTTCCTCTTTGTAGGTGAGACAAACAATCAGGAGTGGCCATTGTGCAATCAGGTTGTGGCTGAGGGCTACATTGTTTCCATTATTTATTAACCCCTAGCTTCCGAGTGTGCTGCGTTCCTGCTTCTCCTATTTATTTTTACTAAACAGCAAGGTGCTAATTATGGAAAAGGCCAGATCTGCAATTAAAAATAGAGCCATTGCTGCCCCCTCCATGGCAAAATAATAAAAACCCCTTCCAGGCTGCAGCCTATTAGCCCTTCAGATTAAGCCTGTGGATTTAAAGGTAACACTTCTCTCCAGATCACACAGCCACATCACTTATGTGTCCCAGGTGACTTCAGAAAAGGGATTATTTAGTAGGATTTATTAAGAAAATATCCCTCGGATGGATGGCAAAAAGAATTGTTTCTTTCTCCCCCCCTTTAGCGGAAACCTAATAAAAGTTAGGGAGAGGGAGGGCTCCTGCCCTGGTGACGTAGAGGGAGGCAGATCAGCCAATAGGAAGCGCCCCCCTGATCCTTCTGCCAGCAAAGAAATATAAGAGCTCAGAAAAGTTCGCATCAACTCAGAAACACGTTCGCGTCTGGGGACAAAGTGGTGGGGCTGGGCTTGGTTTTGTGGATACCCATCAACATCATCATCTTGGGGGAGAGCTTTCTCGTCTAGTAGGTGCTGATCTCAGGAGATCCTGCTGGTTGGGACAGAGCCTCCCTTCCTCTCCCTCCCCTGCCTGGGCTCCCTCTTCTCTCCATAGTTCTGCTAGAAGATGATGCAGGAAGAGTCCAGCTCCCCGGTCTCCCCCGTGGACAGCTTGAGCAACAGCGAGGAAGAGCTTGACAGGCAGCAGAACAAGAGGGCATGCAAAAAGAGGCGACCCAGTAGGAAAAACCAAGAGGACCCCGACAGCCCGACGTCAGTGAAGAAGAACAAGAAGGCCAGCAGTACAGGCAGCAGCCCCCAGTCTTTTGAGGAGCTACAGACCCAGAGAGTCATGGCCAACGTCAGGGAGCGCCAGAGAACCCAGTCCCTCAACGAAGCATTCGCGGCCCTGCGGAAGATCATCCCCACCCTTCCCTCAGACAAACTCAGTAAAATCCAAACCCTCAAACTGGCATCCAGATACATTGACTTCCTGTGCCAGGTTTTACAGAGCGATGAGCTGGACTCCAAAATGGCAAGCTGCAGTTATGTGGCCCATGAGAGGTTAAGCTATGCCTTCTCGGTGTGGAGGATGGAGGGAGCCTGGTCTATGTCTGCATCTCACTAACACATCTCAGTCCGGGCAAAGCCAAGACACACACATTCACAGGTAAGCTACATCAATTTACCCCCTGCTGGTTGTTCCTGGGCTCTGTGAGCCCCCCCCCCCCCCTTCCCCTTTCTCCTGCAGCTTCAGTAAGCAGAATTCAGAGTCACAATGCTAGGTTAGATCATAGACAAGGGGCCTAGCACAGGGATCTTAATGAAACTGGGGAATGTAAAGAGCTGGACTAAGCCTAACAAAATAACAACGCAAACATCTCTGTCATTTCAAGGGACTGCCTGTGGCTAGAGACTCTATTTTCATTAGAAACCTTTCATTTTGCTCTCTTGGTATCTGCAAGGCTTTGTTTTTCCGTAGGAAATGTGTGGGACTGCAGTGGTGGTGAAGTTCTCCTGCTGATGCTGTGTACCGTTATCTGCACTGTGTACCGTTATCTGCACCGTGTACCGTTATCTGCACCGTGTACCGTTATCTGCACCGTGTACCGTTATCTCCACTGTGTACCGTTATCTGCACCGTATATCGTTATCTGTGCAGTGTACCGTTATCTTCATTGTGTAGGGGGGTGTAATAATAATGATATTATTCACTAAACCGTTATCTGCACTGCAGAGGGGATATTGGAATGTTATATGACATAACTCTAGGGAAAGAGCCTGTTATATTCATCGTGTATCCGCACTGAGGGAACCTTATGTGCATTCACTTACCTATATTATATAGCTACACAGGAAGTCCTTATATGCAGTGTCACCCAACCGTTATTTGCATTATGTTATCAACGTTGAATCACTACAGGGAGGTTGCACAAGGAATTCTTCCCTATTCACTGCATTATAAGCATTGTACTGTGAACCGTTATGTACATCGCACTATCTCTCTTCCTCGCACAGGAAACCGTTACTTATCCGTTATGTATCAAATGTATTTATCAACCCTGTATTATAAACTACAAAAAATACATTTCCAAACTATTATATGCTTCTTGATTTTATGTGGTTTCTTCTTAAACAATTGTAGTTTGCAGCAAACTCTATATTGTACAAATGATTAGTTACACGTCAGAGCTTGTAACTCATCGTCACATAGAATTCAGAATTGTAACTAGTTACATAGCAACAGATACGATTCAGAATCGAAGGATAACATAGTAACAGATACAATTCAGAATTGTAACTAATTGCAACATAGCAACAGATACAATTCAGATTGGAAGGATAACATAGTAACAGATAAAATGCTTCCTGGATCATCAGTATTAGATAACTGAAAAGTAATATAACAGAAGAAATAATTAATTAAATAAAGAATATTTAATGAATAATTAGATAAATAATTATATTATTAATGACTGTGAGGATAGATAGATAGATAGATAGATAGATAGATAGATAGATAGATAGATAGATAGATAGATAGATAGATAGATAATAGAGTGACCTAACTTTTAATGACTTGGGTACACTTTGTAAACGAAGTGGTGATTTACTCCACGTGTAAAGCTCTTATTTATATACCCCTACCCACTAACCCACTAGCCAGCTAGGCGATGATCTATAGAGGGGTGTATTTTCTGACTTCCCTGTTTGTATTCTCGCTTTAATTAACCTATTTTTTCTTTCACTCACGAATACCCCAATAACCCCTCTCTGCTTGTGTTTTCCTTTTTCTCTTTTGCAGATGAGACTGCTTGCGAGAGTGGAGGAGGCAGCCTAGAGAGAGACTTGAGGCTGGAGCTGGATTACCTATAAAAGACAAATAAACAATCCGCCAGGAGCTTGATCCACCGGAGAAGGAGGCAGATAGACAGACACAGGGCGCGGGGAGCACTTCTACAGCCACAAGTAAAGGGGTACAGGCCTGGGGCCAGCAGTGCCACCCAGCACAGCTCATGCAGGGTCACCACTACTACTCTTTACATTCTGAATTGAGTCTGAACAATCGCTAACCTGTATTTTTTGACGAAGAATGTTGGAATTTCCTAAAACTTTTTATTTTTTATTTTTTAGAATTTTTTTTCCTATTTTTTATTGCATGCATTCCCACCAGTCGTGCCTTTGAAGCCACTTAAAGGAACGTTCCCCATTCTCCAACGCTACTAATTAAACTCCAACTGTTCTTTTTTTATAGGAGGGAGAGAAAAAAAAAGAAAACAAACTATTTTTGCTATTTGAAACTTTGGTTCAGAAAACTGTTTTTTATATATTACCAGCGGCTGCATCTCTCTATCTTTTTTATTTTTTTTCCCCTCTGAGATACAAAGTAAACGTTTTATTTATTTATTGATCCATTTAAAAAAAATAATGCAGCTAGATCCGGAGTCTAAGTGCATTCATATTTTTATGGTTGTTTTGTAAATATTATTGTATATTATTTTTCTGCAATAAATAAATATGATTTAAGAAACAGTTTGGTCTGATCCACAACAACAACAAAAAAACTACAAAAAAACAGGAGTGTAAAACCCCCACGTAGGTAATTAATGGGAAAGACAGTACCTGCTTGTTTAGCTGTAAAGACGCCCAGGAGAGAGGGGTCAATGTAAACACAATGGAGAAGAACACAAATAAACTAGCTACTGACAGACGCAGACCTTATTTATGGAGAGAGGAGAAGCTGTTATTGGACCTTTCTCAGTTTGGGATTCGGTGAGGATTGCTGCCTTCCCTCATCGCTGATGGCCAGAGAAAGGGCCAGACACAGCCGCTGCCCACCGGGCCCACATCGCCCCTGACTTCTCCTGACTGCTAAGTTAGGGCCAGAGTGTAGAATGTCACACTTTGCTGAACAATTCTGCACAGCAATTTGTGCTGTTCTTACAAAAACAAATATTAGGGGCGCTGGGCATACAAGCTATTATCAGTGGTTTCAGTATGAGCTAAGAACAAACAAAAGTCACTACACGGTAATATCAGTGATAGATAGATAGATAGATAGATAGATAGATAGATAGATAGATAGATAGATAGATAGATAGATAGATAGATAATAAGAGTATAATAGCCATACAATAAAATAAATAAACAAGTAGATCGACAGTAGACAAAGAACAGGGAAGGAAAGAGAGAGGGGAGACTAGTATATATATATAAATAGATAATCTAGATTGATAGATGAATTAAAAAGGGATCGATAGAAAATCTAGATAGTTCATAGACAAAAAAGGATTGAGTGTGAGAGAGTGATAAAAAGCAGCTAGTAGGGTGGGGAAGACAGACAGACAGATAGATAGATAGATAGATAGATAGATAGATAGATAGATAGATAGATAGATAGATAGATACTAGTTTCGTCTTGATTTGATATTAGTATTTTAACCTTTCCTAATAAATAAATAAATAAATAAACAAACAGTTGTTGAGGAGTAACAACAATTGCAAGGCAAGCATGGTGTGTGTACACACACTATCGATTGCTTGATTACTTGGGACCTATTTATATGGGTATGAAGAGGTTTTTTTGTTCCAATCGTTTCCTGAATCTATCTATCTATCTATCTATCTATCTATCTATCTATCTATCTATCTATCCATATATATCATAATATACATATAAGTGTGTGTTTGGCAGTGATCAGTGCTGTACATAATATACATATAAGTGTGTGTTTGGCAGTGATCAGTGCTGTACATAATATACATATATGTGTGTGTTTGGCAGTGGTTAGTGCTGTACATAATATACATATATGTGTGTGTTTGGCAGTGATCAGTGCTGTACATAATATACATATAAGTGTGTGTGTTGGGCAGTGATCAGTGCTGTACATAATATACATATAAGTGTGTGTGTTGGGCAGTGATCAGTGCTGTACATAATATACATATAAGTGTGTGTGTTGGGCAGTGATCAGTGCTGTGGGGTGGGAGGGAGGACTATACACTCTACATACTATGCATATATGTGCTGTGTAGTGTTTCTGTAGCCAGAGGCTGAGGTTTCTGGTGCCCCTGGTGTTTGTGTATTCAGTATTGCACTGTACCGCTGACGCTGCATTATTATGAATTTAATATTGTGCATATCTCAGAGGCTGTTCAGAGTGTTTACAGAAGAAATCCAGCAGGGTTTGTTTTTATTATGGGATTAACGAGCACTTTGAAAATTGCATTGAAGGTTAGGTGGTCTGCTTGAAAAAAAACAGGGGGAAAAGGCCCAGAGAACAGCAAAGCACAGGCCTGGCTCTGGAGGGAACAGATAGCCTGGGTTCACCATCAAAGGGGGGCTTCTGCTGGCCTGATAGATATCTTTAATAAGGCAGAGGTAACATTACTGTGTGTCAGTGGAGGGAACATACAGCACAGCAGGGATACTCTGCGAAATGAATGCCCTTTGTATTGCTGGTCATTATTTTCTGTTTTATAAATTAGAAATATAACACCCCCCCCCCCCAGTCAAACTTTAGCATAACGCCAGTGACAAAACAAAAGTATTCTTCATATTTGCTATCATTTCATGAATCGATATTGTCTCGAGCAGAATGATGCATTGCAGGTAGGATGGTCGATTGGTAGCCATTTTTGTTTTTTAATGTCAAACAATCAGCTTGATGCTTGTTTCAGTCACCCAGTCACCTTGATGATGGACACCTCCCTGGAATCCGGTTGGTGGAGGGAAAAGATGAACAAAAATATGAAGTCGGTCACTTTAATGCATGGATTGGACACTTGACTCCCATACAAAATTCTAACATTACTGATGGGACTGTTGGATGTACTTTAAAGTGGACCTGAATTCTTGTACAGGACAGAAGAAAACATATAGAAATGCACACTGTATGTATTTAGAGAGTTTAGCCCATCTAATTCTCCATTATCTGTGACTAAGCACAAGTTTTTAATTGATCCCTCAGCTGTGTCAGCTGCCTGCCACGGTAGATAGCTAATTGGTTAACATAGGATGTTAACAATAAGTCTGCTTCCATGAAAGCAGGAAGTAGGTACTGCTGATTTATTGCAGGATTTGTATCAGCGGTAGCATTTTTTTAAAGGTTATTATATTGTTGTTTACCTCTTAAAGCAGAGAGGACGTTCTGAGTTCAGGTCCGCTTTAAGAGCATCAGAATGTAGAAAGAGATAGCTCCACTCTGTGAGGACTGATGCACAATGCATTGAGGTTGTTCCAGTTCTTAGGCAGTGGTCCAGGCTGTAGATCAGGTACACACCTGTTTGGCAACTAAACAGTACAAAAAAAATAAAAAAAAATCACTCAGGCCTCAGAAAATGTTTTATAAAGTGGCTTTATAATCAGTGTAGCAAAACAAATGAAGCTGAGCCTGGGTCCAGGGCACCGGTGGTCGTTAACTCGGTGTGCTGGGGACATCTGTTCACATAAAACATAAGCTTAATTAAAGACTTCCTTAATGAACATGCCCTGAGAATGTAGATGGGCAGAGAGGATCACGTGCAGCCAGCATGCTGTCGGCCTGATCTGCCCAGACTGGTGCTCGGGAAGGGTGGGTCGCTGTCCAGAGGAGCCAGAGTCCAGCTGCATGAAGCTAGGAGGATGATTAGTTGCTAGGGGCAACTGCTTAATGCGTGCCTCTGTTTCCTTATTGGTCCTGGTTAGAGATGCCCATTGAGATGCAAATAACCCCATCTTGCATGAAACTATAATGCAGAATGATGTGCAGCTTAGAATAGAGATAGACTTATATAGATGCACTTTATGGCGATTTTCACTGTCTCAGTTCCAAGTTGCAAATCAAAGTCATTGGCTCTCTATATGCCTGATAAAGCGTCTTCTACAGTTATATAGATACAGTGCATACAGATTAGTCTCTCTTTTACTTGGTCCCTCGGTATCCGGCATCTATCTTATCTATTTATGGATTTGTCTGTTAATTTTAATCAGCATTCCTATAGTGCCGACATCTTCCGCAGCGGGAGTATATTGTCTTGTAATTTAACTCTCCCTCTAATCTAATCTAATCCCTAACATGTATTATGTTGTAGTGTATGTATTTTAGTAAGGCCAATTTAAGGGAAGTTAATTAACTTATATGTGTGTTTTTTTGGATGTGAGAGGAAACCACAGTGCCCGAAGGAAACCCACATGCACACAAGGAGAGCATACAAACTCCATGCAGATCGTGCACTGACTGGGATTTGAACCGGGGATCCAGCCTATCATCCATCTATCTTTCTAAGTCTGTATATATGTCTATCTCTCTGTCTCCATTTATCTAAGTACCTAGTATCTATCTATCTATCTATCTATCTATCTATCTATCTATCTATCTATCTATCTATCTAACTGTACATCCATTCATTTATCTAACTACCTATTATCCATCCATCCATCCATCCACCTATTGATCGCTAGCTATCTAGTATGCTTGTTGACAACCCCCCCCCCCCCCCCCCCCCCCCCCATCATTTTATTCTAATGCTAGAACTTGAATTAAAAGGGTCGCTCTGAAATTGGGTCATCTACTTTTCATAGGCGTTATAATTAGGGACTACTGGTTCAAAATGTCCTATAAGGATCTCGACTGGATTTTTAGGTTGTGCACTACGTCATACTGATTTCCCTGGTCTCCTAAGAGCTCTTGGCCTCTTGCAGCTACTAGACCTTGAGGGACTACACACCTCAGAATGCTCAGTATGCTACTGTTTGTACATCCCCAACAGGTTTACCCGTAATTAGGACCCAAATCCTATTAAAACATTGCAGTGTGATGCTAGTACTTGCAGGCTTCCAGCTGCCTGGATAGTCCCTTGCACTGTGGCACAGCAGCACTTCCTGGAGGACCAGGCCTCTAGCAGACATCTTCTCCAGCAACTCAGGGGGACTTTTTCGGTCTCCTGTAGGAAAGTAGAGCAATTCTGCGCATTCCTAGGTTTGGCAGAGCTGAAATAGCTATTTTCTGTAAGTCCAGTATCAGATTCTTGCGAAGCATATGATTTCACTTGAAGTCCTGCCCAGGAACCTTTCAAAGTGAACATTTGTCCTGCTCTCATGATGTCAGGCGGTTTCTCTGCATCTGTAATTTGAAGAAAAACAAACGTGCTCAGAACAAATGCTGCGGAAAAGGCTGAGAGGGACGGCAGGAATTAAGAGCTTCACCTGCAGAGAGTGTCAACAAAGCGGACCTGCTGCTGGAAGCCCTGCTAGCAGGAGAGGCAGCTTCCTTCCCCAGGTGGCCGCTATGAATGACACTTTACTCAGCCCACAGCAATGGCAGCTTGTGTCTGCAGGTACCGGCTGCAATGCCATAGCGGAGGAGGCACCTCAGAGCTGGGCCAAAACCACAGCTGGGCCAAACCACAACCAAGTACCCCATATGATTCGTCTGTTGCTGAGGAGGCAACACATCTCCAGCTCCAGAGACAGGAGGAACTATAAGACCAAGCATGCCGAGTAGAGTCACTCCATGCAATCTGCATTCTTACAGGAGGCTAAGCCATATATCGCACCCCTGTGGTGCTTCTTTAAGTATTAATGTAAAGTCAAGAGAATAGAATGTATATGTGGATGTTTCAGTGTGCGATATAACCAGACGTGTCCTCACAGTCACAACTGCAGGCATGTTACATGTTACACTGCGACATTAAACACATTTATCATATGCATCAATCAAAGTCAAACATTATATACATGCTGATTCATTTACCCTTCTGATTCTATTATATATAATGATATGGTCTTCGTTTAGCATCAATCAAAGTCAAACATTATATACATGCTGATTCATTTACACTTCTGATTCTATTATATATAATGATATGGTCTTCGTTTACTTGCCTTATTGATTACCTTGTCCACAACCATCAATCCCCCTTGGATGTATTCACTGTCTTCTGAGTTCTCTCATAGAAGAAATATTATCATTTTATGTATGATACAGGACTTAAGACCTTAGGAACCTGAAAGTTACTAAGAAGTGGTTGAGAAAACTATTATCAAACTTTAGAAAATGTGGGACAATCGGTTGTAAATAGCGTTTTTCCTTGCTGTTGCCGAAAAGTTATGTTATCGATAAGGGAAAATCATCTCATATGAGAAAACTCAGGAGAAACATAAATTAACACTTTTCCTCATTGCCTTTCTACTGACACATCAATTATCTATCTATCTATCTATCTATCTATCTATCTATCTATCTATCTATCTATCTATCTATCTATCTATCTTTCTACTAAATAGCTGTAGGTACTTTTAAATGATACAGTTTAGCCAAAGTAATCCAGTATTTAATGTCAGTGTGTCTCTTTAGTGACTTGCATCAGGCAGCCAAACCTGCCTACAGATCTGTTTAAACTATATAAACAGCTGTGATGTTTGACACTTGGTGCTTTAAGATTTTCCTTGTCTGGGGTTACGGCTACAAAGCATTTCTTCCAGCCATGGTTACCGATACACTAAATGGTGTCTTTCAGATCAGAAGGTACAAGTGTTTGTCAATCTACAGAAACAATATCTTTAAACAATAAACTTCATACTCAGCATTATTGCAAAAATGCGCTTAGAATTAATCATTAATATTTCAATCGCTCTATTCAATTCAGAATACCAGAGAGAAATTATTATTGTTGTTGTTGTTTTCCTTGTTGTTGCTGTTATTATTATTATTATTATTATTTATAGCGCCACCATCTTCCAGTTTAAAGTTTAGTATAAACAATCCAAAAGTAAAAAATAATGTGTGTTCATTGGATGAGGCAGGCAAGTTTTGGGGGTACACCATAGATATAATGGCAGGCAGAGCAGAGGGGTGCACGTGATATGCATAAATCCTACATTTAGTAGCAAGGAAGGCAGAGCTAATGACTGTAGGAAATGGCCAGCTGTATGTATAACCCCTTCCTAGAGTGTATGGAAATGACTCGCTGAGCCTGAGAAGCATTTGATGTCGTTTAGGCTACACGGAATATACTGTAAACAATAACAGCTATGAGTCAGGCCATTATTGAAGAGAAGGGGGTTCTGTGCTTATTTTAATTGCTCTGCGTTTTAATCTCACGAACAACAAAATGGCCCGGGCAGTAAACATTTTTATAGGATTTCTATTACATTAAGTTTTGGCAAGTAACGGTTTGTGCGGATCCAGCCCCTCTTATGTTGCCTGCAAATCAAAGCGCATGTTCTTTGAAGAAGGTGTGTAATTGGAGTTTGAGGCATGCCTGGAATCTCCAGATGTCTATAAAATAAGAAGGGGCATTTGGCAGGTCACACGAAGGTGGAGCAGGTTAAAATCACGAGCACAAAGTCCCTTTTCACTGCCGAGACAGGCCGCCATTTAGAAGCGTGGCTACTGAAAAAAATCAGATTATTGATATGGATTTATGTAGCATAAAATACATGTTGTCAATAGATAATGTGCTCAATGCATCAATCCAAGAGAGAGAAAAACGGAACACGTTGTATCATTTATAATATTATTTTCACAGGTCTCTCATTTAATTCTATATTCTCTATTTAATAGACTCTACGTAATAGTTCTATTTTCTCTATTGATCATTCAGCACTAGGATATAAGTAAGATAAAAACATAAACGTGGCAGTAGTTTACACAAACAACTAAAGGGTTAACAATAGCAGGAAACAATAGGGGAGAGAAATGCTTCCACATTAGCTTATAATGTGGAGAGAGGAAATCGGAGGTTACACAATCCCTGTCCTCACTGTAACATAGAAGAAGCAGTAGAGTGTTGTACTGTGTCAGCCACCAATAAAAAAAAGACTTTTTGAGTCAGGATGATACCATTTATCGGCTAATTGAAGAAGAAAAGCAGTAAGCTTTCTGCTATGAAGGCTCCTATGGGCATATTCAATAAATAATTATTTTAAAATTCTATCTTTCTGTTGTTAATGCCTCAGACTCCTCCCTCCCACCCCCCCCTCCCCTTCCTTTCAGTTCCCCAGGATAGTTTTTTATTAAACTATGTACTCTATTAATCAAATATTAGCCTTTGACAAAGCTGTACATCAGGCAGCCAAATCTGCCTATTTGCATGTCTATCTACCCACTTACTACTGCCACATACTTGTGTGATACACAAGTCTAACAATATTTCTGACCACCCCCCCCCCCCTCCTCTATAAGCATAATGGTAGTGGTGGTGGTGGACAATGATTGGTCAGTGTTATAGCAACTCTAGGTCCAAGATGGAGTTGTCCACCCATATATGGGTATGGTACCTCCTGCTCTTCAGAAAACTATTGGTGGGTCCCTTTGCTTGTTCCAGCAGGCCCTGATGGTAGGTTGGTAGGTTGGTAGGCTGGGGCATTAGAATGAGAGTTCATCTGTAAGGCAGCTAGAGTTGGGAATGCTTCTACTTTCTCTATAATGAACTATGGAAAAATGGTAGGCTATGCAAACATGTGGACTAAAAGGAAATAACAAAAACAAAAAAAAGTTACCTTAAAGGACACTTCCAAGCACTTCAAAAATAAAAAAAACTCTTACCTGGGGCTTCCTCCAGCCCCTGCCAGCTGTCCTATGCCCTCGCCGCAGCTCCCCTCACTGATGGTGGCCCGGGGTCCCCTCCAACGCAAGATCCCCACTGCGCACTCCCCACTGCTCTCAGAGCCGCACTGACATCATCCGGACTGTACTGTGCAGGCTCAGTAGTTCTGCACCTGCACAGTACAGTCTGGATGATGTCAGCGTGACCAGTGAACCGTACGCTGGAGCGCAAAAGAAGCCGACCTGGAAGCCAACATGGCGAGCTTGGCAGATCCACCAGAGGGGACTGGGAGCCCATGGAGCTGCGGCAAGGGCACAGGATGGCTGGCAGCATCTGGAAGAAGACTAGGTAAGTGGAATTTTAATTTTTAGTTTGCTCTGACCTTTCCCTTAAAAAAACCTTAAATGCAACTTAGTAATTCCAGAAATATAGTGAAAGGCAAACTCAAAGCCTTCTTACTGATCAATGACACCCTTCCTCACATTAATAGATAGACAAGATAAGACAAATAACATTTATATCACACTTTTCTCCTGGCAGACTCAAAGCACCAGAGCTGCAGCCACTAGGATGTGCTCTATAGGCAGTAGCAGTGTTAGGGAAACTTGCCTAAGGTCTCCTACTGAATAGGTGCTGGTTTACTGATTCAAACCCTGGTCTCCTGTGTCAGAGGCAGAGCCCTTAACCATTACACCATCCAGCCGCTATAGATAGCATTTGCTGAGGATGGGAGGAGGAGGAGCTAATACTGCAGGAGAAATGTGTACGTTATTAGTACAGTGGTCTGCATCTTTGGAACTACTGATTGTTCTGACATGCAATTTTCTCTGCTGATAGCCTCTCAGTCATTTTCATCAGTCATAATTGCAATTGCTCCAGACCCATATGCTGAAAGACGGATGCGTTTCAATTTTCCATAGCAGTGCATTGTGAAAAAGTTTTCAGTTAAAATACACATAGTGTGAACTGATCCATAGGGAAGCATGGAAATTACTTTCAAAATCAGTTGTCCTTTCAGTGTAATATAAATATATAATATAGAAATAATGCAGCATGCGGAGTATTTGGGCCTGGCCAAACAACGAAGCGCACCGGTAGTAAATGGGCATTGTTATTACCATGTTAATCGCAGTGCCCTTGCTATAAGCAAAACGTCAGCGGTTCTATAATTATGGCCTGAAACCCATTAGAAAGCACAAAGCTCTATTGCAATCGTTAGCGAATTCTGCAAGTGATTTTGGGAGCGATTTTCCTGCTCCTATACGATTCATTAGAATGGAAAAGCTCCCAAAATGCTGCATGTCCTGCGATTGCAACTTGTTCAGTCGCAATCGCTACAGTGGAATCTGGCCCATCCATTTACATCGGCAGAGCATTTAGGGAAATCGCTAACAATTTAAAGCGCTCCCTAAAAGCTAAAAAAAAAACCCCACTGTAGTGGGTTCCAGGCCTGAATCAAAGCACAGCCAGTGGGAAAAGCTCCTAGGTAAAATTGAGTTTACAGAGTACCCAGCAGGCTCATGGTGAACCAGAACTCCTAGGAGTGTGTAAGGGGCTACAAAGGACCAAAAAGCCCTTTTATTAAAATGTTACAAAAGTATGCCTTCTTAAAACAAGGTATTTGTGATAATTCAGGTTGGAGTGAGTATATGATGTCTCCCAGTGCAACACTGCTGTATATGCAAATCTGAGAACACTACACATCTTCATTCTCTTTACTACCTATATTTAATTCCTCATTATTGTTTTGTGTATCACTGACTTTCCCTGTTGTTAGTTTGGCTCTGTAATATTAACAAAGCAGACACATCACTGCATTATTCCAGCAGTTCTGGGTGTGTGTTCAGCTATCAGCGGCAACAGATTTGCATATTCAGCAGTAATGCATTGTGGGAGACATGGTATGCTCTCTGCTTTGCCTAGCACTTTAGTAAGGAGGCTGTTTGGTCTCTTTCGGCTCCTTACACACTCCTAGGAATTCTGATTCACCATGAGCTGGCTGGGCAAAATGCAAATCTAGATATAACATGAAATATTTATATACACAGTAGTGATGCATCATGCAAGTCTCTTCTTGCTCACAAAAAGCTGAATATTTGCAAATAACTTCTGTCTATGTCTTCCCCCAGAGAGCTGTGTGTGAACAGTGAGCCCAGGCAGGCAGCTGGGTGTCCCTGCCAGGGTGAGAAACCTGGCTGTGGGGGCAGCACACAGGGGCTCGGATGTGGGGAGAGAGGAGCAGGTACCTGGCTGGATGGGATTTTTTCCTTTGGCCAGATGTTAATGTTTTCCCTAAAATTGTCACGTGAAGTGAACAGATGTCCAGGGCTGCTAGTGGAGCTCAGCTCCGCCTTTCAGTGTGTGCTGTGTGCGCTGCTATGTATGGGCCCTGTGTGAGCTCTCTGTGGCTTTCTCTCCCTGCTGCATCTCCTGTCCTCTCATCCTGCACACACAGTATGTATATACCAGTATGTGCTGCTATGTATGGACCCTGTGTGGGCCTTCCTCTCCCTGCTGCATCTCCTGTGACTGTCCTCTCATCCTGCACACAGTATGTATAGGTACATACCACCAGTATGTGCTGCTATGTATGGACCCTGCTTGTGCCTCTCCTCTCCCTGCTGCATCTCCTGTCCTCTCATCCTGCACACAGTATGTATAGGTATATATACCAGTATGTGCTGCTGACTATGGGCCCTGTGTGTGCTCTCTGTGCCTACTGCCTTCCTCTCCCTGCTGCATCTCCTGTCCTCTCATCCTGCACACACAGTATGTATAGGTATACACCAGGATGTGCTGCTATCTATGGACCCTGTGTGTGCCTCTCCTCTCCCTGCTGCATCTCATGTCCTCTCATCCTGCACACAGTATGTATAGGTATATACCAGCATGTGCTGCTATCTATGGGCCCTGTGTGTGCCTCTCCTCTCCCTGCTGCATCTCCTGTCCGTCCGCTCATCTCTGGGATACTGCACACAGCATGATGTATAGGTATATACCAGTATGTGCTGCTGCTATGTATGTACCCTGTGTGCTCTCTGTGTTCATCATCTCCTCTCCCTGCTGCATCTTCCATCCTCTCACCCTGCACACAGTATGTATATGTCAGTATGTGCTGATATGTATGTACCCGGTGTGCTCTCTGTGCTCCTGTCCCTGCTGCATCGCCTTTGCCACCCCCCACACCTCTCACCCTGCACACAGGACCGGATCAAAGTGTGGGACAGCCCTGAGACTAATCAATTTCCTCCCGTGAAAGGGATGCTGGATGACAAGATCCTGGAGAAGATGAATGCTGTGTCCTGACAGATCAGAGGAGCTGCCAGCCCTGGACACTGAGAGACAAGCGGTATGGTGCATGTGTGTGTACAGCCTACATGGATCTGACACTCTGATGGCCCCTCTGACAAGCCTGGCTGACCTGTCATGGAATCATTTGGAAATGCAATCAGACTCCTCAGATCTCATTCCTGGGGGTTGTCATCCATTCACTCATTAGCGATGCGTGTTTTATTTCACTTCTCCCATCATGCATGGTGCACCAATGGTGCTTTCTGTATTGCTGCTATAGTGTATGCAAATACAAGGAAGCTCTGAGAGGGTCAGATAAATATATAGAGCTTTGCACGATCGATCATTACACCAGTATATTAGCAACTGCCCGTTTAGTTTGAATGGTATATGCAAAGTAATGACACAAGCATTGGAAAATAAAATACTCATCTGTCACAAACATGTACAGATCAGTAACCAGTGTGTTGTAGATTGTCCAGTGCTAAAAGGTTACATAGCAATAAAGTTCATTGTGATCTTTGGGTGACAAAAAGGAAAGTTCCAATTGTTCTAATATTTTTTTTTAAAGAAAACATTTTCTTACTTATTCGAAAAAAATAAAATGCTATCTTTTCATAAACTTATAATAAAATGGTAACTTTTTTACTTTTGTTCTAATTTCAAACTAGTATTATGATTATGCCCCTGCCTGTTTTTCAGTGTGCAGCGTGATGCCTATGAGAAATGTAAGTTAGTATATTTAGTATAGACGTGCAGTGATAGCATTCTGTGCAGGTTGCAGTATGCGGGTCTGGCCGGTTATACTGCTGGGCTGTGCTGTGATTTATAGATTCTAATACAGTTCACACTTATCACTGCACAGCTGTTGTAGTCACTGTGAAGTCCATTACTGCAGTGAATAACGCGCACCTTCCATAATGCGCACACACTCATCTGTACATTATCATTCCGTTATAAAGATCGGATTTATAATTTTCATATTTGTGAAGAAAAAAACTACATGAAGAAATTCCGGAGGACTACCTTGGCAAGGTGGGATTAAACACTCCATTGACTCTGTTTTTTGCTTATCTGTCTATATCTACTATTATTAATGAATGATATAGCGCTATCTATCTATCTATCTATCTATCTATCTATCTATCTATCTATCTATCTATCTATCTATCTATCTATCTATCTATCTATCTATCTATCTAGTTCTATTTCTGCCGTTCCTACCTCCCCCTACCTCTCACTCTTTATCTGTTGTTGTTGTTTTTTAACCTTTATCTATTTATCTAAAGCTCTATTATCTATCTATCTATCTATCTATCTATCTATCTATCTATCTATCTATCTATCTATCTATCTATTTATGTATCTGCCCTTTAGCCCCCCCCCCCCCCCCCACCACCACCACCACCACCACCACCACCACCACCACCACCACACACACACACACACACACACACACACACACACACACACACACGCCTCTCTTTCTATCATTTTACCCATATATGTATATGTAAACCACTTCTTATCTATCAACCAATCTATCTTTCTATATATCTATCTGCCATCTATTTATCTAGAAAGGGGATGTGGACATCAGGCACACAGCTATCGATATGTAGTCAATCCATTTCCATCTCTGTATTTGTTTAATCATACGAATATTTGAGAGACATAATATGAAGAAAGGGCTAGAGATTACAAGAATGGAAGTGATCATTTTTAAAGTGAATAACAGGCACTACATTAGCACTGTTGCTAACTGCCTGCACACTGATGTAATAGTGCTATTTACTGGCTGTTATTTACAGATTGTGCTCTGAGTATCCTGGTCTGGACTGAAGAAGTTCTCATTGTTTTGGCAGACTGTGATAATAATAGCAGGAGAGACTATGCCTGAGATAACTGGCATATCTGCTGGCCCTGTGATGATGATGTGTTATTCTGAGAGCTTGTTGATATATTTACTAAATTGGTGTTAATTTCAAACAGACTGCTGACTCCTCCAGGGAGTAAAGAGCACTTGTAGTGCTGGGGGAAAAGCACATGTGCAAGGATGAGTAGGAGGAATGCTTAGCTTTGCTCTACTCCCACCAGTTCCTTATTCTTTAGGGTATGAGTACAGAATGCACTAGGCCTTGGCTCTGAAACTGGTTTAATTACATCCACATACACTAATAAAACCATATTTTTCCAGTAAATTTACAACCTTTTGCATATGGGCATAGAAAAAACAGGTTGCAGTAGAGATTGGTGTCACTTAAAATGTGACAATCCAACTTGTTGGCTGGCATCTGTCTATGCTACACCTGTTCTTTCACAACAAATCCTCACTACTAGCTAGCAAGGAGACACCCCAGTATAGAGGCTCACATCTTCTTCACTAGACCTTAGAGCGGACCTGAACTCAGAACTTCCTCTCTGCTCTAACAGATAAGCAACAGCATAATGACCTTTAAAGAAAAACATTTCTTTATTACAGCTGATACAAATCCTGCAAATAAATCTGCAGTGTGTCTACTGCCTGCTTTTATGAAAGCAGATATAGGATTAACATCCTGTGTTTAAAAATTAGCTGCTGTGCCGAGGCAGCCAGCTGACACAGCCGAGAGATCAAATGACAATTATGATTGGTCACAGATGAGGGGGAATTAGACAGGCGAAACTCTACAGAGTGCATTTCTCTCCGTTTTCCTTCTGTCCTGTGCAAGAGTTGAGGTCCACTTTAAAAAAGCCACATCCAAAATACATTAAATTATTAACCATAGAAGAATTAAATAAGCCAGGCAACAAGTATATCACATAGCTGATCTACATCTATCCTTCCCAGAGGTTCTTTCTTACATAACTATAAGTATTCCTAGATGAGAATTATATAAGGTCATGAAATATGACTGTCACCCAAGCATCAGCTACATCAGTTACAGAAATGGTAGTTTCAAGTCTTGATTGTAATTAATTAAAAAGCAAAAACAAATATAATAATAATAATAATAATAATAATAATAATAATAACAACAATAATAATACCCCCCCCCCCCCCCCTTACACACACAAAATTGTCTTTCCTGCCCTCAATGTTGTGGTCTGAGTTAATGACCACTCACTGTGCTCGTCTTATATACTAGACCCAATTATGTCCAGACAGAACCTGCCTTTTCTATTGCTTTTGAATCTCATAGGGGGCATGACAACTTGCCTGATAGATAGGCAGAGCATTGCCTACAGAGCAGTTAATAACATCTGTAGGATAAACATAAAACGTATAATTTATGCGTTTTATTCTAATTGATGATTCTAGATGCCACTTGTCGTTTGCAGATTAATTTTTGAAGGAGAAAAATCACTTTTACTGATAATCTCCTCACTTTTTAAGTTAAAATAAATGTGTAAGATATGAGGGTTGGACGGCAGTACACAGGGAAACATAGTCGACACTTTTGTTGCATATTTTATTTTTGTTCTACAACAAATGGTTTTTACTAGGATGATTATTTTCTTGTTGATGTTTTTGTTTTTCTTATACTTTGTTGCTTTTGTGATTACTGTTATTGCCACAAGTTACTATGCAGAATAAACACCTGAACCATACTGGAGTATTTGCCTTCTTTGCTTCTATTTCTTTACTGGGAGGTTGTGTTTCTGTGTGCTTTATTGTGCATTTCTGCGTTATCTTATTCTGCAGGCGTGAATGTATTTGGATAATGTAGACAGACTAGATACACACAATGTCAGCATACATGCATTATGACCCTAATAAACAAGAGACATATAGTGATGTTGAGGTATAGACAGGTACATAGGGGTGGGTGTAATTTTACATCTTATAATTATACAGGCTGGTATTTTAAGCTATAATCGTTAAACTAAGCTGCTCTGTGGGATGTATAGCAGAGCCGGATGTCATTTTACTAGATTACCGATCCATGCATATTCGTGGATCTCTTGAAGAAATGTATTGCATTGGCTTTTGATTATTTTTATTTTTCTTATGTTATAGTGAATACAGGAATCAGTGGTGTCGTTTTATGACTGTAGTATGATGACGACTTAAGTCAAACATAATGCAAAAGCGATAAATCTTCCTGAAATAAAGTGGAAGTTTGGTGCTGTTGGTCAGGTTTGATGTTCAGCAGGTCAGACGTGTGACATAACAAGCGGTGCACCTGCTGTGTGTCCCCATTCAAGCGACAAGCTGGTCCCTAAAGAGAGTGGAAGTCCCCTTTCCTCTGTATAATTGTATTTCCACAAGACTGGCTGCTGGGGTGGGGATGCCTGTATGAGGAGTGTGAGGCTATTGGGACCCTCATCTTGGCAGCCCCCTCTGAAGAGATAAAGGAATGTGACCTTGGAATCCGGGGACACTTGTCTGATTTGGACGCCTCTCAGGAAGATGGATTGCATGGCATGATTCTGACATCTGCAGATGAGAGCTCTGTGGCCAGATCTCTGCATCACCCTGTCCTGGGATGTCTAATATACATGCTAGCTGCGTGCCTAGCCACAGAAAAGGGGGGAAGACATTAGACATACGTGTATAGTATAGATGCTGAGAGTTACATCACTGCATGCAATGGCTGACTGTAGTACAGTATTAGATGTTCACCATATATTTTATTGTACATCCCCTGCTTCAATAGGCTAAAGGTCCGTACACACGCCGGACTGGAGGCAACGACGGGTCCGTCGTCGCCTCCCGCTGGGTGGGCGTTCCAACGACAGTCCGGCGTGTATACGCACTGTCGGCGGACTGATACGGCTGCTTCTGCGCGATCCGCCCGGCAGATCGCTCATAAACAGCTGTATCAGTCCGCCGACAGTGCGTACACACGCCGGACTGTCGTTTGAACGCCCACCCAGCGGGAGGTGACGACGGACCCGTCGTTGCCTCCAGTCCGACGTGTGTACGGACCTTTATGCTGGCCGGGAACACAGTATACGTTTTTGCGGTCAATTCTCCGCGCGATCGAGTCTCTTATCTTCCGCTCGTTTTTCTTTTTTCCATTCACTTCTATGAGAAATCGAGCGGAAAACAATCAAGCGGAGAATCGGACTTGATGGAATTTAGCAATTGAAGGCATCTATCAGAACGATTGTACCATAAAAATGAAATGTGTGTTCCCAGCATTAGGTAGATTGCATACAAACTCCATCTATCTATCTATCTATCTATCTATCTATCTATCTATCTATCTATCTATCTATCTATCTATCTATCTATCTATCTATCTATCTATCTGTTATAACTCTTTGTCTTATGCCTGGTACACACCATGCAATTTCCTGTCAGATAGACTGGCCGAATCAAGTATTTCCAACAGATCTGATCTGATTCCCGATCGGTTTTTATCATCGATTTTGTGCTGAAGTGATCGGAAAATTGATATGAAAAACGTTCAGAAATCAGATCAGACCTGTCGGATATAACCAATCCGACTCATTATTATTGATTTATAAAGCGCCAACGTATTCTGTCGTGCTGTACAAAGTAAGAAACAAACATGGGGTACATAATAATACAGATAAATGGAATACACCAATATACAAAATACAGAATTGGTACAAAATACAGAATTGGTACAAAATACAGAATTGGTAATTAAAGTGACAGAAGTAACACGATGATTAAAATGTTTAATGAATTCTAAGACACAAAAGGGTGAGAAAGCCCTACCCTTGTGAGCTTACAATCTAAAGACCCATCTATTTTATGGGAAATTGCATGGTGTGTACCAGGCATTAAGGTGCCCGCTAACCATAACATTTTCAACAAAGAATGGTGGGATTGGCAGAAAATAAACCTCGATGATGTCCGCAATCGACCACAAACAATTCTAGAGGAGGCCATTAATGATATGATTCTTTACACAAATGAATTGAACAAGTTTTGAGATCGATTTCATTAACCTGATTGAATCGGATAGCAGCTTTACTCTGTTAGTGGACCCTGATAATAATCAATATTACAACTGCATCAGAGAATCGATCGTCCGAAGAATTGCATCATTAATTGCGCAAGAATCGTCCGAAGAATTGCATCATTAATAGTCATCTTTCAGGTGATCCTTCGATGATTTGATGACAATTTAGTTAATCTGAATTTTGTTTTAAAGGGAAGGTTCAGGGTGGCTCTTAAAAAAATAAAAATGCCCATCCACTTACCTGGGGCTTCCTCCAGCCGTGGGCAGCCAGGACGTGCCCTCGGCGCCGCTCCGCAGGCTCCCGGTCCCCTCCGATGGCCGACCCGACCTGGCCAGGCCGGCTGCCAGGTCGGGCTCTTCTGCATTTCAAAATGCGCCTCACGGGGGCGTGCTGACGTCATCAGACGTCCTCCGGGCTGTACTGCGCAGGCGCAGAACTACCGCGCCTGCGGCAGTACAGCCCGGAGGACGTCCGATGACGTCAGCGCGCCCCTGTGAGGCGCATTTTGAAATGCAGAAGAGCCCGACCTGGCAGCCGGCCTGGCCAGGTCGGGTCGGCCATCGGAGGGGACCGGGAGCCTGCGGAGCGGCGCTGAGGGCACGTCCTGGCTGCCCACGGCTGGAGGAAGCCCCAGGTAAGTGGATGGGCATTTTTATTTTTTTAAGAGCCACCCTGAACCTTCCCTTTAATAATTAGTTGTGGTGGTTAGGAAGTACAGATTGGTTTGTTGATGATGAAATAATCAATGTATTTACAATATTTTATTTCTGATCGCATTTATCTGATCGTTTAGGCAATTCTTCACTGTAAGCTGTACTGTTAGTGGGCACCTTAGAGAGACTTTACAGCCAAAGTACACATAACATAAGACTGATCCCCGTTGGGTAAAAGGTTATACCGACTTGCCGGATTTTATCTTTGATGCCTTCCACCGAGTAGCGGCTTCTGGCATGTAGCCCCGCCCCCTTGCAGTAAAGTGCTGCAGCACTTACGTGGCATTCTGTAATCTCCAATATAGAGAACACCATGGCACTCAGCTGCAAGGAGGTGGAGCTATGCGCTGGAAGCTGCTATTTCCAGCGCCAGGGGGTAACATTTCAAAGATAAAACCAGGCAAGATGGTTTAACTTTTTACCCAAAGGGGATATGTCTTATGTGTACTTCGGCTGTATAGTCCCTTTAAGATGCTTAAACACATCCAATTTTAAATTGGCCAATCACTGACCAATTTTATCACCTCCATGTAATATGAGGGCCAACATATTTTGAATACTATGCATAGTGTGTAGTTAAGGTCTGATACTGCATGTGAGTGGTAAAAACAGACCAATCACACTCTCATAAACATGTTAGTATAGTACTTGATTATTATTTTAGTATTTATATAGCACCAACATAATCCGCAGCGGTGTACAGAGTATATTGTCTTGTCAATTAACTGTCCCTCAGAGGAGCTCACAATCTAATCCCCACCATAGTCATATATCATATAGTGTATGTATCATAGTCTAGAGCCAATTTAGGGGGAAGCCAATTAACTTATCTGTATGTTTTTGGGATGTGTTAGGAAACCAGGATGCCCAGAGGAAACCCACACAGACACGGGGAGAACATACAAACTCCTTGCAGATGTTGAACTGGGAATCCAGCACTGCAAGGTGAGAGCACTAACCACTATGCCACTGTACTGCCCATACACCACTGCATGGGCAGCTAAGGTAGGAACACACTAGGCAGAATCGCATATGCATTTTCCACTATGTGCTATGGAAAACGCATATGCAATTCTGCCTAGTGTGTACCTACCCTTTAACTTACAAAAGGCTGCAGATTCACAATATATTTTATATGTATCTGTTTAACCAATCTATCTAGAAAAGGTCACATAGCAACAAGATAGGAAGAAAGATTTTCTAAATAGATTGGTTAAACATATTGTGAATCCGCAACTCTTTGTAAATTCGACCACATTTACCTGAGGTAAGCTTCATAAAAACACATTTTATAGTTACAGTTTAATGTCACAAACAATGAGGTTGAAGTACATTTCTTCTGGAGTTAAATGAGCTATAAATTACTTTTCTCCTATGTTCCTGTCACTTAAAGTAGGTACCGTATATACTCGCATATAAGCTGACCTGCATATAAGCCGAGGTATCCACTTTTCACTTAAATAAACTGGAAAAAGTGATTGACCCGCATATAAGCCCCCTCCCCATCTCCCCAGTGTAGCCCCTTCACAATAAAAATGCCAGATGTGCCCCCAGTGTGAGGCATCCCTCTCCCCAATATAAATAGCCAGATGTTCCCCCCAGTATGGGGCAGCTCCCCTCCCTTCATGTCAGCAGTATACGGACACATGTGGCCCTATAGCCCCCAGCTGTATCCGTGGACCCCCCTCCTGTGGAACATCATGAGAAAGGCACAGTGATAATATGACTGCTGACCTGCTGGTAGCTTTGGTGGAGTGGAGAGAGCAGTGGCATCACATGCAATGCTGATCTTCTGGTGGCTTCGGTGGAGTGGAGCAGCAACATCAGGGACAATACTGATCTGCTGGTGGATTTAGTAGAGCGGAGAGAGAAGCGGCGCCATGTGCTTTTCCGGGAATACGTGTGCCTGGGTAAAGATGACTCGCATACAAGCCGAGACCCCCACTTTTGGGCCCCTTTTTGGGGGTAAAAAATTTGGCTTGTATGAAAGTATATACGGTAGTAAAAATCTGACAGAACCGACAGGTTTTGGACTAGCCCATCTCCTCATGAGGGTTTCTCAGAATTTTCTTTACTTTCAAAACCACTTAGTGAATTACAGTTGCTCTGTCCTCCTCCTAAATTTTTGTGCAGGAAACAGAGAGGATGACCAGCATTTTTGTATAAATCTTTTTCAGGGATTGTCTTTATACAGTAAATAGTAAAGGCCATGCTAAAAATCCCCCATGAAAAAAATGGACCAGTCCAAAACCTTTCAGTTCTGTCAGATTTCTACTGCCTACTGTAAGCAACATCGGAGAAAAGTAATGTATGGCTCATTTTACTCTGGAAGAAATGTACTTCTTATTTGTATTTGTTTACATTACATATATTTTAAATTTCACAATTTCTTGCGATAGTGGTCCTTTAAGATGTAATTATTGTAATGCTTATTTAAAATCTCACAGGCTGCATAATATAACCATAATAGTATGACAATAAGTTATCAATATTTAATAGAAGTGCAGGATCAGATTCCTCCAGTCCTTTCTGGACAATCAGGACTTCACTCATCTCAGGGCATGTCGGATAGCCATGGAAAACTTTAAATTATGTTGGCCATTTAATGCGTCCAAAGGTGCCAAGCTGATGACAAATGGTGGGAATTGGCCCTAACAAGGACATGTCCTCAGTCTGTACTGAAAGGTCAATATATGTCCATCCACACTTTCATGTTTGTACAACACAAAGCAGTAACACATGCCAGGCCACGTGTTTATCAGTAACACATGCAGATCCACATTACATCTTATTTATGGTGCTCCTTTCATATGTAAACATGCCGATTAAATTCATCTGTAGATACATACATCTGTGGATGTGTGTCTGTGTGTACACATGCCCACAAACACATATTTAAAGGGAACCCGAGGTGAAAGGTGTATGGAAGTTGTCATATTTCTTTCCTTTTAAAGAGACTCTAAAGCGAGTCTTATCATTACTGTAAAGCACTATAGATAGTGCTAAACCGCCGCATCCCCGCAGCAAAACGAGGAGTTAATAGCCCCCAAATCCCCTCTGCAAACTCTGGGGAGTGCTTCCTGATGAGGCAGAGCTTAGCACTGTAGCTCTGCCTCTTAGCGTGTCAATCCCCACTGATCGCTGCCTCTTCCCACCCCTCTCAATCTGCCTGCACAGAGAGGGGTGGGGGAGAGGCGGAGATCCGCGCGGCGATTGACGCGCATGGAGGCAGAGCTGCAGCTGAAAGCTCTGCCTCCATGAGCAGCAAAATCCACGACCAAGAAAGTCATGGATTTTGCAGAGGGTGTTTGGGGGTATAAAACCCTCGTTTTCCCACGGGGATGTGGCAGTTTAGCACTATCTATAGTGCTTTACAGTAATAACACGATTTAAAGAGAAACTCCAAATTGAACTTTATCCCAATCAGTAGCTGATACACGCTTTTAGATTAGAAATCTATTCCTTTTCACAAACAGACCATCAGGGGACGCTGTATGACTGATATTGTGGTGAAACCCCTCCCATAAAGAAATTCTGAGTACATACTCTTGGCAGTTTCCTGTCTGTGAACCCTGTTGCATTGTGAGAAATAGCTGTTTACAGCTGTTTCCAACTGCCAAAACAGCAAGCAGCAGCTACATCACCTGCCAGCAGTAAAAATGTCACCATGTGATAAATGTCAGAATATAAATCAGGGATTTAAAATATTTTACAATGGGCAAACACTGACTAAATCATTTCTATATAATTATTGTAAAAATTAAGCACTTTTTTATTACATTATTTTCACTGGAGTTCCTCTTTAAGACTTGCTTCAGAGTCTCTTTAAGCAATACCAGTTGCCTGGCAGTCCTCCTGATCCTCTGTCTCTAATACTTTTAGTCATAGCCCCTGAACAAGCATGCAGCAGATCTGGTGCTCTGACTCAGTTGCCTGGGTTAGCCATATGCTTGTTCCAGGGTTTTGACTCAGGAACTACTTATGCCAGAAGATCAATAGGACTGCCGGGCAATTGGCATTGTTTACAAGCAAATATATATGGCAGCCTCCATTTCCCTCTCACCTTGGGTTCCCTTTGAGGGTGTTTTCACACTGGGGCAGTGCGGCGCACCCCACCACAGCCCAATAAAAGTCTGTGGGGCCGTTCATACTGACATGGTGCAATATGATGTAAGTGACGTTTTCGCTGCACCCCCGATGCAAGGACACCAAAGACAGACCTACATTACTGCGCGGTTCTGCGGCAACCTGCAGCAACGTGCGGCGGACCGGAAGTCATTTAATTCTATGGCAACACGCAATTTATTTTACACGGTGGCATTGCTGCGCGCATGAGCAGAAACATATTTTTACAATACGCTTCCGTGCACCTCCGTACTTCCAAAACAGGAAGTGAGCACAAGCGATTGTCACTTCCTGTTTGGCTGTCAGAAGAGGATTACTGCGAAGGCCTGTTTTTGGCAGTGCGGTGCAGCTCCCGGGCCAATACCCAGTGTGAAACCGGCCAAAAGGTAAAAAGCACCTGACATTATTTATATTGTCATACTAATCATCTGCTTTAATATCTAAGGCCTGGTGCACACCAAAAACCGCTAGCAGATCCGCAAAATGCTAGCGGTTTTTGAAACGCTTTTTCTTATGTTTATGAAGCATTTCAGCTAGTTTTGCGGTTTTGGGTAGCATTTTTGGTGTAGTAGATTTCATATATTGTTACAGTAAAGCTGTTACTGAACAGCTTGTGTAACAAAAATGCCTGCAAAACCGCGCTGAACTGACGTTTTTCAGAGCGGTTTGCGTTTTTTCTATACTTTACATTGGAGGCAGAAACGCCTCCGAAATCCAAAAAATGCCTCAGCCCGGGAGTATGCGTTTCAGCAAAACGCCTCTCGCTCTGGTGTGAACCACCCCATTGAAATACATTACCCACGCGTTTCCACAGCCTCAAGCGGCTGTGAAAACTCGAGAAAACCTGCTCGGTGTGCACCAGCCCTTAAAGAGGCATTGTAGTGACATCTAGTAGAATGCAGTACCATTTTCAGGATACCTACTTTTATGGCAATAAAACACTTCCTATAGCTATATATTGCTGTATATGGCTTTGGAACTTTTAGTAAACATTCCACAGAGCTGCACATGACAGGACTAAAGGCACGTACACACGCCTGATTTCCTCAAACGGAGGGTCGTCAGACCCGCCCGTGGGGCGGCCGTTCTGACGACAGTTTCCCTGTGTGTGCAGTCTGTCGGCAGGCTGATAAGGCTAGTTTTGACTGATGCACCGCGCCTTTAAGATGTCACCATCTGTGATTAATTGCAGAATGTAAATCAGGGTGGAGAAAGATTTCGCAATGGGCAAACACTGAGGTGTAAAGCATAAAAAACGCATAAAAAAACGCACTAAAACGAAATACCTCTGCCTCTCCATTGACTTTTATTATGTGCATTTTTGATGCGTTTTGGAAAAATATGCAGCAAGCATTTTTAAAAATGATTTTTCATGCGCCCCATTGACTTGCATTATGTGCGTTTTCTCTGTTTTTTCCGCAACGCTAGCGTTTCTGCCTAGTGTGTTCCTACACTGAATAAATACTTTTGAAATGAATATTGTAAAGATAAAAGTAATTGTATCCATTATGTTATTCTCACTACAGTTCCTCTTTAAGTTACCAACTCAAGAACAGTATGGACATAAGGTGTTGTGATTCCATTGGCTTCATGCTCAGAGCCAGAACATTCACAAGCAGGTGCCTAGTACTTGGTTGAGGTCTTGCGGCTCTCTTCCACCTCCTCGACTTCTCTCCCCATTTCTCATTGTACCGGGTAGGTCAAGTGACAGCAAGCAGGAGAAGCCTATGCTGGTGTTACATTGCCTAAAGCTTAGTATACACCTTCAGTTTCTGTCCCCCAGCAAGGACCAGGCTTTATCCCTTAGGCAACAGTTCATAGCAGAAGGGTGACGAGGGGTGTACAATGAAGTGGCTTCCCATGGACAGGGAATAGGGGAGAACAATGTGCTTGAGGGTAGCTTGGGTGTTGGGGGTCACTAGGACCCGGCCTGCATGCCCAGTCTTTATGCAACGTTTTGTGGTCGCTGTACACATACTAAATGCACACATAATTCCAGCCTACGGTCTTTATTGCTCACCTCAGTCAAGATTAATGTAGTGTTAATGTATAGCTTAACCACTTGAGGACCGCAGTGTTAAACCCCCCCTAAAGACCAGGCCATTTTTAATGAAATAGGCCACTGCTGCTTTAAGGCCTCGCTGCAGGGCCGTGCATGTCAGCACACAAGTGATTTCCCCCCAACCCCCCACCAACAGAGCTTTCTGTTGGAGGGGTCTGATCGCTCCCCCAATGTTTATTTATTTTTTGGTCAATATTTTTTTTATTTTTTATAAATCTGTGTATTTGTTTTTTTAATTTTTTCCCTCTCCCTCCCTCCCTCCCCCCGTCAGCCTATCACAGCGGATCTCCTCTGTGTGCCCCAGGGGGACAGCCGTGTCATATGGCTGTCCCCAGTACAGCACTGCCATAGATCGCAACGCTGTACTAAGCAAATAGACGGCGGTTTCACCATCTAACAGTCTTCTAGCTACAATTGCCGGTGGGAGACTGAAGGTGGAGTAGAGCTCCTCCTCCCAAGCGGAGATGCGCACGCATCAGCGTGCATGATCTCCAGCAAAACAGGCCAGCAGGACCTTACCCCGATCGGCGTTTTTGTCGGTCCTGGGGCTGCCGCCGCAGGCCACGCCCATCGGCGGGATGAGGTCGGCTAGTATTAAAGGACAACTGAAGTCAGGGGGATTTGGAGGCTGCCATATTTATTTCCTTTTAAACAATGCAAATTTCTGGCTGTCCTTCTGATCCTCTGCCTGTAATACTTCTAGCTGTAGACCCTGAAAAAGCACACAGATCAGATTTTTGAGTTAAAGAGTGCCTAAATCTTAATTGAGAGAGCCTGTAATTACAAGCTCTGTCTGAACGATTGAGGATTGGGTGGGGGGATGGTTGTGGGGTTAAATACGCACCTGGCCGCATCTCTCCTTCTTCCTCTAAAAACAGGCTCTGGCAATATTTCTGTCCACGCCCACCTGCATGGTCACGGCCCGCCCCCAGCTCTGCAGCCGCACACTAATTGGTGACTTGTGGCCATGCAGGCGGATGTATTCAAAGATATTTGTCAGTTTCCAGAAACATAGCCACGTATTTAACTCTGTGAAACCCCCATCCAATTCAGGGGCGTAACTAGGAATCGCCGGGCCCCCCTGCAGAAATTCTGAGCGGGCCCCCCTCCCCCCGGGCCTGCTCAGGGTTGTTTTGGGGGGCTGGAGGGGTCGCAGCATGAGGGGAGAGCTTGGTAGCACGTCGGTGGGGAGGGGGGACAGTTCCCCCCCTCCCTCACCTCAGGCACTCCCCTCTGCGCTCCCCTCCAGCACTGAATAGTGAGTATGCAGGCAGTGGCAGATACATACCTTCCTTGCGTTCCACAGATGTTCCTCTCTCTAGCTTCTGATGCGACTTCCTGTATAAACAGGAAGTCGTGTCAGACACTCGAGGGAGAAACATCCGCGCTGGAACGCAAGGAAGGTATGTATCTGAAGGTAAGGTAACGTATGTCCCTTTAAAGGTCCATTTTACTTCAATCCATCTCTGTTCATGATGGTTCAAGAAGTGATGAATGGAGTCTGTGTTGTCTATCTGCTTTATTGTGCTTTAGCTTTTCAACAAGCTCAATGTCCTCGATGTCCAAGTGCTGCAGTATTCCTCCAAAGAGGTTTATTGTCAAAAAAGCTGGAATGATGTAAATGTATTGCTTATAACAATCAGTTCTAGCAGACACAAATGAACGAGAGCATATGATTGGTTATTTGAGCAAAACAGACCCTTTTTTTTTTGTGCGTTTGAGAAACAGCTTCAATGAACAGAAAGATCTTCAGGTTGATAAAGTTCTGCCTTGACTTCCAGTAAATGAATGCATGAAAACCACACTTCTGGTTTGTTATTCCTTTCCTATTGCATGTAACCTTCTAAGAAAGTAATAATAAAATAATAATACCCACAACTTCAAACCTATCATATGTTTAGCAGATGAATGATATTCATCAACAGGAGGCCAGCCAAAATGTCAATAGAAACCTAATTATTTCTGAAACATGTGGGAATACTTACTACATCCAAAAACATGATCCGGTGTATTGATTTTTGCAGGAGAGTGAACAATATCATCTCTTACTTGCTGATCAGGACTCGGACCTTCATCTGACATCTGCCACTGAGATACCAACGCATCACCCCAGTCTGCTAAGATGTCAAAGACTATAAGAGAGTGACCCGATTGGGTCATGATGTTGTAAGAGAGCTACAAACACACAGTTCATGACACTGAGGGGAGATCTACTAAGGGCGGGTTCACACGGATGGTTGTACGATGGTAAACTACAGCCATGGTGCTCGTCATTTAACAATGTCCATTCAGATTAATGGACAGCTCTTGGTACGATCGCTTGCCGCTGTTTACCATCGTTTGTGCAAACGCCACTGTGATGATTGGTGTCAGCGAAACAGATTTTCTGATTATTGGTGATCTGCAGTATCACCAATAATACAGATGCTATACCTGATTATGTGGTGATCTGCAGAATCACCAATAATGCTAGTATAGCCAGACACAGGACAACCAATGTGAGATAGTGTTTGGTGCAACAGTATTGAGGAAGAGGAGGTCTCCCGAGGAGTGGGTGACTCAGACAGTACTGCAGCAAATGATCACCTGAGGAGCAGGCGAGTCAAGCTGTACTGCAGTCAATGAGCACCTGAGTGCAGACTTCACAGATTGCCCAGCAACGGGTGATCACCTGAGGAGCAGGTGATTCAGACTGTACTGCAGTCAGTGGACACCTGAGGAGCAGGTACCACCAACGCTTGCCTCTGCGGCGGTATCTCCGCTATCTATTACAGCCACCTTTTGATTGCATTTCTGATCAGCGCTCTCCTTGTTTGGCCTGTGAGTTTTGATGGACGGCCTTGTCTTGGTAGGTTTACAGTTATGCCATACTCCTTCCATTTCTGAATGATCGCTTGAACACAGTGCTCCGTGGGATGTTCAAGGCTTTGGAAATCTTTTTGTAGCCTAAGCCTGCTTTAAATCTCTCAATAACCTTATCCCTGACTTGTCTGGTGTGTTCTTTGGACTTCATGGTGTTGTTGCTCCCAATATTCTCTTAGACAACCTCTGAGGCCATCACAGAGCAGCTGTATTTGTACTGACATTAGATTACAAACAGGTGCACTCTATTTAGTCATTAGCACTAATCAGGCAATGTCTATGGGCAACTGACTGCACTCAGACCAAAAGGGGCTGAATAATTACGCACACCCCAGTTTGCAGTTATTTATTTGTAAAAAATGTTTGGAATCATATATGATTTTCATTCCACTTCTCACGTGTACAGCACTTTGTATTGAAAGATAGGAAAAAGAACCGAGAGCCAAATCTAGTGTAGTATGTTCAACAATGTGGCAAATGTATTTGAATGAGATTATATTCACAAGTGTGGGTCACCACGCAGGCGACCACTGTAAAGACGGGTGGGGAGAATTATTACCTGACCCCACTCAGGTTTAAAAAGTCGCTCTCTATAGACAGGAAAAATTGGGGATACACCCCTCCACCAAGGGTGGACAAGATATGTATAACAATGAAAAATAGAGGCGCCAAATCAGAATAAAATGGGTTAGAAACCGTCTAAAAAGAGGGGGTGGGTGGAGCCGCTCCCCTCGGTAAATGACCAGGCCAAATCCAGCCGTAAATATTGCAGGAAATATTCATTCACAAAACAATTTGTCTCCAAATACAGCACTGTATTTGGAGACAAATTGTTTTGTGAATAAATATTTCCTGCAATATTTACGGCTGGATTTGGCCTGGTCATTTACCGAGGGAAGCGGCTCCACCCACCCCCTCTTTTTAGACGGTTTTTAACCCATTTTATTCTGATTTGGCGCCTCTATTTTTCAGTGTTATACACAGCACTTTGTATTTGTCTTTCATGTGAAATTACAATAAAATTGATTCATGTTTGTGGCAGTAATGTGACAAAATGTGGAAAACTTCTAGGGGGCCGAATACTTTCACAAGCCACTGTATATACCGATAATTGTATTGCATTAGAAATGTGATTATATTGTCTGACGCAAAGCACTACAACACTCAAAGGGCTTTATACACTAAACCATGATAACTCAAATATCACACCTTATCAAAGATAGCACACCTTATCAAAGTTAACACACCTTATCAGAGTAGCACAGCGAGCGCTATGAACCCGCAGGGGCTCAGGGCAGGACGAGTGGAGCTCTCGCCATTGCCAATTAGCAGGCATAAGTTCGTAGCGCTCGCTATGCTACTCTGATAAGGCGTGTTAACTTTGATAAGGTGTGCTATCTTTGATAAGGCGTGATATGATATTTGAGTTATCACGGTTTAGTGAATGAAGCCCAAAATGTGAAAGTAGCCTAAAGTTGCCTATGCATCTGTTGACTTGGTGGCCGGTCGAGCATCCAATTCGATAGCTATTATCCAATCAGATGCAAATCGATGCTACCACAACCATGCCCGATAGACGGTTCAACCAAGTTCTGCGCCAAACTGGTCGAATGTATCGATCGAAGATGCTGCAAGATTTTTGGGCGATGTGGTTGATTGGGTGCACGGCGATACTGGGATGTGATATCGGGACGAGCATTGAACATGACAAACACCCTTTACCTGTCCATTGTCTCTTGCCATTGTACTCATGCTTCTTTCGCATTCACGATGGGCTTCCAAAAAGCACGTGGTCATGCCTTTTTGACGTCTCACATGTGCCGCATGCTTAACGTTGGAAGCCTGTCTGCAATGTGGAAAATGAATGGGGACCATGACAGTAGACAGCAGACTGGTAAAGTATTAATGCACGGGTAGGGGGCACATTCACATTAGGGGGGCAGCGATGGAGGCAGCGAGGTGGTGAATGAAGCCTCACAAGGCATCTGTCTGCTGGTGTATGGGCAGGCAACAGATCTCTCTCCTATCAGATTGGATGAGAGAGAGATTGGTCTATTGGTTAATCTGCCCATACATCATCTGATGTATGGGCATCTTAAAGGTGGCCATACATCAGGCGACTTACCGGCCGATCAACCATCCATTTCGATTCCTATAATCGAATTGGATGAAAATCGGTGCCGCCAAGTGCATGCCCGACCAACAAAGCGACCAATTTCGGGCCGGAAATTGGTTGCACAGTCGATCGCGCCTGCTGCAAGATGTCGGGCCGAAGTTGGTTGGTCGGGTGTGTGGTAGTACGGCGTCGATTTCTGGAACGAGCGACGAGATTACGAAACCCCCGCTGCAATGTATAAATGTGCCCATGTGTGCATTCATACCTTACCTGTCCTGTAGCAGCCTCCACGCGGTGTCTGTAAACTCCAGGCGGCTCTCCATACACGCTTCTGGCGAATAGCGTCTGAAGTCAGACGCTATGTGCCGACGTCAGACACTATGCGCCTGGAGGTTACAGACACCGCGCGGAGGCTGCTACAGGACAAGTAACATATAAATGCACACATGGGGGGGAGGGGGAACATTATACATTGGGGCAGCGGACTCAGCCGATTCCCTGAAGATTTCATGTTGAAATCAGATGAGAATCGGCCTGTAGCGTATGGGCAGAATCGACACAAAGACAAAATTATCTCTAATCAGATTTGATTAGAGATAAATTTGTCTCTTTGTCAAATCTGCCCATAATCGTTGGGTCTATGGCTACCTTAAGAGATTCACACACCATCCCTGCAGCATCTTAGTGGCCTGCATAATGCACTGACCAGGTGACCAGTGATTGGACGAGTCACTGAAGAGCCTTCTTTGTGTTACACACAGGTCCTAAACCTTTTTGTTTTGAAGCATACTGTGCAGTATTGTGAACACAGCAGAGACCAAGCCACAACCCCATCCCTGTGCTTTTTAATTGTTTCCTCGCCCAGCTGTGATATGGCTTTTAATTCACAAAGAAAAATACATAGACTCCAATTACACATTAAAATCGTCATGCTGCAATATAATCTTCCCTGCAGCTAGTGGAGAGAAGATGCAGATGCCCAACAAATAAGGATGATCAAAGGCAATTCCTATAACCATTACATGGCTGCTCAGAGCACAGTAAAAACAGGCACAATGGCAGCGCAATGGACTCTCAGTAAATATCGTTTCCTTTATGCATTAGCGTAATAATACATAATTGGCAGCAGGTAAGGTTCCCTGTGTTCTATCACATGGCATTTACATGCCATCATATCCTCACAAATCCACAAAATCATGTGCCTTGTGCCTCATAGAAGGGGTGGGGCCACATTAATCACAGCTCTGTATGGCCTGCTCTGCTTTTATTACATCAGGAAAAAACCCTTCATTTTCTGGATATGGACGGAAGTGATGATAGCTGTGATATGTAAGCTGGGCCTGTGAGGCTCATAGAGGAAGATGCTGGTAACTCCGCTTTGAAAATGCTACTTGCCTAGCTCTTGTGCTTTTATTATTGACTGAGAACAAATATTCAAAGAATGCTCCTGCCAGTGCAATACGGTGATCAGTTTGAAATGTAAACCTAAGGGTGTAAGTCGGATCAGGTCATCTAAGCGTGGGCATCGGTAGGCATCTAAAATATGCCTGAGTTAACCACTTAAGGCCACAGGATTGTTTATTTTTTTGCATTTGAGCAACTTTCACCTCCAATTAATTTGCCAATAACTTTATCACTACTCATCACAATGAATTGATCTATATCTTGTTTTTTTCCGCCACCAATTAGGCTTTGTTTGGGTGGTACATTTTGCTAAGAATTAATTTATTCTAAATCCATTTTAACAGGAACATTAACCACTTTACCCCCGCGCGTACGGATTTCTCCGCCCCTTTTTCCATCCTTTCACCCCCAGGGACAGAGAAATCCGTACTCTGCGCACTCCCGCCGCTGTCCGCGCTCCCGCTCGTAAACATGCCGCCCGCCGCTAGTAAACACGCCGCCGCCCGCTCGCCCAGAGATCAACGAACGGGAAAATCCATTCCCGTTCGTTGATCTAAGCCCCGCAATGATCTGCTGCCGCTCGGCTGAGCAGCGCGATCATTGTGAAAAAATAACAAAGTCCCAGCCTCTTTCTACTTCATGCAAGCGTCCGGAAGGACGCTTGCAGGTCGCATGAAACAAATTGGTAATGTTGCCATCTTGTGGCCAAATAGTAAAACTACACCCTAACCATTTTTTACACACAAATAAACTTGTTTTACACAAAAAATTAACTCCTTACCTCCCACTCTCCCCAATTTTTTTTTCTTGTAATTAAAAAATAAATACAAAATTTACAATGTAAAAAAAATACATAAATAGTTACCTTAGGGACTGAACTTTTTAAATATTTATGTCAAGAGGGTATAACACTGTTACTTTATAAACTATGGGCTTGTAATTAGGGATGGACGCAAAACTGAAAAAAATGCACCTTTATTTCCAACTAAAATATTGGCGGCAAACATTGTGATAGGGACATAATTTAAACGGTTTTATAACCGGGATAAATAGGCATATACTGTATTTTTCGCCGTATAAGACGCACTTTTTCTTCCCCAAAATTGTTGGGGAAAAGTGGGTGCGTCTTATGCGGCGAAGGTACAGATTTTGTTATGCAGAGGTGCGCAGGGAAGCGGTATATACGTTACCTGCTCCTGCCGGCGCGCTCCTGCGTGACCCCGGCGCATGCGTGACCCCGGCGCACGTGTGCTGATTGCATAATCACCGCGCGGCTAATTAGGACTCACCGGCCAGCGATGTTCGGTGGCTGCAACAGCGGTAGATGGGAGAAGAGGATCCCGAAGCAGGACTGGAGCCAGGAGCGCGGCGGCTGTAGCAGCGGACATCGGTGGATGGCAGAAGAGGAACCCGAAGCAGGACTGGAGCCAGGAGCGCGGCGGCAGGAGCAGGTAATGTATATACTGTAATTACGCTGCTGGCACAGGGGGATATGGACAGGGGGACATAGCCGGCACAGCGGGACACGGACGGCACAGGGGGACACTGACAGGGGGAAATGGCTGGCAGGAGAACACTAACAGGGGGACATGGCTGGCACCGGGACACAGACAGGGGGGCATGGCTGGCACAGGGACACAGACAGGGGGACATGGCTGGCACCGGGACAGACAGGGGGACATGGCTGGCACAGGGACACAGACAGGGGGACATGGCTGGCACCGGGACACAGACAGGGGGGCATGGCTGGCACAGGGACACAGACAGGGGGGCATGGCTGCCACAGGGATACTGACAGGGGGACATGGCTGCCACAGGGATACTGACAGGGGGACATGGCTGGCACAGGGACACTGACAGGGGGGCATGGCTGCCACAGGGATACTGACAGGGGGACATGCCTGGCACAGGGACACTGACAGGGGGGCATGGCTGCCACAGGGATACTGACAGGGGGACATGCCTGGCACAGGGACACTGACAGGGGGACATGCCTGGCACAGGGACACTGACGGGGACATGGCTTGCACAGGGGGAGACTGACAGGGGGACATGGCTGGCACAGGGGGAGACTGACAGGGGGACATGGCTGGCACAGAAGGGCATGGTTGGCACAGGAGGACATGACAGGCACAGGGGGAAACAGCAGGCACAGGGGGACACAGGAACAGCCAATCCCTACACTGACCACATAGGGGAACACAGGCAGGCAACATGGGAATAGGCAATCCTTACACTGTCCCCTTATGTGGTCAGTGTAATAGTATGTAGAGTAACTGGGGGGTGAAAAGTCCATAAGACGCCCCTGCATCATAGACGCACCAAGGTTTAGTTTTTTCTTTTTTTTCCTGATTTTTGCCTTCTAAATCTGGGTGCGTCTTATATGCCGGAGCGTCTTATACGGCGAAAAATACGGTACATTTAATGGGTTTTAATTACAGTAGCATGCATTATTTAAAAACTATAAAGGCCGAAAACTGAAAAATAATAAATTTTTTCCCACATTTTTTCCTATTTTCCCATTAAAACACATTTAGAATAAAATTATTCTTGACATAATGTCCCACCTAAAGAAAGCCTAATTGGTGGCAAAAAAAACAAGATATAGTTCATTTCATTGCGATAAGTAATGATTAAATTATAGACGAATGAATGGAAGGAGCGCTGAAAGGTGAAAATTGCTCTGGTGGTCAGGGGGTAAAACCCCTCAGTTGGGAAGTGGTTAAGAAAGAAATGGAAAAAAATTATTATTTCTTGGATTTTGGCCATTATAGTTTGAAATCAATACATGCTACCCTAATTAACCCTCCTGGCGGTTTATTAAAAATCCGCCAGGGGGCAGCAAAGTCTTTGTTTTGTTTTAATTTTTTTTTTTATTTTTTCATGTAGCGAGACAAAGTCTCGCTACATGATAGCCTCCGGCGATCGGAGATCAGGAGATCCCGTTCAAAGAACAGGATCTCCTGGGGGGCTTCCCCCGTCGCCATGGCGATGGGCGGCATGATGTCACCGACGTCACCGACATCATCGACGTCGTGACGTCATTGGGAGACCCGATCTACCCCTCAGCGTTGCCTGGCACTGATTGGCCAGGCAGCGCACGGGGTCTGGGGGGGGCCTCACGGCGCGGGGAGCGTCGCGTAATCGGTGCGGAGCGGCGGCGATCAGAGGGCACACGCAGCTAGCAAAGTGCTAGCTGCGTGCTGCAAATTTTTTTTATCAAAAACGGCTTAGCAGGGCCTGAGAAATCCCCCTGCACGGCATAGCCCGTGCTCAGCATGGGATTACTGCCAGGGAGGTTAAAACCCATGTAGTTTATTTGCCCATTTGTCCCGCTTATTACACCATTTAAATTATGTCCTTATCACAATGTATGGAGCCGATATTTTATTTGGAAATAAAGGTGCATTTTTTCAATTTGCGTCCATCACTATTTACAAGCCCATAATTTTAAAAATTATATTAATATACTCCTTTGACAAGCTTATTTAAAAAGTTCAGACCCTTAGGTAACTATTTATGTTGTTTGTTTGTTTTTTTAATTGTATTTTTTATTATTAAAAAATGTATTTGGGTAATTTGTGGTGTGGGAGGTAAACAGCTAATTTAAGATGTAAAATAATGCATTTGTTTAATAAAAAATAGATGTGGGTGTAGTTTTACTATTTGGCCACAAGATGACCATAGTGAAAAAGTCCTGGAAGCATACGATCACACTTCCAGGATGCATTAGGAGGGCAGGAAACTTTTTGTGAATCAGAAAAACATTGATCTGCGGCGGACTTCGATCAATGAATGGGATCTATAATCCCATTCATTGGTCATTGGGCTAACGGCCGGTTGCGGGAGTGCGCGCGGCCCTTGGGAGTGCGCCCAACCTATCTGGACGAGAACGTTCGTCCAGATAGGCTTACATAGTTACATAGCAATTTATGTGATATTATGCATTTTTTTTGTATTAATGGAGAGGGGGCATCATCCAACATTTTGCTGGGCAGGCCTACTTAAGAACGCTGTTAAGATCATGTAAACTTGGCTCCGCCCATGACCACAGCCACATTCTGGTGTGTAACCACATCCATTTTCCAGCTGGAGTGCTTAGGAGCCTAGACCCGCCTCTGTTCACACCCTTTCCCTTGCTTCCCCTTGTGACCCTCACAGCCTGGGGGCCCGTCTTGCAAGGGTTATAAAACAAGTCTGGGAATCATAATCTTCACATCCATAACAGGCATAGCACCTGATCTGAGAATAGACACTAAGTTTGTCTATAGGAAAATGTTGGTAATTTAAATTATCAATATTTTTACTAATGTGTGCCCAATTTATGCAGCAACGGTTACATATGTACGCGTCATAATAACTTGTATCCAATATGCGCGCAAGCGTTTGCGTGCGCAAAGGTTAGCGCTGCACAGTGCGCGCAAAACGGTGCACCGTCAACGTGCAAAATAGCCTAAAAAGCTATTTTGCACGCGAACAATGCGACCTTTCGTGCCCACCGGTGCGACGTTTTGGGCGCACCAACTTAACGTGCGATCAGTAACAGCTTTGGATGTGCAAACTACTTAGCACCCTAGTTTGCACGTCCAAAGCTTTTAGGCGTGCTAACTATGTTAGCACCCTTTTGTGAATCAAGCCCAAAGTATTCCCAGTACAGGTAGTATGGTGTACCCAGTATAGGTTGTAAGGTGCCCCCATAGGTAGTATGGTGTCCCTAGTATAGGTAGTAAGATGCCCCCATTATAGGTAGTATGGTGCCCCCAGTATAGGTAATAAGGTGTCCCCAGTATAGGTAGTATGGTGTCCCCAGTAGGTAGTAGGTAGTTTCCCAGTCAAGTAGCCAAAGATGTCCACCTTCCCTCCACCCATACCTCTCACATTGTCCCCCCTTTAGCCCTGCAGATCATCGTGGGACCCATGGGCAGAGCGGCGCACAGAAAGTAACTGCACCAACTACTTCAAATGCAGGAAGTGATGAGTGACAGAAGAAAATTATCCACTTTCTGCAGACTATAGGCCAATGGCCAGGCAATAGGCTCAGCTCACAGTTCCACAGGAATATACTGGCTGTATAGAGAACGGAAAGTCACTCGAATACAATTTTTGATGTCTAAAGCTCATTCGCCAAAAAACTTTGCTTTAGTATCCCCATCCCAGAACCACTGTGGCAAAATTCAGGAAGTATATGCCCATTTGTCCACAGACTCTGTTCTTCAGACCATTTGTATGGTCTGGATTCCCCTTGCTAGTCTTTCTTGGCAGCTCCTGAGCCTCATGCTTATGTTATCTAGTATGTATGCAGGTGTAACCTGAGCTCTGCTGAGGTTGCTTAATGATCCGGCATGCCGGATCCTTATGCGACAATTGGCAGCTGAGTCCATTATCCCTTACCCCTCCTGCCAGAAGCCACTTCATCATGCTCCCAGGGCTGGTGCTACCATATGGGCAACCTGGGAAACTGCCCCAGGGCCACAAGCTGACTGCGGTGACCCACCAGATCACCCCCCCCCCAACTTACCTGTGCTCCCTGGGGTCTCTACAATGTCATGGTTCCGTGGACTAACAGAGGGAGCACAGTTAAGTTGGGGGTTTACTTGGGGGGAGAGGTTCAGCACTCGGCAGCTGGCTTGGGTTGGTCAGGAGGCTCCATTGTTACTAGAACCGGTCCTGAATGCACTGGGTGTTGTCTGTCCCTGCTCCCTTCCCCATTACAACAGACCTGTCAGTTGGCTGTATTTCTGTATTTATACTGCTTTAGGCTCTAAGCATATTTCACAAGATATGCTGGGCAACTGAGTACTTAACTGCATGCAGTGGCGTAGCAATAGGAGGTGCAGAGGTTGCGTAGCAGGGTCCTTGGGCCAGAGGGGCACAATGTGCCCACCCTCGGCCACAGTATTAGCTCTTTATTGGTCCTGTGCTGATAATAATTACTTCTATAGATGCTTTGAATAGTAGTGATCATTAACACACTGTATACCATCCTCTTCTTGCACCTCTGACACTGTGGTTGTACTTGACAGGTTTTGATTTGGTGTATCAATTGTTATGTATATAGTGCTTGGGGACCCCAATGTAAAACTTGCACTGGGGCCCACAGCTTCTTAGGGACACCACTGACTGCATGTTGTCCACTTAAGATTTTCGCATTTGTTTTATGCATATGTGATATATGTAAAGGATATGTGAAAGAAAATGAAGATGTGCTATTTGAATAATAATAACAACAATATACAGTATATACTGGTAATAACATTAATAACTAAGGTTTGAAAACCTTTTCTTTTTGCTATAGTTCATAAAGGCCAGTACCCACTGGGCGATACTTGCGGCGTATCCGGCGTCCGTCAACATCGTTTAACATAAGCATGTTAACATAAGCATGATAAACAATGTTGTCCCCAGTGGCGATCATGCATCGTTAAGCATTGGACACAGCAGTTCGGATCGGGTACATCCCAGACGACTCCCCCGGAAAGTACTGCGATGACTTGAAGTCTCATCGCGCCCATGGTGTAACATCGTGTATACCTGCTGGCAGGAAGATGAATCGTCGGAGCGCTCATCGTCAGGGAGACGTCGCTGGATCCATCTCCCTGCATCGCAAGCTGAGTACATAGCATTACACATAAGCCATCACTAAAGCAGTCTTTTGTACCTCACCCCTATCATCTCCACACATAAGCCTATATGCTCAGCTTTGCTGAGTCTTTTGCTATCAGCCTTTCTTACCACCTCCTGAAGTCTATGGGTACCTCAGGCCAAATTGCAATATCTCTACATAATCCTATCTCGCCCCATGCTGTGTACTCTGAGGCTTGACATAAGTAGACACTAATTACATAATAGCTTGTAACACCTCCTAGGCAATGGCTCCAGTTTGATCACCATAGCCTGAAGCCTAATGTATCCATTATCAGACAATCAGGTACTTGACAGCCTATTGTAACTGTCCATATAATGCACAATTCATGCTGGAGATACATGACTGAATGACATTCTACTCCATTAGCACGAGCACACTAAAACACAACTGGCTACTGTGCTTTATTACACTACACTATATTACAATTTTGTTGCTGTGTAAGTGAGTTTATTGCTGAGGTTCTCTGCTACACAAGTGATGGCCAGTACACACTTGCAATTATGGTCATTGTTGCTGTAAATGCAGTAGACTCTAGAGGACATTTCCTGTTTAAACATATTTAGCTTTATTTCTTCTGAATGTTTATTTTAGTAGTGTTTAATAGCCCCCGAGACACTGCCAAAGCAGCCAGTTTCAGATGGGCACATGTGGCTAGGGAGGTCCACTTACCACTTCTCCTGGAGGATGATACCAGCTGCTCCTGTCTCCCTGGTTTCTATTCACCTTTTCCAGCTGCCCCCTCCTTTATGACAGTCAATATTTTTGTGTTCAATATTACGTTATGTATTGGAATGCTGGAAATTCTAAAACCTCTACTATGCTGAAACGTCATGTGAGAAGGGACTTTGTGTCTTGTTCTGTTTGTAAGCTTTGGGGTCCTTGGCATCAATAATTAACATTTTCCCATTGAAAAGAAACAAATCTGATCTGTTTGTAGGTGGCTCTGCCTCCTTTTTTGAACTTGATCACCAGTCACCCAATGACTAACTGTACCAGGTCTGAGGCCTCTGCCATCAACAGTGTAAGAATAGCAGCAGTTTAAATATTAGAAAAGCAATAGGTGAATTCTGATTGGCTTTTGTAGGTTCCACTCACTGTTCTGAACATTAATCTCAGTCACCCAGTGACCAACCTGTCAAGTTTGAGAACCCTACTATTAACAGCGTAAGAATGGCTGCAGTTTACATTTTCCCATTTCTCTGAATTTATAACCTCGGTCACCAAGAGACCAACTGTGCCATGTTTGGGGACTCTGGCTTTATTACCATAAGAATGGCATCCTTTTACATTTTCTCCATTGACTTGATGAGTGAAATCTGATTGGCTGTGTGTGGTTCCACCTACTGTAGGTGTGCCGGGGCATTCGAGACCCCAGAACACATCTTCCCAGGTAGTAAGGGATCTCTGTATACCAGTTTAGTTGAAATCAGTCAAGGCATTTTCGAGTGATGGTGACACACAAACACATAAATACATAGACACATACGCACATTCGATTTTATATACATAGATATCAGTAATTATGCCTGTTTCATTAACGGGCACTGGGGTTGCCTTCCGCCGCACTACTGGTGCACGGCCATGTCCAAGGGCCCGAACCTGCCTGTGAATAGTGTTGGGCGAACACCTGGATGTTCGGGTTCGCGAACGTTCGCCGAACATGGCCGCGATGTTCGGGTGTTCGCGCCGAACTCCGAACATAATGGAAGTCAATGGGGACCCGAACTTTCGTGCTTTGTAAAGCCTCCTTACATGCTACATACCCCAAATTTACAGGGTATGTGCACCTTGGGAGTGGGTACAAGAGGAAATTTTTTTTTAGCAAAAAGAGCTTATAGTTTTTGAGAAAATCGATTTTAAAGTTTCAAAGGGAAGACTGTCTTTTAAATGCGGGAAATGTCTGTTTTCTTTGCACAGGTAACATGCATTTTGCCGCCATGCAGTCATAAATGTAATAAAGATAAGAGGTCCCATAAACAGGGACCGGCAACGCTAACCCAGCAGCAGCACACGTGATGGAACAGGAGGAGGCGCAGGAGGAGAAGGCCACGCTTTGAGACACAACAACCCAGGCCTTGCATGAGGACAAGAAGCGTGCGGATAGCATGCTTTTTGCCGCCATGCAGTCATAAATGTAATAAAGATAAGAGGTTCCATAAACAGGGACCGGAAACGCTAACCCAGCAGCAGCACACGTGATGGAACAGGAGGAGGCGCAGGAGGAGAAGGCCACGCTTTGAGACACAACAACCCAGGCCTTGCATGAGGACAAGAAGCGTGCGTATAGCATGCTTTTTGCCGCCATGCAGTCATAAATGTAATAAAGATAAGAGGTTCCATAAACAGGGACCGGCAACGCTAACCCAGCAGCAGCACACGTGATGGAACAGGAGGAGGCGCAGGAGGAGAAGGCCACGCTTTGAGACACAACAACCCAGGCCTTGCATGAGGACAAGAAGCGTGCGGATAGCATGCTTTTTGCCGCCATGCAGTCATAAATGTAATAAAGATAAGAGGTTCCATAAACAGGGACCGGAAACGCTAACCCAGCAGCAGCACACGTGATGGAACAGGAGGAGGTGCAGGAGGAGAAGGCCACGCTTTGAGACACAACAACCCAGGCCTTGCATGAGGACAAGAAGCGTGCGGATAGCATGCTTTTTGCCGCCATGCAGTCATAAATGTAATAAAGATAAGAGGTTCCATAAACAGGGACCGGAAACGCTAACCCAGCAGCAGCACACGTGATGGAACAGGAGGTGGCGCAGGAGGAGAAGGCCACGCTTTGAGACACAACAACCCAGGCCTTGCATGAGGACAAGAAGCGTGCGGATAGCAATTTTTTTGCCGCCATGCAGTCATAAATGTAATAAAGATAAGAGGTTCCATAAACAGGGACCGGCAACGCTAACCCAGCAGCAGCACACGTGATGGAACAGGAGGAGGCGCAGGCGGAGAAGGCCACGCTTTCAGACACAACAACCCAGGCCTTGCATGAGGACAAGAAGCGTGCGGATAGCATGCTTTTTGCCGCCATGCAGTCATAAATGTAATAAAGATAAGAGGTTCCATAAACAGGGACCGGAAACGCTAACCCAGCAGCAGCACACGTGATGGAACAGGAGGTGGCGCAGGAGGAGAAGGCCACGCTTTGAGACACAACAACCCAGGCCTTGCATGAGGACAAGAAGCGTGCGGATAGCATGCTTTTTGCCGCCATGCAGTCATAAATGTAATAAAGATAAGAGGTTCCATAAACAGGGACCGGCAACGCTAACCCAGCAGCAGCACACGTGATGGAACAGGAGGAGGCGCAGGAGGAGAAGGCCACGCTTTGAGACACAACAACTCAGGACTTGCATGAGGACAAGAAGCGTGCGGATAGCATGCTTTTTACCGCCATGCAGTCATAAATGTAATAAAGATAAGAGGTTCCATAAACAGGGACCGGCAACGCTAACCCAGCAGCAGCACACGTGATGGAACAGGAGGAGGCGCAGGAGGAGAAGGCCACGCTTTCAGACACAACAACCCAGGCCTTGCATGAGAACAAGAAGCGTGCGGATAGCATGCTTTTTGCCGCCATGCAGTCATAAATGTAATAAAGATAAGAGGTTCCATAAACAGGGACCGGCAACGCTAACCCATCACAGATGGTCATTGTTCATGTTACTTGGTTGGGGTCCAGGAGTGTTGCATAGTCGTTGCTAATCCAAAATTGATTCATTTTAATTTGAGTCAGACGGTCTGCATTTTCTGTGGAGAGGCGGATACGCCGATCTGTGACCATGCCTGTGACCAAGCACTGAAACAGCGTTCCGACATAACGCTGGCTGCCGGGCAAGCCAGCACCTCTATTGCGTACATTGCCAGTTCGTGCCAGGTGTCTAGCTTCGATACCCAATAGTTGAAGGGTGCAGATGGATTGTTCAACACAGCTATGCCATCTGACATGTAGTCCTTGACCATCTTCTCCAGGCGATCGGTGTTGGAGGTGGATCTGCACGCTTGCTGTTCTGTGGGCTGCTGCATGGGTGTCAGAAAATTTTCCCACTCCAAGCACACTGCCGATACCATTCCCTTTTGGGCACTAGCTGCGGCTTGTGCTGTTTGCTGCCCTCCTGGTCGTCCTGGGTTTGCAGAAGTCAGTCTGTCGGCATACAACTGGCTAGAGGAGGGGGAGGATGTCAATCTCCTCTCTAAAGTCTCCACAAGGGCCTGCTGGTATTCTTCCATTTTGACCTGTCTGACTCTTTCTTCAAGCAGTTTTGGAACATTGTGTTTGTACCGTGGATCCAGAAGGGTATAAACCCAGTAATTGGTGTTGTCCAGAATGCGCACAATGCGTGGGTCGCGTTCAATGCAGTCTAGCATGAATTGAGCCATGTGTGACAGAGTTCTGCCAGAATCCTCATCATCCTCTTGTGAGCGTTGTGATAGTTGTTGTGATGCATCATAGTCGTCACCTTCTTCCTGGTCTGCTTCTGCTGAATTGTGGAAGTCCAACGTGCACCGCTCTGGCCCTCGTCAGTGGTGGCATGAAATTCCTGCTCCAAGTCCAGCTGTTCCTCCTCCTCTTCTTCGTCATAGCTGCTGGGGCCAGCAGATGGCCTGATGTTGGTACCATCACGCTGATCGTTTTCTCCTTCAGATTCCCCCAGTTGCATCAAGACAGCTGTTTCCTTGATTTTCAACATTGACTTCTTCAGTAAACACAGCAGTGGTATGGTAATGCTGACTGAAGAGTTGTCACTGCTCACAAGCAACGTGGATTGCTCAAAATTTTGGATGACTTGGCAGAGGTCCAACATGTTGGCCCAATCGGATCCACAGAAGCTTGGCAGCTGTCTGGATGCGCCTCGGTACTGCACCGTCATGTACTGGACCACTGCACTCTTCTGCTCGCAAAAGCGGGCTAGCATGTGCAGCGTAGAATTCCAGCGTGTAGGGACATCACACAGCAAGCGATGGTGGGGGAGATTGAAGCACTCCTGCATCTTGGCGAGTGCCCCCGAAGCATTACTGGAATTTCTACAATGTTTGGCCACTCGTCGCACCTTCAACAGAAGATCGGCCACGCCTGGGTATGTCCTCAGGAACCGCTGAACTACTAGGTTCATCACGTGCGCCAGGCAAGGGATGTGTGTCAGCTTAGCCAACCTTAAAGCGCGAATGAGATTACTCCCATTATCACACACAACCATGCCCGGTTTCAGGTCCAGCGGTGCCAGCCACAAATCCGTCTGTTCCTTTATTCCCCTCCTAATTTCCTCCCCTGTGTGCTGCTTATCCCCAAGGCAGATCAGCTTCAGCAACGCTTGCTGACGCATGCCAACAGCTGTGCTGCACTGCTTCCACGATCCTACTGCTGCTGGGTTAGCGTTTCCGGATGAGGTACAGCTTTGAGATGCGTTGGAGGAGAAGGAGTCAGAGAGGTAGGTGCTGCTGTTGTTATCCAGTGGGAGGGACGGCGGTGCAGCTGTTTGCGGCGTGGGCAACACCCGCGCCGTAGCAGGTGAGGAATCGCTGCCAGGCTCCACAAGGTTCACCCAGTGCGCGGTAAGGGAGATGTATCGACCCTGGCCGAACGCACTCATCCAGGTGTCAGTGGTGAGGTGAACCTTGCAGGCAACGGCATTCTTCAAGCTTCGGGTTATTTTGCTGACCACGTGCTCATGCAACTCAGGCACTGCAGAGCGCGCAAAGTGGTAGCGGCTGGGAACCACGTAACGTGTGATGGCCACTGACATCATGCCCTTGAAGCTGTTTGTCTCCACCACTCGATATGGCAGCATTTCGCAGGCCAGAAGCTTGGCTATGCTGGCTGTTACTGCCACGGCCCGGGGGTCATTTGCTGGCAATTTCCTCTTGCGCTCAAGCATCTCCGAGACAGACAACTGAACCGTAGGGCTGCACACTGAACGGCTGTTGGTTGTTGTGTTTGATGACTGGGAGACCTCAAGAGCACTATTCCGGAAAGTGACAGTGTCAGCGTCGTCTGATGTTTGTGAATGCTGTTGTGAACCACGCAATGGCTGGGCTACTGCTACTGCTAAAGGAGGGTCTGGTGGTGAGTCTGGTGACCCCAAGGGAGGCAGTGTTGCTGGCACCCTGTCCTGGTGGCCACAGAGTGGGATGTTTGGATACCATGTGGCGGGTCATGCTGGTGGTGGAGAGGTTGTTAATATGTTTCCCCCTGCTCAGGCGGATCTTGCACACCTTGCAAATCACCATGGTACCATCCTCACTGCAGTCTTCAAAGAAAGCCCAGACTTTGGAGCACCTGCCTTGCTGGGGATTTCTGTTTGCGCCTCTTTTGCGTCTCACTTGAACTTCCACGCTTGTGGTGCCTGAAATTTGGCGCCGCCTACCTTGTGGCACAAGTCGAACTCGTGCAGCAGTGGGTTCTTCAACAGACTCATCTGTGCTGCTGCTACGACGGCGATGTTCTCCTTCACATACAAAATCTGGGTCTCTGTCAACATTGTCCATACCCTCCTCCTCCTCTTCCATCTCCTCAAACTCGTCATATGTGATTGTGGGCCGCCGCCGTGGAGTAGAGCTCCCCACAACAACCTCTGCGCAGCACACTCCAATGTCGTCTTCAAGATCTTCTCGACCGACCTCCTGCAATTGAAACCCCTCCTGCCCAACTTGCTCTGGGATTTGGGTTTCCGAGTCCTCCTCGGACTCGCCTTGCATTTCAGTGCGCGGTGCATTTCCCACAGTCAATGGTTGTGATTGTGAATCCGGGCACAAAATTTCTGGCAGTTCCATTGACCTTTGAAAGGTGGAAGTTTGTTGGGCTGGGAATAGCTCCTGCGAATACCCCATTGTGTCCTGAGGAAATTCTTCGGACTGGTTATTTGGCAGTTGTGTGCGTGGTGTCGCTGCCGGTTGTGTCTGCTTTGTGCCCACTGGCTCCTTGTAACTGGCTGAGGACTCGGACCTCGTGCGTGATGTGCTGGTGCTGCTTAACCCACTGCTGGACACTTGAGAGGTCATCCAATTAATTATCTGGTCCTGTTCTTTTGGATTTGTGAGGGTTGATTTCCTGGACAACATGGGCGGTATTGAGTGGGTTTTCTTCGGTGCTCCACTGTGGCCTGTACGTGAACCGTCAGGGGGAACACCTCTTCCCTTGCCCCTCCCTCTTTCACAGGATTTCTTCTTCATTTCACTTATCCGTAAAAGTACACGCTGACTGGCAGCAGTACAGTGGCAGTACAGAAATGCTATACAGTGGCGGGTGAGCGGTGTACTACTATTCCCAGCAGCGACACAGAGCACAATGCTATACAGTGGTGGGTGAGCGGTGTACTACTATTCCCCGCAGCGACACAGAGCACAATGCTATACAGTGGTGGGTGAGTGGTGTACTACTATTCCCAGCAGCGACACAGAGCACAATGCTATACAGTGGTGGGTGAGCGATGTACTACTATTCCCAGCAGCGACACAGAGCACAATGCTATACAGTGGTGGGTGAGCGGTGCACTACTATTCCCAGCAGCGACACAGAGCACAATGCTATACAGTGGTGGGTGAGCGATGTACTACTGTTCCCAGCAGCGACACAGAGTGGCAGTAAACACAATGCTATACAGTGGTGGGTGAGCGGTGTACTACTATTCCCAGCAGCGACACAGAGCACAATGCTATACAGTGGTGGGTGAGCGGTGTACTACTATATCCAGCAGCGACACAGAGCACAATGCTATACAGTGGTGGGTAAGCGGTGTACTACTATTCCCAGCAGCGACACAGAGCACAATGCTATACAGTGGTGGGTGAGTGGTGTACTACTATTCCCAGCAGCGACACAGAGCACAATGCTATACAGTGGTGGGTGAGCGGTGTACTACTATTCCCAGCAGCGACACAGAGCACAATGCTATACAGTGGTGGGTGAGCGATGTACTACTGTTCCCAGCAGCGACACAGAGTGGCAGTAAACACAATGCTATATAGTGTGGGTGAGTGGTGTATTACTATTCCCAGCAGCGACACAGAGCACAATGCTATACAGGGTGAGCGGTGTACTACTGTTCCCAGCAGAGACACAGAGTGGCAGTAAACACAATGCTATATAGTGTGGGTGAGCGGTGTACTACTATTCCCAGCAGCGACACAGAGCACAATGCTATACAGGGTGAGCGGTGTACTACTGTTCCCAGCAGAGACACAGAGTGGCAGTAAACACAATGCTATATAGTGTGGCTGAGCGGTGTACTACTATTCCCAGCAGCGACACAGAGCACAATGCTATACAGGGTGAGCGGTGCACTACTGTTCCCAGCAGACACACAGAGTGGCAGTAAACACAATGCTATATAGTGTGGGTGAGCGGTGTACTACTATTCCCAGCAGCGACACAGAGCACAATGCTATACAGGGTAAGCGGTGCACTACTGTTCCCAGCAGACACAGAGTGGCAGTAAACACAATGCTATATAGTGTGGGTGAGCGGTGTACTACTATTCCCAGCAGCGACACAGAGCACAATGCTATACAGGGTGAGCGGTGCACTACTGTTCCCAGCAGACACACAGAGTGGCAGTAATCACAATGCTATATAGTGTGGGTGAGCGGTGTACTACTATTCCCAGCAGCGACACAGAGCACAATGCTATACAGGGTGAGCGGTGCACTACTGTTCCCAGCAGACACACAGAGTGGCAGTAAACACAATGCTATATAGTGTGGGTGAGCGGTATACTTCTATTCCCAGCAGCGACACAGAGCACAATGCTATACAGGGTGAGCGGTGCACTACTGTTCCCAGCAGACACACAGAGTGGCAGTAATCACAATGCTATATAGTGTGGGTGAGCAGTGTACTACTATTCCCAGCAGCGACACAGAGCACAATGCTATACAGGGTGAGCGGTGCAATACTGTTCCCAGCAGACACACAGAGTGGCAGTAAACACAATGCTATATAGTGTGGGTGAGCGGTGTACTACTATTCCCAGCAGCGACACAATGACCGGGGGACCCTGGCTAGCCTGGCTGGAGAGAGAACTACCCTGCCTGCCTACCCAAAGCTAAACCCACAGGCGGAGAAATGACGTGGATCGGGTATTTATGTACCCGAACCACGTGACACGTTCGGCCAATCAGAGCGCGTTCGGGTCCGAAAGACGTGACCCGTTCGGCCAATCACAGCGCTAGCCGAACGTTCGGGTAACGTTCGGCCATGCGCTCTCAGTTCGGCTATATGGCCGAACAGTTTGGCCGAACACCATCAGGTGTTCGGCCGAACTCGAACATCACCCGAACAGGGTGATGTTCTGCAGAACCCGAACAGTGGCGAACACTGTTCGCCCAACACTACCTGTGAACTCCCGCATGCACACTGTTGTGACCCCACCCTGCACATGCTCACTATGGCACCGGAAGGCACACAAGAGGTAGCGGGTGCAGGCACCTGCGATTTTATTAGGTAAGATTCCTTTAACTTTCTAGACATTGTTCGCTTCAGTTCCGTCCTGTAGTCAAGAATACAAACTTAATCAATGATGACAAATTCTGAGTGGGTAATGGACAATTCTCTACTCTGTTTGTTATTGGCAATGACAACCCTCTTTGTGTGAGCATAATGGGCCAGATCTAATTCACTTTTTCTCCTAAGCTTTCTCTTAGGAGATAATTTTTCATCTTCTGTTTAAAATTGCAGTGGAGAGAGACCAGACACATTGAGAAGGAAGAACATAGAGACAACGGGAGCCCAAATGTTGCAGTATGTCACAAAAAGGGTGGTGAATAACGAAAATGTGCATATTAGGGAAATCACAAAGGAAGGTTGCAAAAGAAGCAACCAACCACTGAAGGCAGGTGGAGATTTATAACCCCGACTCTACTCCGGTGTCCAATCGGAACTGGATGTGGTCGGCGGTCGCACTCGAAAAAAAACAAGGGACCTATCGGTGGCGCAGCCGTTAGGTACCAACATACCGCCCCCCGAAGGAGAGTGAAAAGCACAAAGGGGATATGATGTGCCCAGTTGTAGATACAATTAGATTCAAAACAACTAAAATAGAAAAATAGAAGTGGCTCACCTCAATAACGACAAGTTCATATCAATTCTAATAGGCACAGCCCAGGCAATGCGTTTTGTGGGTCTATGCCAACTTCCTCAGGCCAAATACAATGCCTAATATGTATCCAAACCAAGAACTGAGTATTTTCTGAAGTACTTTGTACAAACCATTGTTTTCACTGGTTTGCTTTATTTCACAGCATTTGGTCACAGGGTCACTTTATAGTGTACTGTATGCCTGTATGGACATTATCCCAGCTTTTTCTCCCTCTGCCATCTGAGCAGTATGTTCTACAGGGAAATGCTGTCTGAAACAATTAAGGTTGATTGTTTTTGGCAACCATTACTGAAGTTGTGTAAGTTGTGTAATAGGCCTTGGTATGGAAGATGGGAAAGGTTAAGGTGAGGAGACACAGAGCATGACAATATTTTAGATTGTGAGCTCCTCTGAGAAACAGCGATATGAACTGTTCAGTTCACTCAATAATATGCACTCCAAGAAGTTTGTCAGTCCCATATACTGTTAATGTGTTTTGAAAATAGCCAGTTCCAATAATTAGCATCAAATCTACCAGGTGATCAAGTAAAAAGAAATAGCACTTTGTGATCAAAACAAAACATAGTTTTTTTCTCCTGTACTTGTGTAGTTTGCATATTTACTGAGTCGGTCTGTAGAGACTTGGCAGCAAATATATGTATAGCAGTCATTCAGGGAGAGCATTGCTTGGCTTGCACACACCTGGGATCTATAGACTGTTAACATGTCTCACTCTGTAAATAGGAACATCATTGTCATTACAGATGGCATTTCAAGGCAGAAACCAAGCAAATGAATGGCAGCAGCGCCAAGCTGGGCAGAAAAAAATAAGGGAGCAAACAAGCACTCTGCTCAAATATTTTTTCTTTACTGTATCTTTGTTTTAGTGGAGTGCAGGAATATTGACATTTGACTTACTCAATGCATCTTAGGGGAGGGTTATAGACTCCCTGTCTATAACCCTCCCCTAAGATAAACTCACAGACAAAAAATGAGGACATGATCCGAAAAAAGTGGCATTACTGATTGTCGCATCCATAATGTTTTGAACCTGATCTTCTGTGATAAAAAGATCAATCTTAGAACATGAGTTATGTATAAAGAAGAAAAAAAGAATACAAATCGCTCTTAAAGGACATCCGAGGTGAAAATAAACTGATGAGAAAAACAATTGTATCTATCCTCCTTCTCCTAAAAATGACTTTTTTTTAGATATCCTAAAGTTTTACTTTATTTTTATGTCTAGTTTTTAAGTTTTTACTGTTTCATTGTCTCTGCTCAGTGACACTTTTATTGAAGTATGCTAGAGCTCAAATCTATGAATTATTGACCCTTTTTATCTCTTTCCTGCTCCATGATGCCATTTACTGCCGGGAAAGTGTTTTATGGCTGTAATTTCTTATCAGTGAGGGTTATGCTATAGTTTGACCCAGTCTGACCCAGTCCTGACCCGGACAGAAACTGTCACTTGCATACCTGATGTTTAACTCTTTGAGGCAGAGAAAGAAAAAAAGGAACACAGTCTAGTTATTTGTGTGCTAGGCACTGTACATACACATGTCTATCTCATCATGTCACATGTCACCTCGGTGGTCCTTTAAGCTGAATACTCACTTGACAATGCAGGAAGATGGATCCCAGCGATGTTTACTGATGACGAGTGTTCCATCCATCTTCCTGCCGGTGGGTACACACTATGACACACAACAGGCGCGAATGGGAAGTCAAGCAATCGCGGTACTTTGCACAGAGTCATCTGGGATCTTAAAGATCCAATCCACCATGATGGCTGTTATCGGCGTGTAACACCAGATGTCGTTCGCATAATCGCCCACCTGTACCCACATCGTGAGAGCATGGAAACAATGGTTTGTAGCTCAAATAATCGCCGGTCGTCAGGAAAAAATGTCTTTGAAATTGCGTATTGGGTACTGGCCTTTATTCAAACTGCAAATTCTCCATGCATCTAGAAGTTAAGCTGCCCTGAAGGATTTTTTATTTATAACAACGTTTTTAAGAGGGTCATACACTTATAGATGGCCACCGGATTTGACTATCAGATAGATCAAATCTGATTTCAAAGGGATCTATTACTGCAACACACTAGGCATCGATTTTAATAGATTTCAGCATTAATCTATCCACAGCATTGTACTGTTCAATCAATTTCGTATGAAAAATTATCGGACCACACGCGACATCGATTTCCAGGAGATTTGATATTGACTTCGTTCGATCGATAAGTGTATGGTCACTTTTACTTGATTAAGAAGATTTGCCATGGGAGTTATCTAGACAAGATATCGCTGTACTGACAGGTCTGGGGTGAACACAGGCAGCCAAGAGACCAAAAATAGCCCAGAGGAGAAGTAATCCTATGTATGGTAAGAATGTAGACTGTGATAGCTAGAAAATGCCCACCATAAAGCCACTCCCCAAGGGCTTACCTCTTAATATAGCGTATTCAGTATCACTGACACTCCCCACCCTCACCAGTACTGGTAGAAACCATCACACTGCTGCTATAAAGCTAACAATTACCCTTACACATACTTTACATATTGGTAATAATCAGACTGATATCAGACCCCCCCCCCCCGCCCAATTTCCTCCTGTGTGTTTGGGGCAACTCTCCCTCATGTGAATGTTTACATGATCACAGTGAGAGGTTCTTTTATTATTGACTGTCACTATGTGAAGCACATGAAGTGGTAATTATTATCACTGTTTTGGAGCTCCATACAAAGTAAAATTATTCTAGGCCTTGGGTCCAATCCCACCCTCTGATAGCAGTCCTCCTGATATTATACCACAAACAATTCAGGTTGAAGGAGGGTTGACTTGGTTGGAGTTAGGATCTTGGCAACTTTATGCCAATGCGATTCTCTCTCTTGCACAAGTAAGTAGAAGTATGTTTGAGCAAACAAGGTGGTTATTATGGTCAAAGCTGGACTGAAAAAAAACAAAAAAAAACTTGAGACAATGAACTTACCTCCTACTACTGAATACTCTATTAAGGACTAAATGTTCTATTGTTCAATGCAGTGATCAATCCTGATCTCCTCTGATCTTCTGGGCAAGGGCTTTACAGATAGAACAAAACCCATGTTCCTTCTTGCTGGGACTGTGCTTGTCCCTTGCTTGACTGGGGCTTGTCAAACCCATCTAGCAATGTTCTAGTAGGTTAGTCTGCCATCTATTGTTTTGTTTTTTTCAAGCTCAGAATAAAACATCTGGATAGGAACCTGCCTAATGCAGCTGTTTCCCCAGTGGTAGCAAAACCTGGACTCTATGGTTGCATTTCCACATACACATTCCTGTGTGCGGGGTCCGAACTTTCTGCATTTCCCTTTAACAGGTGGGTGAACATATACATTGAAAGCAGGTCTGGATTTACCTCAAAGGAGCCTATAGGCACAGATGTCCTGGCACCCTAGACTTCACTCTTCATGAACATACAAACCCCTGTTGAACCGCACCGTAAGTGTGCTGACTGGCCCAGCTGTGTCCTCTTCCCTACGTCCTCTGCCTGGTGTAGGCATCTACTGGTGTCCCTTATTAGGTAGCCAGAGTTTCTCTCAGTATTAAGTAGCTATAGGTGCCCCTGACAGAAGAGAAATCTCATCCGTGGAATGCCGAGAACAGGGTGAGTAACCTCTCACTTCTTCTCTGCTCAGGGCTCTGTAAAGAAAAGGAGGGAGGGACTCACTTGGGGAGGGAATTGAACCACCTTTCCATCATCAGGTGCCTGTAAGCTTGTGCCTATGGTGCCTTATGGTAAATCCGGCCCTGAATGAAAGCCTATGAGAACGGACAGTGTCTGTTCTCACTAGCCTGGTTGCCTTGTCCGATTCGCTCGCAGATGCCACACAAATATGCACGTGTCCCCGGGTCTACCGCTGCTGATACCTCCATTTGGTCCCGGGAAAAGGTTCGGTGCCCCGCAGCAGCAAGAGGATGTTCTTTGGGTTGCAAAAAAACGATAGGAATCCTCAGCAACAGGGAGGATTCTCGTTGATTCACGGTGGACAATGAAAATTCTCCTCATCTCTGGGGATAATTAGTTTGTTGTATTCCTATGAGGTGCCCCATGCTCCTGCCGGGCCGGCCTCTAAACCGTTTACCGGCTTTTGGAGGAAGAGTCAGTAGCCGTGAAACAGGGGAACAATTGAGTATTGGCGATCCCGATTGAAGCGGATGGATAGACAGACAGATGAGCGCAGCGATCCAAAAATGAACGGTGGGTGGACTTACCATCCCGTTTTGCATCACTGCAGGTGGGAACTGAGCCTAAAACTGCTCATTGATACTGCGGTACAGTACCAGACTGCAACTCTACAGAAAAATGTCAAAGAAATTACTGTATATCGAGGTTCTAACAGACACAGGATCTTTAGCATAAATATTTGTGAATGATATTAGAAGGTCATGAAGGCAACGGGAATGCAAGTATAAACTCTATCTACAGTATATTATTGAGGGAGTCCTTAGAGGAATCATGGCGTGCCTCTGACAGTTAACTTACTTACCGGTTGGATTCTCATAACTTTATTTTCCTTTCTGGATTACTTTTCATAACAGTTCTTTCATCTGGATTTTTTATTATAAGAAGGGTCAGCTGTACCGTACAAATGATGATGATGGATTAATCGGTATGGCATTTTCAGATTAAAACATAAAATGAGGATTTCATTTTCCCTTGTCCATAAGATGATGGTAGGATTAGGCTTGAGTTTATACTTTCATTCAGATATTTTGATGTGTCCACCATGCGTTCTTAGGAACATGTTGTGCTGCAGTCTTTTCTGAAGAAACACTGACTTGCATAATAAGGGAAATCAGCAGATTTCTGTGATGATTTTCTAAAAATACAGTAGTTAATGATTACCTATATTCAAAACACATATAGTGGGATCATTACCACTAGTTCTAGAGAAATCAGGGCTGGATTTACCAGAAGGCACTGTAGGCTCGTGTCTACAGGCACCTGCTGATGGAAAGGTGGTTCACTCCCATCCCTGATCTCTCTTCAGTCAGGGGCACCTCTGGCTACTTAATACTGTGGTTCCTCTAGCTACCTAATACTAGGGGGCACCTCTAGCTACTTAATATTAAGGGGACTTCTGGCTACCTAATACTAAGGGGCACCTGTAGCTACCTATGATATGATGGGCAAGGGAAGTAAGGGAGAAGTGACATCTGGGACAGCCAGCACACATGCGTTGCAGTTTGGAGGGAGTTTGTAGGTTCATGGACGGTGCAATCTAAGGTGCCAGAACATCTATGCCTATAGACTCCTGTGAGGTAAATCTGAGCCTTAGAGGAATACTATTTAGGTGGAGAGAAACAACTTAAAGGATACATGAGGCTAAAAAAATGAATGCAGAATTACTTACCTGGGGCTTCTCTGTGTCCAGTCCAGTTCAGCTGTCAGCCATTCTTCTGGGGTCCCCACTGGGGGAAGGCCCAGGTAAGTAAATCTGCAGTAATTTTTTTAGCCTCAAGTATTCTTTAAAAGAGCTATCAGGGAAAAAAATAAAAATGAGCTTTACTCGCCTGGGGCTTTCTCCAACTCCTTGCAGCTAACTGTGCCACGCTGTCACCTCCGCACCCTGCCGCTGTCCCGCTGTCGCCACTCGGTATTCAGGCCGACCGCGGGGTCGGCCTTACTGAGGCTGCGTAAAGCGCCGTTGTCAATCATGGCCATGTGGGCCGTAGCGAACTGCGCAGGCATAGTAGTTCTGCGCCTGCGCAGTTCGCTACGGCCCACGTGGCCATGATTGACAGCGGCACTTCGTGCAGCCGTGGTAAGGCCGACCCTGCGGTCGGCCTAAATACCGAGCGACGACAGGGGGGGGGTTTGGTTCGGGGCGATTAGACCCCACCAACAGAGAGCTCTGTTGGTGGGGAGAAAAGGGGGGGGGGGAATCACCTGTGTGCTGTGTTGTGCGGCCCTGCAGCTTGGCCTTAAAGCTGCAGTGGCCAATTAACAGAAAAAAGGCCTGGTCTTTAGGGGGGGGGTTAACACTGTGGTCCTGAAGTGGTTAATCCATCTCTGCACATGCTTTTAAAATGTTTCAATTTTTCGTGATAGTGATCCTTTAAATTTGACATTGTAAAGTGATCATTTGTTTTCAGATCTTTACAAATCGGCTTTCTTGTGTGTCTGTAATGAATAGCGGAGATGCCGCCGCGCGGTCTGGCGGCGGGGCGGCTGTCTCTGCGTTCAGACTGGCGGTTTCCGCACAGCAGCATGTGTCTTGTTTGCCTGGGCCTTCTAGTGCACACAGATGGAGAGCTACGCGCGCGCGCTAGAAGACAGGACCTTTATGCCAGCAGGAGAGGTATCAGCTGATCGGGACGATCAGCTGATCCCAGCGGAACTCCTGATTGGCTGAGGGGCTCGGGGCGGCGCTGAGGAGCGCTGTAGTATATATAGATCTTGCCTGTCAGTTGCTGGTTGTCTGCCATTGCGAATACTTACGTGTGAGCACTCAGACCTCAGTCAGATCCTACAGTGTGTTAGAACCAGGTGGACCTGGGAATTCACACTTAGCCAGATTACGCTCTTGTTATTACTGTGTTATACTTTAGACCAGTTCCAGGGTGTTGAGACCAAGGACCTCACACCCAAGTTTAGGATTACTGTGTCATTGCTGTGTTATACTTTAGACCAGTTCCAGGGTGTTGAGACGAAGGACCTCACACCCAAGCATAGGATACTGTGTTATTCTTCAGACTAGTTCCCGGGTGTCGAGACCAAGGACCTTACACCTCAGACTAGGATTGTGCTTTATATTTGTTATGACCATTTGCTCTGTCGACCTCCCTCTTGCTTTCTGATTCGGTACCTCTGCCTATCTGCTTACCAGTTGCCAACCTTGCCTGTACCCGGTTACCGAATCAGCCTTCTGTCTTTGTACCTTATCTGCTCGTGTGTTGCCGACCTGGCCTGCCCGACCTCTCTGGCTGTCACTCATCCCTCGAGTGTTCACTCTGTCTGTACTACCCGTGACACTATTCCACCAAGTGTCAGTTAACAGCAAGGGCCTCTTGCTCCTCAGAGAGTGCTTCCCGCGGTGCAGTCAGGGGCCTCTATCCTTTAGGAGTCCCCTGGCTGCAGTACAGTCTGATTCCCAGTTTACCAGGGAATCACTGGCTGCCAGATTATCCCTATCCCTTCTCTTAGGAGATAGTCCCTGCTCCTCAGGTGGTCTCTGGCCGAAGTTATCTGTATCTCCCGCCCCACGGGAGATAGCCTACAGTTGCACCAAACACTTACACGTCATACTTGTATTATTGATTCTGCAGATCATCCATAATCAAGTATACATCTGTATTGTTGATGATTCTGCAGATCATCAATAATCAGATTCTCTCTGTGTGCTGACACCAATCGTTACAGAACAGCAGACCTAAAAAACAAAATGGACGCACTCAGCAGCCGTCTTGATGGACTAACCACCTCGGTGGAGAATTTCATCAGGGTGTTGGACGGCCAACAGACCCAGATTACTGCTTTGTCTGGGTCCATACAAGTCCTTCAAACGGCTGTGAATGCAGTGTGATCTCCTCCAGTTACAGACTTGCGTATGTCTGTACCCGAAAGGTTTTCTGGTCATAGATCTGACTTTCAGAACTTTAGAAATCGAGTGTTGTCTTATTTTGAGTTGAGACCCGATTTATCGGGAACTGAGACACAGAGAATTACTTTTATTAAGACCCTTTTGTCAGGGGACTCACAAACATGGGCATATAGCCTCCAGGCAGGACATGAGGCTTTGTCATCAGTTGAGGAATTTTTTAAGGCTATGGCCATCATTTATGATGATCCGGACATTGCTTCCACCGCTGAGCGGAAGCTTAAGACTTTACGTCAGGGTAAAGATCCGGTAGAAGTTTACGCAGCTGAGTACAGGAGGTGGGCTGTGTCAGCTAGGTGGGGGTCATTCGCATTGTTAGACTGTTTCCTATCAGGTTAGTCAGACGCAGTTTCTGATTTGATGTTGGGGCACCCTGAACCAAAATCTATTGATGAGGCAATCTCTTTAGCAGTACGGGTTGATCGCTGTTTGCGCTATCAGAAACAAACCCGGGGTAAGAGTACTGTAAGATATGTCTCCTACGCCTCTCCTCCACCCGTGTCACCTCCGCTAGAGCCAATGCAAATTGGACATTCAAAATTGACACGGGTTGAAAGGAATCGCAGGAAAACAGAACAGCTCTGCTTATACTGTGCAGAGGAGGCTCATAAGGTACAGAATTGTCCTAAAAAGTCGGGAAACGCTGCCGCCTAGGTGTAGACAGAGGTAATACCCTAGGCGCGCAGTGTCATGATCGCTGCTGCAGCAGGTACTGCTGGCAGTAGTAGTGCTGCAGCTCAGGCAGTTCTGATCTCTTTCCATGCAAGCTGCATAGCTTTGTCTGCCTTTCCCTGCTGTCAGCTTGTGACTGATTATCATTCACCTGTGTGGGAATCTGCATGTCTGCTCCCATTGGATGACCTCAGTATAAAGATCTGCTTCCTGCAGGACTCCTCGGGTTATCATAGCTTCAGTTTAAGCCTGTCTTGCTGTTGCTTCAGCCCCAAATCGTGTTTCTTGTTCTAAAGATACTTTGCTGGTCTTGCATCATATATTGGTTCATTGCCAATATATATGCATACCAGCACGTTTGTTATTTTCCTTGTATTCGTGTTACGTTGATACATCAGTGTCGCTGATGTATACGTACATGAACTGTTTATATCCTGTGTTCAGTTAGTCAGCTTTCCAGCACGTTTTGGTAGTTTGCGCGTATCGTGATCACCCGTGCTGAGTTATTTATCCTGCTCCTGGTTCTGTTTGTGGATTGCGTTCATCTCTGCGAAGAGATAACGAATCCTTCTGAATCCTGTTTTGTTACCGTTTGTGGATTGCGTTCATCTCTGCGAAGAGATAGCGAATCCTTCTGAGTCCTGTTCCCTGTATTGCTCCAGTCCTAGTCAGTGTTCCTGCTTATGTCATATATCGGTTCATTGCCGATATATACATATGTTAGTCAGACGTTACAAATAGTTTCATTGATAGCTGTAATTGTAATACGCTAGGAAAACATTCTTATTGTATATTTGTCTGTGTTACGTTCATCTATCTTGATCCTGCTATTTCCTGACTATCCTGTCTTGTCTCTGTGAGGCACGCCATCGCTGCAAACGCATTGGCTGCCTCATTCCAGTCTGTCTTGTTTTGGACGCTTGCTGTCACTAAGTAGTGGCTAGTTAAGCAAGCGTTCATTCTGTCTACCTGTCCTGATCTCCTCAGTTCTGGTTTATGCGCTCAGCGCTACTTTGCGCTGAGACGTTATCACGAAAGTATTGTTTGTGGCTGTTCGGATCTGCACCGGCTCTGTGCGCCACAATCTCCTATTGGAGTTAGTCCTCTCCTCCACTAAACTGGGGATATCCTGATTCCTTGTGCTGGTGTGTGTACCTCCTTCACGACAGCTTATGTGTTGCATGCTGACTGTGGAGAATACACCACCAAGCGTGACATGCAGCTATTACCTCTAAACAATAATCGTCTGCTCCTTCCCTGCCCTGTCACATGGGAGGGTCAGACTGTTCCCACTGAAGCTTCACATGGGAGGGTCAGACTGTTCCCACTGAAGCTTTTCTGGACTCTGGTTCAGCGGCTAACTTTATAGATTACGAGTTTGCAAAGAATTTGGGGATTCCCGTTAGACCAACAGCTCTTGGTCACTGCAGTAGATGACTCTCCTCTGCAAAGTAGACATCCCCTTTCTCGGACCCCTGAGTTGATGTTTGGTGTTGGGGTGCTACACAAAGAGAGTCTACAGTTTCTGGTCCTGCGTATGCAGAGGCATTCCTACCATAAGGCAATCCAGGCAACGGCTTGGAGCGGCAAGTTGGGGGGAAGCACCGCCGCGGGGGGGGGGGGGGGGTTTACACACTGTGTGTGACAACTTGGAGCCCGTGGTTTGTTTACATGCATGATGAACCACGAGCTCCGCCTCTGCTGCCGCATCTATGCTCTGCCTCTCTCCCCCAGCCAATAGGCATGACGCTGGCCAGCTCTAGTCCCACCCTTTTCCTCCTCCTCTAGCTTGGCCAGCCCCCTCTTCATAGCAGCAGCTGCACGGCCCGGGTTCTCTGATTCCCTTGTGCCCGGCGGTGGCGCCGCCTCTAACTCCGCCCCCCGCAAGCGTGACTCGCCGCCAGATCCTAATTGCCCTCCTGCTCAGCACCCTGGCGCTGCTTGTCTGCACAGCCAGCATTCCCCCTGGCCCCTGAAAGTAACACCTGTGACCCAGGTCAGCCAGGAGTCTGGCGAGCAAGCAGCCTAGAGACTAGCGAGAGGTAAGCCTGCTAGCCTAGACTCACTGAAGGGCGGGATGGCTGTCTTGCGAAGTTAAAGCTCGCCTCAGATCATCCTCTCTCTTGCTGCTGGCTGTCTGCTCTAAATACACAAAGCATCAGGCAGCATAAACGTCTCGTTTCAGCAGCAGCTGATACAAGTCCTAAAAAAAACTGCAGTTTCTACTCCATGAAAGCAGACAAAGCCAGACATATAGTGTTAACAGCCTGTGCTTTTCAAATGAGCTTATCTGCTATGTCAGGTGACCCAGGGGACCAAATTGCAACTTGTGATTAGATTCAAATGAGGGGGCTAAACTCAAATACTGGGTGCATTGATTTCTTTTTCCATTTTGTTTTCTTTCTGTCCTGTGCATTCAGGTCCACTTTAACCTCTTTAGAACCGGCTATAAAACCCCCTTGAGGAGTTATCAGGCTTCTAGATGTAAAATAAGGGCTACTTACTTACCCGGGGCTTTGTCAAGCTCCCAGTATGTTCCTCGCTGCAGCTCTGCATGCAGCCGTTCACCGCCTCTCCATCCCGGTCCGCGGCCTATACTGCGCTTGTGCGAGCGGCACTGTCAATAACCGCCACGTGGACCGGAGCGTACTGCGCAGACGCAGTAGTTCTGCGTCTGCACAGTACGATTCGGTCCAGGTGGCGGTGATTGACAGCGCCGCTCGCGCATGTGCAGTACAGGCCGACCTCCGGGTCGGCCTGACGTCATCACTGCGGACCGGGTAACAGAGGAGGCGAACGGCTGCGTGCAGAGCTGCGGCGAGGGACATGCTGGGAGCTTGGGGCTGGACGAAGCCCCGGGTAAATAGCCCTTATTTTACATCTAGAAGCCTGATAACTCCTTTAAAAGGGAAGGTCAAAGGGAAATAAAAAAGTGTATGTGGTGGGGTGCAGGGATGAAGGTTGGGGGCGGGGGGCACCACGGGGGGGCGCCACAGGTTTTCTCGCCTGGAGTGACAAAATGGCTAGAGGTGCCCCTGTGCGTATGGCAACCTCCACCATTATTCTTGGCATGCCATGGTTACAACTTCACTCCCCTCAGATTGACTGGGCTTCAGATCAGCTAACGAGCTGGCCTACCCATTGTCATCATCACTGTTTAGCGAAAGTAACTGTAGGAAACACCAAGATTCAGGTTAAAGGCGTGCCATCTCAGTACGCAGTTTGCTGACGTATTCTGTCCCAAATCAGCAGATAAACTTCCCCCTCACCGTACCTTCGACTGTCCCATCGATTTAAGATCTGGTTGTATGCCTCCTAGGGGTCACCTCTATAATCTATCTGGGCCTGAGAAACTGGCAATGCAGGAATACATCAAAGAGAATTTGGCCAAGGGGTTCATCCGTTCCTCTCGTTCACCAGCAGGGGCAGAATTATTTTTTGTAAAAAAAAAAAAAGATGGAGGCCATCGTCCCTGCATTGACTATTGAGGCTTAAACAAGATTACAGTGAAAAATCGTTATCCATTACCCTTGATTGATGATTTATTCACTCAGGTTACCAACGCCAAGATTTTCTCTAAACTAGATTTAAGAGGCGCATACAACCTAGTTCGAATTAGAGATGGTGACGAATGGAAGACGGCCTTCAACACTCCCGACAGGCATTACGAGTATCTGGTGATGCCCTTCGGGTTGTGCAACACCCCGGCCGTCTTCGGCCGTCTTCCAGGAGTTGATTAATGAGGTATTCAGGGAGGTGTTAGGGAAGTTCGTCTTGATATATCTGGACGATATACTGATCTTCTCTTCCAATCTGTTGGAATATCGAAAACATGTTAAGTTTGTGTTGGGGAAATTAAGACAGAATTTGCTTTACGCTAAATTGGAGAAATGTCTCTTCGAGGTAACCTCCGTTGCCTTCCTGGGGTACATTATCTCTAAGTCTGGCCTCTCCATGGATCCTGGAAAAGTCTCTGCTGTTTTGGAGTGGCCTCAGCCTGTGGGATTGAAGGCACTCCAAAGATTTTTGGGCTGTGCCAACTACTACAGGAGATTTATAAAGGGGTACTCCACAGTGGTCTCGCCTCTCACCAGTCTCACCAAGAAGGGTGCTGATACTTACCACTGGTCAGCAGAAGCACATTCTGCTTTCTCTACACTGAAAAAACTATTCTGTTCTGCACCAATTTTAAGACGAGTGGATGTCGCCTTCCCCTTTATCGTGGAGGTTGATGCCTCAGAGGTTGGGGAGGGGGCTGTATTGTCCCAGCGCTCGGGTTTGCAGGGCAAACTCCACCCATGCGCCTACTTTTCTCGTAGGTTTTCACCCGCAGAGAAAACTACGATATAGGCAACTGGGAGCTTCTAGCTATTAAATTAGCTTTTGAAGAATGGCGACATTGGCTAGAAGGTGCAGAGCATACTATCACAGTTTATACAGATCATAAAAACCTGGAGTACATAGAGGGCACCAAGAGACTTAGCCCTCGTCAGGCCCGGTGGTCTTTGTTCTTTTCAAGATTCAGATTTATTATAACGTATACCCCTGGTAGTAAAAACATCAAGGGCGACGCCTTGTCCAGGTGTTTCGAGCCCGAGACAGTACAGCCCTCAGCCCCTGAGACCATTTTACCCCAGAAGGTAGTCCTGGCAGCCACTGAGACCTGGAAGGATTGGACAGTCACTCGGAGTCCCTACCAACAGGATGTTCCAGAGGGGAAGCCCGAAGGGGTGATGTTTGTACCACTACCTTTTCATCTACAACTCTTACATCTGTTTCATTCCCACAAGAATGCAGGTCATCCTGGGGCCACCAGAAATCAGCATTTACTGGCCAGATGTGCTTGGTGGCCTACATTAGCAACAGATTGTAAGGAGTTCGTGAGGGAATGTGCAGTGTGTGCTAGGAGTAAACCTTCTCGTCAGGCACCTGTAGGTACCTTACAATCCTTACCAGTGCCAAGTGAACCATGGACTCATCTCTCCATGGATTTTGTAGGAGAACTCCCCAGGTCTGAGGGCAAGACAGTCATTTGGGTGGTAGTAGACAGATTCAGTAAGATGGCTCATTTTGTTCCATTAAAAGGACTCCCCTCGGCCCAGGAATTGGCTGATCTCTTCATCCAGCACGTTTTCCGGCTGCATGGCATTCCGGAAAATGTAGTGTCAGATCGGGAGTCCAATTTGTATCAAAGTTTTGGAAAGCTTTTTGCCATCAGCTGGATATGGACCTTGCATTTTCATCAGGTTACCACCCACAGACCAATGGCCAGACCGAGAGAGTTAACCAGTTTCTGGAGCAATTTCTCAGATGTTATGTCGCAGATGCTCAGTCCGATTGGGTAAAATTTTTGCCTTTTGCGGAATTTGCGCACAACAACCTGAAAAGTTCCTCTTCAGGATTTTCCCCATTTCAGGTAGTGTCGGGAAGATCACTCAAGTTTGCCCCGTTACCTGTGGCGTCTACACCATTCCCTGCCTTGGAGGATTGGCATAGAGCTTTGAGGGAAATTTGGGGAATGGTTAAGAGAAACTTGGGGAAAGCTTTCCAGACCCAGAAAAAACAGGCAGACAAAAGGCGGTCTGTAGAGTGGAAGTTTTCTCCGGGAGACATGGTATGGGTATCCACTCGGCATTTGGCCCTGAAACAACTGTCACCCAAACTGGGTCCTAGATTCATAGGACCATTCCCAGTGACCAGAAAGATTAATAATGTCACTTATGCGATTGATCTCCCAGCCAGCATGAGAGGTGTAGCCGGCAGTGCATGTGGATTCCTCTCCCCCCCCCCCCCCCCTGTGATGGTTGATGACCAACCTGAATATGAGATTGAAAAGATTCTGGACTCTCGCTTAGTGCAAAATTCTGTACAGTATCTGGTCCACTGGAAAGGATATGGTGTGGTGGAAAGAACTTGGGTGCCAGATTGTCGCATGCATGCGGAAGAATTAAAGAAATAATTTCATGACTCACATCCTGGGAAGCCGGGTGGGAAGTGTCCGGAGGGGGGGGGGGGGGTATTGTAATGAATAGCGGAGATGCTGCCGCGCGGTGTGGCAGCGGGGCGGCTGTCTCCGCGTTCAGACTGGCGGTTTCCGCACAGCAGCATGTGTCTGGTTTGCCTGGGCCTTCTAGTGCACACAGATGGAGAGCTACGCGCGCGCGCTAGAAGACAGGACCTTTATGCCAGCAGGAGAGGTATCAGCTGATTGGCTGAGGGGCTGGGGGCGGCGCTGAGGAGTGCTGTAGTATATATAGATCTTGCCTGTCAGTTGCTGGTTGTCTGCCGTTGCGAATACTTATGTGTGAGCACTCAGACCTCAGTCAGATCCTACAGTGTGTTAGAATCAGGTGGACCTGGGAATTCACACTTAGCCAGATTACGCTCTTGTTATTACTGTGTTATACTTTAGACCAGTTCCAGGGTGTTGAGACCAAGGACCTCACACCCAAGCTTAGGATTACTGTGCCATTGCTGTGTTATACTTTAGACCAGTTCCAGGGTGTTGAGACCAAGGACCTCACACCCAAGTTTAGGATTACTGTGTCATTGCTGTGTTATACTTTAGACCAGTTCCAGGGTGTTGAGACCAAGGACCTCACACCCAAGCATAGGATACTGTGTTATTCTTCAGACTAGTTCCCGGGTGTCGAGACCAAGGACCTCACACCTCAGACTAGGATTGTGCTTTATATCTGTTATGACCATTTGCTCTGTCGACCTCCCTCTTTCTTTCTGATTCGGTACCTCTGCCTATCTGCTTACCAGTTGCCAACCTTGCCTGTACCCGGTTACCGAATCAGCCTTCTGTCTTTGTACCTTATCTGCTCGTGTGTTGCCGACCTGGCCTGCCCGACCTCTTTGGCTGTCACTCATCCCTCGAGTGTTCAGTCTGTCTGTACTACCCGTGGCACTATTCCACCAAGTGTCAGTTAGCAGCAAGGGCCCCTTGCTCCTCAGAGAGTCCTTCCCGTGGTGCAGTCAGGGGCCTCTATCCTTTAGGAGTCCCCTGGCTGCAGTACAGTCTGATTCCCAGTTTACCAGGGAATCACTGGCTGCCAGATTATCCCTATCCCCTCTCTTAGGAGATAGTCCCTGCACAGCCGTGGGCCACCTGCTCCTCAGGTGGTCTCTGGCCGAAGTTATCTGTATCTCCCGCCCCACGGGAGATAGCCTACAGTTGCACCAAACACTTACACTTCATTAGGTCTCCAGAGGTTAGTCATACTTGTATTATTGGTGATTCTGCAGATCATCCATAATCAAGTATACATCTATATTGTTGATGATTCTGCAGATCATCAATAATCAGATTCTCTCTGTGTGCTGACACCAATCGTTACAGTGTCTAGGAATGATTTTGGAGTCTACACTGTTAAAATAGGTGACAACATAGTCAAATGATCTGCTGTTCAGTTAATCCTACCTAATAAAAGGCAAGTGTTGCTGCGTTCGTCCGATTGTCAGTGCTTTTTAGCACTGCGCATGTGCAGGGACAGACGCAGAGACACTGCCGAGAGCCGGGGGAGGACGGGGCCAGAAGGGGCCGGCGTGTGTGCATGCAGCATGCGTGCGGGTGGCGGGTGTGCGCGCGTCATGCGTGAGCGGGCCCGCGCGTCACGTGTGCGCGCGGCGGGCGGCGAAGTAAAGACAGACCTAGCCTGTAGGCCACTCGTGTATCTATAATAGGATTGGCAAGGCTAAGATAGTTTTCATCTTGATTTATTCTTCTCCTTGATTCATTTGGCTTCACATTTGTATTGTAGACGTTTATACCGCAGGAGTGTTATTTTACACTGAACGATACTGCTCAGTGATGGAGATGGATTATACTGCTGCTCTGTAGGGTGTCAGTGAGTTTAGTTGTTTTGTAGTTTCCAGGGAGACTGCAGAGGTCCATCAATAAATCCAACACAGTGGCAGTAAGATCTGCTCAGCAGCATCTGTCTAATGATGTTTGATTCAGCTGAGGACAGTGTGACATCATGACACCCGCAACTCTGTAAAGAATGACATCATATAGCATATTTACATGAGATCACTTGCTCCACCTGACTTTCTGCACCTGCTTGTGCCATTCACAGGAGCTCTGCACTGAACAGCCTGCTGACTGCAGAATATTTCCAGTGTTGTCTTTCTTTCTATACTCTGACAGTAACATACAGTACACTGTAGCTAGAAATACTTCACTTTGTAAAAAAAAAAAAAAAAAAAAAAAAGGGAGGAAAATACCAATGTGCTAGGAGCAGTCACAAATGAAGCCTATATTGCACAATTTAATAATTTACAGTACAGTTAGGTTGTTATTGGGGTGTAACTACATCAGGGGGGCCCAGAGCTGTAAGGGGGCCCCAACTACTACTTCATTCCCTCTGATAAAGGGGTCCATCCTTCAGATGTTTTTGTGGCTACACTTTTTACGGGTGAGAAGATTACCACACTTGTTTTATGACCCTTGCAAGATGGGCTTCCATTCTTTGACGGTCACAAGTGGTTGGCAAGGGAAAGGGTGTGAAACATTGGGCACTCCACCAACGTTTTGCTGTAGGGCCCCATGGTTTACAGTTATGCCCCTAGTTGGTATGCAGTCAGTATTCCTTGTCTGCTTGGATCACACTAGAAAAATAACTAGAGGGGTAGGGAGAGGGGTAAATGGGTTGGGTGGCGGGGGGCATCATTGAAGTTTTTCTAATGTAATCCAGTTGCCAGGATTATTAGTTTGGGGGTGTCCGGTCTGACGAGATCAAGGGTGAACTCCAATGACCCGAAAGAGAAAAGACTGAGAAACAGACCAAGAGTGCCAATAGTTTACGGTTTTTACAAAAAGGGGAAAAGGAAATTATTCCCTAAAGAGTGATTGGCAGTCACAAAATCAGATTCCATTTAGCCATTGTTCTGTGTTTAATATGCAGTTTAATATGCAGCCTGCAACCTTACCTTGCATTGCAAGCACTCCAGTCTATTAAGAAATGTTTGTGCTGTAAGAAATCTGGTCTCATTCTGGCACTATTTGGTATATTGCTAAAGAGAAGGAAGCTTGTCCTCACCTCTCCCACATTCCTGCTCCTCACTGATTGGCTGAGGGCAGTTTAGTGGGCTGCTGAAATGTGATCTATGCTGTGTTCCCACGACTTTACAAAGCAAGCTAGCTATGAAAGTGCAGTTTCTAGGAGAAAAAAAGTAAGGGAGGAAATGAAATCAGGATTGGCTTTAGTCAGAAGGAAGATGGAAGATGCCAGGAACAGAATTCTCAATTTATAATATACAACTCACTGAAATCAAAATGTGGACAGCACAATGCATCTGTTATGTAAGTAGAACAAGTAGATATCTACTTATATATGTGTTGCTTTTTCCTGGGATGGTATGGCTGGCTCTGCTGCTATAACAAATACTACTTACAAACACAGGTTGCTATTAGGCAACCACTGTTTTTGAGCATGTAGAGAAATTCATCTCCATTCAGACGTCCACTGAAACCACTTATTGGCCGCAGTAATGACCCCTAAGAGGGAAACTAGACTATACTGGGTGGGAGGAGGTGTCCCAATGTGAGTGTCAGAAGACAATGTTAGTGTTAGTAAGGAACAATCTTACCTCAATGTGGAGGTTAAAGAGGTAAGAAAAAAAAGTCTTGTAAAAGTAATACCTTTTAACTTTAAAAGGTTAAAGAGCAAATTTATTGGACGCCAATACAAACTATGCGTTTCTCTGGATTCACCTGCTTCTTCGGGTTAATAACACAGTGTCTGATATTCCTGCAGCATGATAGAGGAGCGCCTGTAGAGCAGAAAAGGATTTAGATGAAATGGGGCCCTAAGCAAGCTAGGGGTTTTTACCCCCCACTGATGGTCACCTGTTTTTTTTAGTTAGATTTGGTGGAGGCTAGCATGCACTAGACCCCTAGATTTGCCTTGTGAATGATCGAGCTCTGCTGTAGAGTTGTAGTTCACAGGCGCTCCTTGCTCCTGCTCTTGGGCTTGGATTTGGGCACTGGAACTGAAGTCAACAAACAGGGAGGGAAAAAGCAGAGAAGAGCAACGCCTGGGACATATACACTGCAGGGAAGGAGCTCAGCAGCAGCGTCTCTGCATCAGGAGGGAGGAAGCGCCTGTAGGCACAAGCCTACAATGCTTTATGGTAAATGCGGCCCTGAACTTCATCATGTCATTTATTGAGTTAATACATTATTATTATTTTTTTTTACCCGGAAGTGGCAACGGAGTACGGGGAACTGAGTAAACGGGAAGGAGGAGTGGGACGGCTGTACGCGCGGCAGCCGATACCAGCCTCACACAACAACGTGGAACAGCCCTCCAGTGGCCAACAAAAACGGGGGAGAGCCCGTCTAACAAACTTATGTTGTTTGAAACGCCAGGAAATTGTAAGTGCAACGTATTTTAGTAATAAAAGTTTTACATAGAGTATCACGCTATGTTGAGCATCTCTTTGGAGGTATCTGCATAATTTTAATTAGAAGAGGATAATCTTAAAGGAGGACCCCAGAGATAAATCCTTGCAGAGAAGCAGCTAAGATCGTGCTGGTCGGGGGTGACCAGGGAATAACCCCAAGGAGTGTACAGACCAATCTATTGGTCTCCTTAGAGGGTGAGTCGTATTTCCACCGGCTGTGGTGTTGGTTGAACAGAAATTGCTATATCTGGAATTTGCATAAGGAGGATTGTTATCCCAGGGAAAGGACTGTGTTGCGCTGAGGTGTTCTTTACACTAAAAACTGAGACCTATTTTTTGTACACTAGCGCACTGCCTACTAGAGCTGTTTGGACTTGAGCATTTATTACACCTGTGCACGCTGTTATCCCAGTTAAATTATACATTTGCTGTATGAGGGTATTTAGGGGATGGCCTGAAAAATATAAATTCCTGAACCTCCACTTTATTAAGACTTAAAGAGAACCCGAGGTGGGAATTTATTATGCTAGTGGGGCACAGAGGCTGGTTGTGCACACTAACACCAGCCTCTGTTGCCCCATGGTGTGCCTCCATGTCCCCCCTGCGCACCGCTATACCCCCGCAGTGCTGGCGACACGCAGCGTGTCGCCAGCACAATGTTTGCCTAAGCGCTGTCTGTCAGCGCCGCTTCCCCGCCTCCTCCGCAGCGGCGCTACCCGCCCGTGTCCTTTCCCTTACGCTGATAGGAGGGAAGTGACGCGGGCGGGTAGCGCCGATGAGGAGGAGGAGGGGGAGTGGCGCTGACAGACAGAGCTTAGGTAAACATTGTGCTGGCGACGCGCTGCGTGTCGCCAGCACTGCGGGTGGTATAGCGGCGCGCAGGAGGGACATGGAGGCACACCATGGGGCAACAGAGGCTGGTGTTAGTGTGCACAACCAGCCTCTGTGCCCCACTAACATAAATAAATACCACCTCGGGTTCTCTTTAAAGGACCACTATTGTGAAAAATTGTAACATTTAAAATACATACATATTATTTGGAAGTACATTTGTCCGCAAGTAAAATGCACATTAAATTACTTTTCTCCTATGTTGCTGTCACTTACAATTGGTGGTAAAAAACGGACAAATCTGATTTTAGACTAGTCCATCTCCTCATCGGGTTTCTCAGTATTATCTTTGTTCTTAACAAAAGCATTCTCTGGAAAGGATATATACAAGGATGTCAGCCAACTTCCCTACTCGTATGCACACCATTGTGGCAGTCGTACTAAACAACTGCAGTTCTAACTGCTTTTGTCAAAGAAATACCTGAGAATTCCCCATGGTGAGATGGACTAGTCCAAAACTTGAGCTATCAGATTTTCACTAGCTACTGTAAGTAACAGTGACAAAGGAAAAAAGTAATTTACAGTTCATTTGTACCTTTATATGTATGTATTTTAAATTTTACAGTTTTTCACGATGGTTATCCTTTAAATGATAAACTTTCACCTTCCAGTCAAATGTCATATTGGCAAATCATTCTGAATGTACAAGACAACAATTCCGATTCTAGTGTTGGTCCAGTAACAAAATCCAGGTTCCAGTCTTTAAATGTATTGCTGGAGGCACCTCAAAAAAGAAAATAGTTCTATAATGTATAAAAAGTGAGTAAGGAGGTCCTACCTTGGAATACCTAGATCTCACGTTTAGGAGGTAGAAAATAATACTTCATCGAGAACGTGTGGATAACGGCGTAAGCCAATTAATGGGAACCCAAAACTAACTCTCTTGAACCTAAGGCACTTTATTTGACCTGAAGAAGTGACTTATGCTGTGAAACGTGTTGTCCACAAGTGATCAATAAACTATTTTTTGTACCTCCTAAAAGTAAGATCTACTTATTCCAAGGTCGGACCTCCCAACTTACTTTTTATACATTATAGATCTATTTTCTTTTTTTTTGGGTGCCTCCAGCAATATGCTTATTGCTGCTAACCACCCCGAGGGAATCACTCTCTGTGAGTGAATCTTTCTTTTGGAGCTGCGACCATCATTCTCTACCCACAAGGCGGAGTGGGGACGGTACTTCGTATGAGTGGTTGGCTCTAATAGCAACCAAGCCTTGTGAGAATAATCATCTACCTGTTAATTCCACGTTCCTCAATACCCTACAATCATACACCAGATTCGGATCCCGGTGTCCCTGTCAGGCGCGGAGCTAGGGGGGGTCGGGGTAGGACAAGTGCCCCGGGGCGCCTGGTCCCCGAGGGCGCCCTCAGCCTGGCTGAGCTGCAGGGTTTGTTTTTTTTGCGGCGGAGGGGAGCAGCGCAGAGAAGAGGGAGAGCTGTGCGGACGGTGGGGAAGGGGGGCCATATCCCCCCTCCTTCCCTCACCTTAGGTGCTCTCTCTCTCCCTCGCTGTCCCCTCCAATGTCCGGGTGGCTGGCCTGGCAGCGGCGGGCGGAACTCACCTCCGTCTCGCTCCACCGCCGGCCGGAAGTTCGAGTGCGCAGCCGCTGCTCTGGTCTGGACCAGACCAGACCAGAGTAGTGGCAGATCCATCCGGCGCTGCGACGAGACGGAGGTAAGTTCCGCCCGCCGCTGCCAGCCTGAGCCACCCGGACATTGGAGGGGACAGCGAGGAAGGGAGAGCAGCTCTTCTCTGCGCTGCTCCCCTCCTGCTGGGGAGGGGGACACCTGACCTGGCTACCTACTCTGGGCACATATACCCCTGGCTACATATACTGGACATATATCCCTGACTACCTACTCTGGGCACATATACCCCTGGCTACCTACTCTGGGCACATATACCCCTGCCTACATATACTGGACATATACCCCTGGCTACCTACTCTGGGCACATATACCCCTGGCTACCTACTCTGGGCACATATACCCCTGCCTACATATACTGGGCATATACCCCTGGCTACCTACTCTGGGCACATATACCCCTGGCTACCTACTCTGGGCACATATACCCCTGGCTACCTACTCTGGGCACATATACCCCTGGCTACCTACTCTGGGCACATATACCCCTGGCTACCTACTCTGGGCACATATACCCCTGCCTACATATACTGGGCATATACCCCTGGCTACCTACTCTGGGCACATATACCCCTGGCTACCTACTCTGGGCACATATACCCCTGGCTACCTACTCTGGGCACATATACCCCTGGCTACCTACTCTTGGCACATATACCCCTGCCTACATATACTGGGCATATACCCCTGGCTACCTACTCTGGGCACATATACCCCTGGCTACCTACTCTGGGCACATATACCCCTGGCTACCTACTCTGGGCACATATACCCCTGGCTACCTACTCTGGGCACATATACCCCTGCCTACATATACTGGGCATATACCCCTGGCTACCTACTCTGGGCACATATACCCCTGGCTACCTAGTCTGGGCACATATACCCCTGGCTACCTACTCTGGGCACATATACCCCTGCCTACATATACTGGGCACATATACCCCTAACTACATATACTGGGTACATATACCCCTGGCTACATATACTGGGCATTTATACCCCTGGCTACATATACTGGGCACATATACCTCTGGCTACATATACTGGGGACACATACCCCTGCCTACATATACTGGGCACATATACCCCTGGCTACCTGTTCTGTGGACATCTCTACCCCTGGCTACCTGTTCTGGGGACATCTATACTGCTGGCCACCTATTCTGGGGACACCTATAGACCTGGGGCTACTTATTTTTGGGCAAGCATTGCTGTCAGATTGAGTGTATTTTGGGGAACTGCTGCCAGGTGAGAGGTGTCTACCATATTAAGGGGACATTCTGCCTATTTATGTGAAATGCTGTCTATTTATGTGCCTCATGACTGCTGAATTTGTCTTGTTGGGGGCCTCATGGTTACTGAATTTGTCTTGTTGGGGGCCTCATGATTTGTTGGGGGCCTCAAGATCGCTGAATTTGTCTTGTTAGGGGCCTCATGATTGCTGAATTTGTCTTGTTAGGGGCCTCATGATTGCTGAATTTGTCTTGTTGGGGGCCTCAGGATTGCTAAATTTGTCTTGTTGGGGGCCTCATGTTTGCTCATGATTGCGGAATTTGTCTTGATGGGGGTGGGGGGCTCATGATTGCTGAATTTGTCTTGGAACATGCTGGAAGGTACATACTGAGGGAGGGTGGGTGAGCGTGAGCCTGCTAACCTCCATGTACATTTGAAGGGGCGTGACCAAATGTGGAGTACCCATAACCACGCCCACATTTGGTCACAACCCTTCACCTTAGGGGGCGCATTAATAGTCTTTGTCCCCGGGCGCTGAAAACCCTAGCTACGCCTCTGGTCCCTGTGTTCTTTTTCTGTTTCCACTAGCTTGAAGGTTCCATAAAGGGAAACTATAAGCAAGCGCAGATTTGTGAACTAGTAGCCACAATTTATTGGGTCATTCTTGAAATATATCTCTTGCTATTCCTGGCTTATGAGCATGCATTGGCTCTGTACTTCTTATCAATTACCAGTAAATCATTATTATATATACAGTATATATTTTTTTGCTTTTCATCGGAATGAAGAGCTTCCTTCTATTATCAACCATGTATCTTCTCATGTACGTACAGTATAATTTATGGGTTTGTGCCTTGGCTTCTGCTATTTTCATTTAGGTATTTTCAGGATATGGTAATCCCAAGTGCCATGGAATGGAAATATTAAACTACATTTTGTGCCTTACATTGAAACTGTTCCCCCTGCAAAGGTTCATGTTAGAGAAAATTGCTGCTGAGTAGAAAAAGCAGCACAATCACACAAGCATCCAAAGGAACTCTTTAATCATTCGTCGTAAGGCAATCAAGCACTGCATGACAATTCAAGTGCGGTCCTGTCCTACTGTGCACTAAATAATGTAATGCATTTCATTTAATAGCTTTTTCTTCATAAACACCCATAGAATGAAGGATATAAATTCAAAGTTCCTGAATAATTACACTTATTATTAAACATTTATATAGTGCTGGCACATTTCCCACAGTGCTTTACTTGGAACAGTGGAATAAAGTATAAAATGGAAATGGTTTCAGAATCGTGTCTCACTCTCTACATGCCAAGTACCCTTTCAGCACCCTGTAAGGTACCCATTTTAGCATCTGGAACATGGTACACCGATCTTATCACGCTACTGCTTAGTCTGGCACTCAGGACATGATGCCACGTTGGCCACCTACCAGGTGGCAGGTCACCCAACATGCCGACACCTGTTTCAGCACCTGGCTAAGGGACACAGCTGCACTCAACACCCATTCCAAAACCTGAAACAAGCAGCCCAGGTCAGTCCCTCTGCTGCTTTTTAACCACTTTCCATCTAGACCTTGTTTCCCCCTTATAGACCAGAGCAGTTTTGACATTTTAGTTATGTCCCCATTTAATCAGCAATGACTTTATCCCCACTTATCACACCTAAATTAAATATATATCATTTTTTCAAGACAAACTAGACTTTCATTGTAGGGCATTTTTTTTTCCATGGAACTGTTTTGTTTACTATTCATTTTAATTGGAAAAAAACTAATTTTTCTTAGATTTACCAATTCCAGTTTAAAAATGAAAAGCGCTACTGTTTGGCTTTTTCTACCATTTACCACAAAACATAGATTATGTACCTGGCTGTAGGAATGCTCGCTGGATTCCGCGGAAAGATGATGGATGATACAAGAGGATGGATGGATGGAGAGAGAGAGAGAGAGAGAGAGAGAGAGAGAGAGAGAGAGAGAGAGAGAGAGAGAGAGAGAGAGAGAGAGAATTTCATACAAATCCAGCGGAATTTTAATAGCGAGGGAATTTATTATTGACGGAATCCGTGATTTCCAGCGGAATGGAATTTGCTGGTTCCGATCTTCCCTACCTGGCTGTCACATTTTATGGTGAGGATATTTGATTCTGAAATAATGCTAGAGAGTTGGTTTTTTTCAATGTGAACTGAGAAAATTAAAAGTATTTTTAATGGTAAAGATTAATCTTATTGGCTCAGGGATGATATATTCTCTTTCACCAATTAGTGCTGCATCGGATAGTGCCTGAGGTGTGTACAGGAGCAATGCCCAATAATGGACAGCACTGCTTCAGCTACAAGATGTATATCTACATTCTCATGGCTTACATGACGTCACAGAGGATGTAGATGTGCTGTTTAATGAAGGCAGCAGCAATGCAATGTTGCTAGCAGCAGACAAAACTAAGGAACAAATTGTTACAGATTCTAACCATGTCCTTAAACAATCAGCATCACTGTTATTCAGTGGGGTTCATAGTCCCTAGCACTTTTTGAGAGTTGAAGTTGAGGGTGAAAACTAGAGCCACAAAAAAATCTAGCAGAAACTCTGCAAGAAAATACAAACTCAATGCAGGTAGAGCCTTGACTGAAATTCTGCACAGCCAGTAAAGTACACTGGATGCAAAAATCTAAAGTGTGTTCAAGTGGCAGGTGTCCCCCAATTTCATTGGAGAGGTTGTTAATAGCCCATCATTCTGGATTGCCAACAATATTAATCTTGTGGGAACATTTATTGAAGTTTCCACAGCTCAATGCCTTCCACTCACCCTCCTCCCTCTCCTCTTCACGGCCCAGAACAGGCTAAGTAGCGTCCTTGTACAGATATTGATCTTAAATTGTAAAAAAATGTAATGTATATATAGGGCTTTACACACACAAACACAATAACAATATGCACCCACTGCACCCATTCACTTGCACCCATACAAACTGAAACTGTGATTTTTACACATATGGCATCACTTTAGGTCAAAGTCGGGTAGGATAACTTTATAGTTATTAAGTAGCTGAATTTTAATTAGATTTTATGTCAGATTGTGGTCCTCATCCCCATGCTATTAAGCCTAAAGCCTTGTACAGGCCTTAGGTTGTTCTTGGCAAAGGCCAGGCCACCATTTGGGCCATCTCTGCCTAGAATCTACCATGAGTACAGTGAGTTACCACCCTCCCCGATGCATCAGTGTGACATGCAGACTCCCAGGTCATCTTTTCCAGGGGCAGACTGACACTAAAGATCTGCAAACATGCTTGATTGATATCAGCCAATGGGGATCATGACCTGATCCCTTGGGCGTCATCACTGGGCTGAGGCTGTACAGATGTGGAGTCTGCTGTATAGTTGGCAACATGTTCTGTTGTTATACGGGGAGGCGGAGGGCCAATGGAACTGCACCAATATGACGTCACATGGTAGGCGGGGTGAACAGCGAGAAGAAAGGTATCAGTCGTTGCTTGATCAAGTTGCTCTGCCTGCTGGGCAGTGGTTGGGGGGCCGCTGTACTCATGCTTGAGTATTGGCTGAGGTGGTCAACATCAACCACCTCAGCCGACTTTAATCTAGCATGTGTACAGGGCTGAAAAGCACTTAATCCCTTCCTACCACACAAATTATGAGAAATGCAAGTCTGTGGTGATGCATGGCAATGCAGTAAGTGTAAACGATCGATGGTAGTAGCGGCGAGCATGTGTATAGTGACGGTAATCCAGTGACGAGGCTGAGCGGGGGGTGGCGCTACACATATTACCCTGTCGCAGCACTAAGCCATGGGGTTATATGGAAGAGGACATGGTTTGGTGTGAACGTCCTGGACCCAGGCTCTTCTGCTACAGGACAATCGCACCGCACAAATGTGCAACTAGCCTTAAAGAACATAGGAATGCTTCATTAGAAGTAATCTGGTGTTATTTACTATGGTAATAATTAGTTTGACATACATTCAATCTTCCTGTGTCTACATCTTTTCTCTACTCGTCTCTAACATACTGTAGATTCTTTATGGTATCTCATCACACAGATATATCAGAATTGTGTAGGAGGGATGCAAACCACAAAATAATGGCCTTGGGCCAAGCCCAGTATCCAGCGTTGGGATTGTTGTGTAGTCTTCAATCCAGATAACATTAAGGACTTATATTTCAGCTCATTTTATTTTCTATAAAAGGCAGTGTATGTAGAATTTCCATGTGTAGTAACACCCTCTTTCAAGTCAAGAGACATTGTGCCACGTGACACTTGGCAAGTGCCAGTGACACGTGCCAAGTGCCACGTGACACGTGCCAAGTGTCACGTGACATGTGCCAAGTGCCAATTGCAACGTGCCACGTTCGGCATGTTCCTGGCACACGTTACACCTGCTGCTGCTGCATTGCCCTGCTCCTGCTACCTGTGCAGCTCCCACCGCCAGGCCAGGGTTCCACAGGCCACTGATACCACCTATATTTAACCCAAAACACAATTGCTGCATAATTTTTTGGAGGTGTCTTGGCTGAAAACTGTCATGTCCCAGTTGTGCGGTTGGACTTTGGACACAATGTGGGCTGCACGACCGCTGCCTGGAACCTAGGCCTAATGTTAATTGACAGCCATTTTTTGGGAGGGGGGGGGGTTTGCTATTTTAAGTCCCTACATCATCAATTAGTGTTCCCCTCTAAAAAATAATGATGCTACATGCCTCATTTACCCTAAAAAACAGTTTTAAAGCAATTTAAAGTCCACTTCCGGTTTTTCTATCCGGATATCCGATACCACCCGGATTTCCCGGATACTGGGTCTGGCTATCCGATTCGAATTCGGATTGGAAAATTTTGAAATCAGATATCCGGATGCGGGTCAATCCGGATTTTGAAGAGGGGTACCCGAGCAGCTCTAGTCATGCACTGTATGCTGTAATTCCATGCAATTTCAAAGGAACTTTACCAAAAGATAGTAGTAGGCGTAAAAATAAAAAATCAATACATTGCAAAGTGAGAAGTAAAAAAATAGAAGATACAGGTGAAGCTCGAAAAATTTGAATATTGTGCAAAAGTCTATTTATTTCAGTAATTCAGCTTAAAAGGTAAAGCTAATATATGAAATAGACTCATTACATGCAAAGTGATATTTTTCAAGCCTTTATTTGTTATAATTTTGATGATTATGACTTGCAGCTTATGAGAAACTCTAATCAAAATCTCAGACCATTAGAAAATTGTGAAAATGTTGATTATTTTAGTCTCAAAGTGTCAGACTCTGATCAGCTAATTCATCTAAAACCCCTGCAAGGGGTTCCTATTTTATATATTAGTTTCAACTTTTAAGTTGAATTGCTGAAATCAATGGACTTTTGCACAATTCTAATTTCGAGTTTCATCTGTAGATCAAGAAATAATTGATACTTGCCGTGTAATTGGTTAATCTTGTTTGTTCCTCCAGGTCATCATCTTTACTGCTGGCAGACAAGGAAACAAAAAAACAGACAGCACCAATTGTCATTGCCTATAAACATACCCACTAACAAAAGTTGTTTTTTATATTTATATGCACAGAGGGGGATACTGCTTGTGTGGCAGTTGGAAACAGACATTATTTCCCACAAAGAAACCATAATATTAGTCGTACAGATTACTCTGATGATCTATTTGGGAAAAGATTTCTCATGGGAAAGGGGTATCAGCTACTGATTGGGATGAAGTTCAATCCTGGGTTAATCTTCCTCTTTAAAAGTACTGGATTGTAAGTATATAGCGCCATTTGGATGGAAGATACATGTTACAAGAATAGGAGAGAAAAAGTCAAACTTTTGGTTTAGTCAGGTCAATAAGGTGACTCTTATCTCATGTCTATTAGTGTCTTTGGCATTACTGCATTACAAAATCCTTACCTCGCATGTGCCAACTACCTAATTTTGTGTCAACACTCAGGTAGAAAAATTATGTTGAATAGCACACAAATTGGACAGAATTTATTTTGGGTTTTTAATGCTCTTTGTGTCTCCATAACAAAGATTCGTCCTCACTTACAGTCATTGGGGCCTTCATTCCTATTCATCAACAAGGCTGCTCACAGGGACAGTGTTCCCCTTCTTCACTTGATTTCTTCCATTTGACTTTCAACAGTGCTTACCACTGTGTATACAACTGGTATGAAGCCTGGGATTATAGTAGGGAGGTAGGAGAAAACAAGTGAAAAGGGAGGATCCCAGTGTCTGTTAGCAGTCATGCTGAAAGATGAGAAATTGCCAGATATTGAAAAATGAGATTTTAAACACATACATGAATGATTGAAGGTGTAGAGGTGTAGCAGATTCTCATAATGTTCATCATAGTCACCCTTTAAGTGAGAGAGAAAAAAAATTAAGAAGGCGATGAAAACTTGACCAGGGACTCTTCCTACAGAAAAATACATTTAGCTGCTATTTATGTCCTTTTTGATTAGATGTATCCACTTCCTGTGACAACAGGAAGTGACGATAACTTGCACACACGACAACACAGACAAAAAGCCCCAAAAAGGGTTCTAACAGCTGTCCATTCAATCCTAAATAATTTTGCTGACTCTCTAGTGATGGGGATTAACATGAAATAGATGACATGGAAGAGAGAGAGAAGAGAAGGGGGCTGATGTTGCTGATGTTACTCATTATGAACAAATCCAGCAATAGTCATGTAAAAGAAAAATGTATCTTCTTCAGTCATTGTTGGATGTGTAACAAGACAACAGCAATTCCTGCATGCTGGGAAAAGACAAACGATCACATCTACGTTCTATAGGATCATCTCAAACACTCTTTTCTCTATGTAAACCATTTATGTCTGTTGCATGATGCTCATTAACATCTCTTACCCATCTATTTCTCATTATTCTACTGCCATTTAATGGATTTTACACGTTTTGATAAAGGACTGGTGACTGACTGCACATTTGTCTTGTGTTGTGCTAGTTTATAATAGGAAAATTGGTTTTCTCAATGAGCTAAGTGTTGTCACCGGGCCAAAGCCTTCCATGTACTTAACATTCATTGAGCTTCTAGGAAATACCTGTAAGTATAACTTGTGTGGAGGACAGACACTTTACCAGACCCTTGTAAATGGCTAATGGTTGACTCAGAGCGATAAGTTGATAAAATGGCTCCAGTTTCCCAGAAGGCTTGTGCAATTTTTTTCAGGCCCTTTTCATAAAATATAACACATGGGAACTAATTCACGCAACAGGAAGGTTTAAGTCGAATTCGCTGAGGAAATAATTTGCAAGTTTAACATAACACTGCTCATCGCTTCATCCTGACCTCACAAAGAGAGCTTTTCACAGCCAACAATTGAGCGCATGTTTGGTTCCTTAACTTGCCTTTTTATTACATTTCCAAGACATTTCATACAGGTTGCTTCAGTGCTGGAGAAAATGTCCATTCTGCAGTTGCATAGTATATTTTCTTACTAGGTTTAATTTTCTGTGGTACACTAGATATGTTTTTCCCAACTCTGTCCTCAAGGTCCACAACAGTGCATGTTTTGTGGCAATCCACAGAGGTAACAATCAGCATTGCTGAGACACTAATTACTACTGTTGGTGTTCAAATTCGGGATATTGAATTCGGAAACCTGAATTCTTCCAATCACCACACTTCAGTACCTGAAGAAGTAGCAAAATAAAGACACGGCACTCAAGAGCTGTATGCAGCGCCCAGCTGTATTGAAGCTGACGATAGCACTACATGTTTCGGGCCGAGTCTTTCTTTTGCTATTTGTCTATGGAATTGCAGGGGTGGTGTACCTGCTAGATGCTGAGCACCGGCTGGACAATTTAATATCATTTATTTCCCAAGGTGAGGAAGCCCTTCATTGTTTTAGTACCTGAGCAAGTGGACAGGTTCATGAGGAGTTCACTTCATGTGAGGTCGGAGCTCTGGTGATTCATGGTGATTTTTACGTGACTCTGATGTTTCCTCCTTCCAAGATGGAAGGAGGAAGCATCAGAGTCACATGAAACGCACCATGAAGTGCAAGTAAGTGAACTCCCCATGACTAGTGTTGGGCGAACATCTAGATGTTCGGGTTCGGGCCGAACAGGCCGAACATGGCCGCGATGTTCGGGTGTTCGACCCGAACTCCGAACATAATGGAAGTCAATGGGGACCCGAACTTTTGTGGTTTGTAAAGCCTCCTTACATGCTACATACCCCAAATTTACAGGGTATGTGCACCTTGGGAGTGGGTACAAGAGGAAAAAAAAATTTAGCAAAAAGAGCTTATAGTTTTTGAGAAAATCGATTTTAAAGTTTCAAAGGGAAAACTGTCTTTTAAATGCGGGAAATGTCTGTTTTCTTTGCACAGGTAACATGCTTTTTGTCGGCATGCAGTCATAAATGTAATACATATAAGAGGTTCCAGGAAAAGGGACCGGTAATGCTAACCCAGCAGCAGCACACGTGATGGAACAGGAGGAGGGTGGCGCAGGAGGAGAAGGCCACGCTTTGAGACACAACAACCCAGGCCTTGCATGAGGACAAGAAGCGTGCGGATAGCATGCTTTGTACCACCATGCAGTCATAAATGTAATAAAGATAAGTGGTTCAATAAACAGGGACCACGCGGCAACGCTAACCCAGCAGCAGCACACGTGATGGAACAGGAGGAGGCGCAGGAGGAGAAGGCCACGCTTTGTGAGACACAACAACCCAGGCCTTGCATGAGGACAAAAAGCGTGCGGATAGCATGCTTTGTACCGCCATGTAGTCATAAATGTAATAAAGATAAGAGGTTCAATAAACAGGGACCACGTGGCAACGCTAACCCAGCAGCAGCAGCAGCAGCAGCACACGTGATGGAACAGGAGGAGGCGCAGGAGGAGAAGGCCACGCTTTGTGAGACACAACAACCCAGGCCTTGCATGAGGACAAAAAGCGTGCGGATAGCATGCTTTGTACCGCCATGTAGTCATAAATGTAATAAAGATAAGAGGTTCCATAAACAGGGACCGGCAACGGTAACCCAGCAGCAGCAGCAGCAGCAGCAGCACACGTGATGGAACAGGAGGAGGCGCAGGAGGAGAAGGCCACGCTTTGTGAGACACAACAACCCAGGCCTTGCATGAGGACAAAAAGCGTGCGGATAGCATGCTTTGTACCGCCATGTAGTCATAAATGTAATAAAGATAAGAGGTTCCATAAACAGGGACCGGCAACGGTAACCCAGCAGCAGCAGCAGCAGCAGCAGCAGCAGCACACGTGATGGAACAGGAGGAGGCGCAGGAGGAGAAGGCCACGCTTTGTGAGACACAACAACCCAGGCCTTGCATGAGGACAAAAAGCGTGCGGATATAGCAGCAATGCTTTTTGCCGCCATGCAGTCATAAATGTAATACAGATGAGAGGTTCAATAAACAGGGACCGGAAACGCTAAACCATCCCAGATGTTCATCGGTCATGTTACTTGGTTGGGGTCCAGGAGTGTTGCGTAGTCGTTTCCAATCCAGGATTGATTCATTTTAATTTGAGTCAGACGGTCTGCATTTTCTGTGGAGAGGCGGATACGCCGATCTGTGATGATGCCTCCGGCAGCACTGAAACAGCGTTCCGACATAACGCTGGCTGCCGGGCAAGCCAGCACCTCTATTGCGTACATTGCCAGTTCGTGCCAGGTGTCTAGCTTCATGCCCGGTTTCAGGTCCAGCGGTGCCAGCCACAAATCCGTCTGTTCCTTTATTCCCCTCCAAATTTCCTCCCCTGTGTGCTGCTTATCCCCAAGGCAGATCAGCTTCAGCAACGCTTGCTGACGCATGCCAACAGCTGTGCTGCACTGCTTCCACGATCCTACTGCTGCTGGTGCTGGGTTAGCATTTCCGGATGAGGTACAGCTTTGAGATGCGTTGGAGGAGAAGGAGTCAGAGAGGTAGGTGCTGCTGTTGTTATCCAGCTGTTTGCGGCGTGGGCAACACCCGCGCCGTAGCAGGTGAGGAATCGCTGCCAGGCTCCACAAGGTTCACCCAGTGCGCGGTAAGGGAGATGTATCGACCCTGGCCGAACGCACTCGTCCAGGTGTCAGTGGTGAGGTGAACCTTGCAGGCAACGGCATTCTTCAAGCTTCGGGTTATTTAGCTGACCACGTGCTCATGCAACTCAGGCACTGCAGAGCGCGCAAAGTGGTAGCGGCTGGGAACAACGTAACGTGGGATGGCCACTGACATCATGCCCTTGAAGCTGTTTGTCTCCACCACTCGATATGGCAGCATTTCGCAGGCCAGAAGCTTGGCTATGCTGGCTGGCTGTTACTGCCACGGCCCGGGGGTCATTTGCTGGCAATTTCCTCTTGTGCTCAAACATCTCAGAGACAGACAACTCAACCGTAGCGCTGCACACCGAAGGGCTGTTGGTTGTTGTGTTTGATGAACACTGGGAGACCTCAAGAGCACTAGTCCGGAAAGTGACAGTGTCAGCATCGTCTGATGTTTGTGAATGTTGTGAACCACGCAATGGCTGGGCTACTGCTGCTGCTGAGGCGGGTCTGGTGGTGAGTCTGGTGAACCCAAGGGAGGCAGTGTTGCTGGTGGTACCCTGTCCTGCCGCGTTTGCCCACAGAGTGGGATGTTTGGATAGAATGTGGCGGCTCATGCTGGTGGTGGAGAGGTTGTTAATACTTTTCCCCCTGCTCAGGCGGGTCTTGCACACCTTGCAAATCGCCATGGTAACATCCTCAGTGCAGTCTTCAAAGAAAGCCCAGACTTTAACTGGCTGAGGACTCGGACCTCGTGCGTGATGTGCTGGTGCTGCTTAACCCACTGCTGGACGCTTGAGAGGTCATCCAAGTAATTATCTGGTCCTGTTCTTTTGGATCTGTGAGGGTTGTTGTCCTGGACAACATGGGCAGTATTGAGTGGGTTTTCTTGGGTGCTCCCCTGTGGCCTGTACGTGAACCGTCAGGGGAAACACCTCTTCCCTTGCCCCTCCCTCTTTCACCGGATTTCTTCCTCATTTCACTTATCCTTAAAGTACACGCTGACTGGCAGCAGTACAGTGGCAGTACAGAAATGCTATACAGTGGTGGGTGAGCGGTGTACCACTATTGTCAGCAGTGACACAGAGCACAATGCTATACAGTGGCGGGTGAGCGGTGTACTACTGTTCCCAGCAGACACAGAGTGGAAGTAAACACAATGCTATATAGTGTGGCTGAGCCGTGTACACAGAGTGGCATTAAACACAATGCTATATAGTCTGCTATATAGTCACCCCGAACAGGGTGATGTTCTGCAGAACCCGAACAGTGGCAAACACTGTTCGCCCAACACTACTGGGAGGGAACGCAGATTTTAGTACCTAAACACACGATACAACATGTTTTCCGGGGTCGGACTCTGAGGCACATACAGATGGTCCCGATCATCATCCTCATCATACAACTCTTCTCCTGAGTCTGACCCACCCACCACCTCTGCCACCCCAACATCCCCAGACACAGACCCCTCATCGTCCTCAACATTAACTTGGGATGCTGGCCTGAGCCAGACCTCCTCCTCCACATCAGGCCCCATCATCTCCTCAATGGCAGCCCTCATTAATCGCTCTGGCGACGGACTGATGGACACAACGTTCTCCTCCGGGGAGGGCTGCTGCTGACCACTGGCTGCTGGGGTGGATGTTATAGCTTGCGTGGGGCGTTGGCTGTTGCTGTTGTTGGGAGTGCTGCTCACAGCGGAGGTCTCTGGGGAACTCATGTTGAGCTCATATAGTGGTTGACGGTGAGTGGAGTATTACTGATCCCAGCAATATACACACTGACTGGCAGAGTACGCAATGCTATATAGTGTGGCTGAGCGGTGTACACAGAGTGGCAGTAAACACAATGCTATATAGTCTGGCTGAGCGAGCGGTGTACTACTGTTCCCAGCAGAATCAGAGTGGCAGTAAACAATGGTATATAGTCTGGCTGAGCGGTGTACACAGAGTGTCAGTAAACAATGGTATATAGTCTGGCTGAGCGAGCGGTGTACTACTGTTCCCAGCAGAATCAGAGTGGCAGTAAACAATGGTATATAGTCTGGCTGAGCGGTGTACACAGAGTGTCAGTAAACAATGGTATATAGTCTGGCTGAGCGGTGTACACACAATGCTATATAGTCTGCTATATAGTGTCAGTAAACAATGGTATATAGTCTGGCTGAGCGAGCGGTGTACTACTGTTCCCAGCAGAATCAGAGTGGCAGTAAACAATGGTATATAGTCTGGCTGAGCGGTGTACACAGAGTGTCAGTAAACAATGGTATATAGTCTGGCTGAGCGAGCGGTGTACTACTGTTCCCAGCAGAATCAGAGTGGCAGTAAACAATGGTATATAGTCTGGCTGAGCGGTGTACACAGAGTGTCAGTAAACAATGGTATATAGTCTGGCTGAGCGGTGTACACACAATGCTATATAGTCTGCTATATAGTGTCAGTAAACAATGGTATATAGTCTGGCTGAGCGAGCGGTGTACTACTGTTCCCAGCAGAATCAGAGTGGCAGTAAACAATGGTATATAGTCTGGCTGAGCGGTGTACACAGAGTTTCAGTAAACAATGGTATATAGTCTGGCTGAGCGGTGTACACAGAGTGTCAGTAAACAATGGTATATAGTCTGGCTGAGCGGTGTACACAGAGTGGCAGTAAACACAATGCTATATAGTCTGGCTGAGCGAGCGGTGTACTACTGTTCCCAGCAGAATCAGAGTGGCAGTAAACAATGGTATATAGTCTGGCTGAGCGGTGTACACAGAGTGTCAGTAAACAATGGTATATAGTCTGGCTGAGCGGTGTACACAGAGTGTCAGTAAACAATGGTATATAGTCTGGCTGAGCGGTGTACACAGAGTGGCAGTAAACACAATGCTATATACTCTGGCTGAGCGAGCGGTGTACTACTGTTCCCAGCAGACACAGAACAGTGAACAGAATGCTATATAGTGTGGCTGAGCGAGCGGTGTACCACTATTCCCAGCAGACACAGAACAGTGAACAGAATGCTATATAGTGTGGCTGAGCGGGCGGTGTACCACTATTCCCAGCAGACACAGAACAGTGAACAGAATGCTATATAGTGTGGATGAGCGAGCGGTGTACCACTATTCCCAGCAGACACAGAACAGTAAACAGAATGCTATATAGTGTGGCTGAGCGAGCGGTGTACCACTATTCCCAGCAGACACAGAACAGTGAACAGAATGCTATATAGTGTGGCTGAGCGAGCGGTGTACCACTATTCCCAGCAGACACAGAACAGTGCACAGAATGCTATATAGTGTGGCTGAGCGAGCGGTGTACCACTATTCCCAGCAGACACAGAACAGTAAACAGAATGCTATATAGTGTGGCTGAGCGAGCGGTGTACCACTATTCCCAGCAGACACAGAACAGTAAACAGAATGCTATATAGTGTGGCTGAGCGAGCGGTGTACCACTATTCCAAGCAGACACAGAACAGTGAACAGAATGCTATATAGTGTGGCTGAGCGAGCGGTGTACCACTATTCCCAGCAGACACAGAGTGGCAGTAAACAGAATGCTATATAGTGTGGCTGAGCGAGGTACACAGAGTGGCAGTAAACAGAATGCTATATAGTGTGGCTGAGCAAGCGGTGTACTACTATTCCCAGCAGACACAGAGTGGCAGTAAACAGAATGCTATATAGTGTGGCTGAGCGAGGTACACAGAGTGGCAGTAAACAGAATGCTATATAGTGTGGCTGAGCAAGCGGTGTACTACTGTTCCCAGCAGTGACACAATGACAGGGGGGACCCTGGCTAGCGTGGCTGGAGCGCGAACTACCCTGCCTGCCTACCCAAAGCTAAACCCACAGACAAATGGCGGAGATATGACGTGGTTCGGGTATTTATTTACCCGAACCACGTGACCGTTCGGCCAATCAGAGCGCGTTCGGGTCCGAACCACGTGACCCGTTCGGCCAATCACAGCGCTAGCCGAACGTTCGGGGAACGTTCGGCCATGCGCTCTTAGTTCGGCCATATGGCCGAACGGTTTGGCCGAGCACCGTCAGGTGTTCGGCCGAACTCGAACATCACCCGAACAGGGTGATGTTCTGCAGAACCCGAACAGTGGCGAACACTGTTCGCCCAACACTACCCATGACCCTATGTTTGACAATTAGCGGCAATAGCGGTGGGATGTGGCAAAGGTAGCTGCCACTGGACATAGAGTTAATGAGACAGGAGCGAGACAGGATAGCGGCAATGGATAGGTATGGTAACTATGGGGAAAGCTATGGGTGAAGATAGTGTTAGGTGTAGGTGGTGGAGGTTGGGGGTTTAGTGGTAAGCATTGGTGGTGGTGGTGGTGGTAGGGGAGGTTAGTGTTAAGCTACGTACACACTTTAGACTATAGTTATTTGAAACGGGTCCAAAATGATGTATCGTCAGATAATCATACATAAAACTTTCACAAACGATCATTAGAACTAACAATGAATGACCAATATCGGTGGAAAATGTGGACCCAACAGGATGGATTTGATTGAACAATGATTGTTTATTTCCATGGTGTGTATGGATAGTTAGATAATGATCGTTGGCATGTACAGAATCATCACCAAACAAACTCTGACTGCACTTCTTATTACTGATTGGTCGTTTGAACATATAGGGAATCTGTATATGATGTATGAGCTCTTTATATTAGGAGATTGGCATTTCAATCAGCAAATGCTCATTCATCTGCTAATTATCTGTTGTTCCAAATGATAATTATCTAAAGTGTGTACACAGTGGGAAGGGTAATGTAACAGTTAGGTTCAGGTAGGTGTTTGTAGAATTTTGGTAAAATTACCAGTACTCTACCATTGGGTAGGGCTATCCCCCATTTTAGCATGTAGTGCTTTAAAATGTGCACCTTTAAAAAAAAAAATTGGGGGAGTATATATAGCTGGGCCTCTGATCTACATTTTATGATCACAGTTACTTAGGCTATTTACTTATTTATTTATTTTTTCTTTATGAAAGTGCTCAGCTATTTTGACAAATAAATACAATATCTGAATACCTTCTTACCTCACAATCATTTAACACGTTCTCACTGTAGCTCTGCTAAATTGTAACTTCAAATAAGTCTGAAAAGTCTCCACGCAAGGCAGGCAGGCAGCGCATTCTTTGAAAGATTCCAACTTCACATCTGTTTCATGTACTTGTAACCATCAGCTACATTATTGGCCAGAGTTCAAGACTGTCCATAAGTTTCCTCAATTAATCCATCAACTTCCAATTCCCAACTGGTAACCCTAATGTGTCTCGAGAAGAAAATAAAAATCCCCCGTCTTTATCATTGATTGGATAGAGAAGAAAAGAGGCAGTGTGATTTGTGAGTCATTTTTGGGATAAGAAAAAAAAATTCACATTTGCATTTCAAATATGTATGTCCATGGGACTGGGCAAGCGATCCATGACATTTCTCAGCACTCCCAACATATATTAAACAGCAAGATTGTTCTTTTCATCTTCTGACTGAAAAAGATATCCTTAAAGCAGACTGGAGTCTGCGAAAAAAAAAACCGTACAAATAGTAAGGCTACATTAGTGCAGTTTTCCTAATTCCCTCCTTCCCCCACCTTAACATGAACATCAGCCAGCTGTGAGCTCCAGTGGGTCCCAGAAGTGACAGCACATCATGTCCCACTTATGATGTTATCCTCTGGCCTCTGCAACAACACAGAGGGCAGAGTGCGGTCACATGTGGGAAGGGGTGGGACTTAAATGCCATTACCTTGTGTGATTCTCTGCCTAACAGGGACCTTCCCAGCTTTCACTACTCAATCTCTGGCCTCTGCCAGAGAGTAGTGACTTGTGGGAAAGGGTGGGATTTAACTGCCATGTCCCTCTCTGATTCCCTGTCTAACAGTCAGGGACCATTCCAGGTTTCATTACTCAATACAAAGGCCAGAGTGTGGTCACAAGCGGCAGCAAGGGGTGTGATTTAACTGCCATTACTCTCTCTGACTTCCTGCCTAGCATTAATAGACCTGGCCAGCTTTAATTTCTTACCACAGAGGCCAGAGAGTGGTCACCAGTAAAAAGGGGTGGGCTGTCACTGGCATGACACTCTCTGATTCTCTGTAAAACAGGAACCTTCCAAACTTTCCTTACTCAACACAGAGGTCAGAGTGGGGTCATATGTGAGAAGGGGTGGGATTTAACTGCCATGACCCTCTCTGATTCCCTGTGCAACGGAGACCTGCTCGGAGACCCTTGTTGAGGGGATATCAGCCAGTATAGAATATTTATGGCTTGATTTATAGATATTTTCACCCTTACTTGAATTCACTTCAAATACTCTAACAAGTTTTAGAAAATGTCTTACTTATAAATTCCTTTCAACCAGATTGGGTGTTCAATTGACTAAAGGCAAAGTCAAAGAAAAAAATAAAATAAAAAAAAAACTCCTTTTAATGAATCAGTCTCAAATTTTTAATGGAGGAGTCTGTGTGGTTGAGAGCTTTAATAAATAAATGTGTCAGCTTTCTTCTGTCAAAAATCTGGCATTCCCAAAGAGTGCAAAAAGTATTGCTTTCTAATTCTTGTATAAACTGTGTGGCTGCAATGTAATTTAAGGCAGGTGTGTGTAAAATCTTCGGACATATCTTCCAAGTCATGTCTGTCCAAGGACAGATTCCCAGGTGCCAGAAGTGTCTGATGCTGAGCATTGTCCACAAATGCAGCCTTCTAGCTCCAGCTGGTGCAGCAGCCTTTAGCCAGTCTACATGAGCGAAACTTGAAAGTGCACTTAAATCTTTGACAAAAGAGTCTGAAATAATTTTGGTATAAACTAAACTTTTCACTGGTATTATTTTATATGTACTGGTATACGTGTATACACACTGCTAAACTGCATATTTCAATATGCCAGGGGGTGACATTTTGCAGACATAATTCTTCTTTATATGAATCTTTTTTTTCTTCATGTATTTTGTTTTGTTTTGTTTGACTTCTAGGAAACGGAAATATCTGATGAGTAATAAACAAGAGTTTGAAATAGTTCTTTCTGGATTTGCTCTGCCTGACAGAAATGAATGAAACTATCTTCACAACTTTATCCACCATACTCCGAGCCTTCAAGCACATTTTTCCAACAAGACTATAATCATTCATAGTTGTCCTTTAGAGACATATCACAAATGAATCAGATGTCAAAACCCGCTGCCTTCTTCATCTCAAGTATACATGTACGTAAATGCGGTAAATACATTAACTGTCATTTACCACATTTAAATTTATAATTTTTTCCTTTGAATCTTTAAAACGGATTTTCTCCATAACTATAAGGTCTTTTTGAACCCCCCCCCTCCCTTGTTCCCACCGTTCTACTGAACATATCCTGCAAATTTGGTGTTTCCAGCATGTAAGGGGGCTTTGCTATTAACCACTAAAGTCGGTGGGTTTTCAGGTAATAATCACGCCAGTGATCACAGCTAAACCCGTACTCACGAGCTGGATTTGGACAACGATCACGAGTGCATTCGGAACTGAATCCGTGAATGAGAGGCGGTCACGAATTCGGAATCCGACCTCATGATCAGTAAAAACAACTTGTGATCACAGGTTACCCGTGATCACGAGCTCGTGACTACCAGCGATCATTGGTATCGGCTAGTGTTGGGCGAACACCTAGATGTTCGGATTCGCGAACGTTCGCCGAACATCGCCGCGATGTTCGGGTGTTCGACCCGAACTCCGAACATAATGGAAGTCAATGGGGACCCGAACTTTCGTGCTTTGTAAAGCTTCCTTACATGCTACATACCCCAAATTTTCAGGGTATGTGCACCTTGGGAGTGGGTACAAGAGGGAAAAAATGTAGCAAAAAGAGCTTATAGTTTTTGAGAAAATCGATTTTAAAGTTTCAAAGGGAAAACTGTCTTTTAAATGCGGGAAATGTCTGTTTTCTTTGCACAGGTAACATGCTTTTTGTCGGCATGCAGTCATAAATGTAATACATATAAAAGGTTCCAGGAAAAAGGGACCGGTAACGCTAACCCAGCAGCAGCACACGTGATGGAACAGGAGGAGGGTGGCGCAGAAGGAGAAGGCCACGCTTTGAGACACAACTACCCAGGCCTTGCATGAGGACAAGAAGCGTGTGGATAGCAATTTGCATTTTGTTGCCATGCAGTCATAAATGTAATACAGATGAGAGGTTCAATAAACAGGGACCGGAAACGCTAACCCATCACAGATGTTCATTGTTCATGTTACTTGGTTGGGGTCCGGGAGTGTTGCGTAGTCGTTTCCAATCCAGGATTGATTCATTTTAATTTGAGTCAGACGGTCTGCATTTTCTGTGGAGAGGTGGATACGCCGATCTGTGACGATGCCTCCGGCAGCACTGAAACAGCGTTCGGACATAACGCTGGCTGCCGGGCAAGCCAGCACCTCTATTGCGTACATTGCCAGTTTGTGCCAGGTGTCTAGCTTCGATACCCAATAGTTGAAGGGTGCAGATGGATTGTTCAACACAGCTATGCCATCTGACATGTAGTCCTTGACCATCTTCTCCAGGCGATCGGTGTTGGAGGTGGATCTGCACGCTTGCTGTTCTGTGTGCTGCTGCATGGGTGTCAGAAAATTTTCCCACTCCAAGGACACTGCCGATACCATTCCCTTTTGGGCACTAGCTGCGGCTTGTGTTGTTTGCTGCCCTCCTGGTCGTCCTGGGTTTGCGGAAGTCAGTCTGTCGGCGTACAACTGGCTAGAGGAGGGGGAGGATGTCAATCTCCTCTCTAAAGTCTCCACAAGGGCCTGCTGGTATTCTTCCATTTTGACCTGTCTGACTCTTTCTTCAAGCAGTTTTGGAACATTGTGTTTGTACCGTGGATCCAGAAGGGTATAAACCCAGTAATTGGTGTTGTCCAGAATGCGCACAATGCGTGGGTCGCGTTCAATGCAGTCCTAGGCCGAAGAGGTCATAGCCTAGGGTCACAAAAACCTGTTTATTTGGGCAATTTCAATGGTAGTGATGCTGACGTACATAAATCTCAGCCATGGCCGTTAGCAACGTCTGAATTTCACGAAATGTCTCATGCAGGTAGAAGACATATTGTTAGACTTGGATTTCAAAGATGGGGTCCCTACATCTCTGCAAACCAGAGTTACAGGGGTCCAAAATTGGTAAAATCCCCCATAGGCTTTCATTGCCTCCCTATTTCACTTTCCAAAATCTCACATCTTTTCAAAGGGCAATTGCTCAGCAGTGGAAAATTTTCTAGCATTGTAGGGACGCTTAGGGGGAACATGACTGGTGAGTTTCGGGCCCCTAGGCCGAAGAGGTCATAGCCTAGGGTCACAAAAACCTGTTTATTTGGGCAATTTCAATGGTAGTGATGCGGACGTACATAAATCTCAGCCATGGCCGTTAGCAACGTCTGAATTTCACGAAATGTCTCATGCAGGTAGAAGACATATTGTTAGACTTGGATTCCAAAGATGGGGTCCCTACATCTCTGCAAACCAGAGTTACAGGGGTCCAAAATTGGTAAAATCCCCCATAGGCTTTTATTGCCTCCCTATTTCACTTTCCAAAATCTCACATCTTTTCAAAGGGCAATTGCTCAGCAGTGGCAAATTTTCTAGCATTGTAGGGACGCTTAGGGGGAACATGACTGGTGAGTTTCGGGCCCCTAGGCCGAAGAGGTCATAGCCTAGGGTCACAAAAACCTGTTTATTTGGGCTATTTCAATGGTAGTGATGGTGACGTACATAAATCTCAGCCATGGCCGTTAGCAACGTCTGAATTTCACGAAATGTCTCATGCAGGTAGAAGACATATTGTTAGACTTGGATTCCAAAGATGGGGTCCCTACATCTCTGCAAACCAGAGTTACAGGGGTCCAAAATTGGTAAAATCCCCCATAGGCTTTCATTGCCTCCCTATTTCACTTTCCAAAATCTCACATCTTTTCAAAGGGCAATTGCTCAGCAGTGGCAAATTTTCTAGCATTGTAGGGACCCTTAGGGGGAACTTGACTGGTGAGTTTCAGGCCCCTAGGCCGAAGAGGTCATAGCCTAGGGTCACAAAAACCTGTTTATTTGGGCTATTTCAATGGTAGTGATGCTGACGTACATAAATCTCAGCCATGGCCGTTAGCAACGTCTGAATCTCACGAAATGTCTCATGCAGGTAGAAGACATATTGTTAGACTTAAAAGGTAAAATCCCCCATAGGCTTTCATTGGGCCTACTATTTACCGTTCCAAAATCTCACACCATTTCAAAGGGCAATGGCTCAGCAGTGGCAAAACTCACCAGTCATCCCCCTAAGAGTCCCTACAATGCTAGAAAATTTGGTACTGCTGAGCCATTGCCCTTTGAAAAGATGTGAGATTTTGGAAAGTGAAATAGGGAGGCAATGAAAGCCTATGGGGGATTTTACCAATTTTGCACCCCTGTAACTCTGGTTTGCAGAGATGTAGGGACCCCATCTTTGGAAACCAAGTCTAACAATATGTCTTCTACCTGCATGAGACATTTCGTGAAATTCAGACGTTGCTAACGGCCATGGCTGAGATTTATGTATGTCAGCATCACTACCATTGAAATAGCCCAAATAAACAGGTTTTTGTGACCCTAGGCTATGACCTCTTCAGCCTAGGGGCCCGAAACTCACCAGTCATGTTCCCCCTAATGGTCCCTACAATGCTAGAAAATTTGCCACTGCTGAGCAATTGCCCTTTGAAAAGATGTGAGATTTTGGAAAGTGAAATAGGGAGGCAATGAAAGCCTATGGGGGATTTTACCAATTTTGGACCCCTGTAACTCTGGTTTGCAGAGATATAGGGACCCCATCTTTGGAATCCAAGTCTAACAATACGTCTTCTACCTGCATAAGACATTTCGTGAAATTCAGACTTTGCTAACGGCCATGGCTGAGATTTATGTACGTCAGCATCACTACCATTGAAATTGCCCAAATAAACAGGTTTTTGTGACCCTAGGCTATGACCTCTTCGGCCTAGGGGCCTGAAACTCACCAGTCATGTTCCCCCTAAGGGTCCCTACAATGCTAGAAAATTTGCCACTGCTGAGCAATTGCCCTTTGAAAAGATGTGAGATTTTGGAAAGTGAAATAGGGAGGCAATGAAAGCCTATGGGGGATTTTACCAATTTTGGACCCCTGTAACTCTGGTTTGCAGAGATGTAGGGACCCCATCTTTGGAATCCAAGTCTAACAATATGTCTTCTACCTGCATGAGACATTTCGTGAAATTCAGACGTTGCTAACGGCCATGGCTGAGATTTATGTACGTCAGCATCACTACCATTGAAATAGCCCAAATAAACAGGTTTTTGTGACCCTAGGCTATGACCTCTTTGGCCTAGGGGCCCGAAACTCACCAGTCATGTTCCCCCTAAGGGTCCCTACAATGCTAGAAAATTTGCCACTGCTTAGCAATTGCCCTTTGAAAAGATGTGAGATTTTGGAAAGTGAAATAGGGAGGCAATGAAAGCCTATGGGGGATTTTACCAATTTTGGACCCCTGTAACTCTGGTTTGCAGAGATATAGGGACCCCATCTTTGGAATCCAAGTCTAACAATATGTCTTCTACCTGCATGAGACATTTCGTGAAATTCAGACTTTGCTAACGGCCATGGCTGAGATTTATGTACGTCAGCATCACTACCATTGAAATTGCCCAAATAAACAGGTTTTTGTGACCCTAGGCTATGACCTCTTCGGCCTAGGGGCCTGAAACTCACCAGTCATGTTCCCCCTAAGGGTCCCTACAATGCTAGAAAATTTGCCACTGCTGAGCAATTGCCCTTTGAAAAGATGTGAGATTTTGGAAAGTGAAATAGGGAGGCAATGAAAGCCTATGGGGGATTTTACCAATTTTGGACCCCTGTAACTCTGGTTTGCAGAGATGTAGGGACCCCATCTTTGGAATCCAAGTCTAACAATATGTCTTCTACCTGCATGAGACATTTCGTGAAATTCAGACGTTGCTAACGGCCATGGCTGAGATTTATGTACGTCAGCATCACTACCATTGAAATTGCCCAAATAAACAGGTTTTTGTGACCCTAGGCTATGACCTCTTCGGCCTAGGGGCCTGAAACTCACCAGTCATGTTCCCCCTAAGGGTCCCTACAATGCTAGAAAATTTGCCACTGCTGAGCAATTGCCCTTTGAAAAGATGTGAGATTTTGGAAAGTGAAATAGGGAGGCAATGAAAGCCTATGGGGGATTTTACCAATTTTGGACCCCTGTAACTCTGGTTTGCAGAGATGTAGGGACCCCATCTTTGGAATCCAAGTCTAACAATATGTCTTCTACCTGCATGAGACATTTCGTGAAATTCAGACGTTGCTAACGGCCATGGCTGAGATTTATGTACGTCAGCATCACTACCATTTAAATTGCCCAAATAAACAGGTTTTTGTGACCCTAGGCTATGACCTCTTCGGCCTAGGGGCCTGAAACTCACCAGTCATGTTCCCCCTAAGGGTCCCTACAATGCTAGAAAATTTGCCACTGCTGAGCAATTGCCCTTTGAAAAGATGTGAGATTTTGGAAAGTGAAATAGGGAGGCAATGAAAGCCTATGGGGGATTTTACCAATTTTGGACCCCTGTAACTCTGGTTTGCAGAGATGTAGGGACCCCATCTTTGGAATCCAAGTCTAACAATATGTCTTCTACCTGCATGAGACATTTCGTGAAATTCAGACGTTGCTAACGGCCATGGCTGAGATTTATGTACGTCAGCATCACTACCATTTAAATTGCCCAAATAAACAGGTTTTTGTGACCCTAGGCTATGACCTCTTCGGCCTAGGACTGCATTGAACGCGACCCACGCATTGTGCGCATTCTGGACAACACCAATTGCTGGGTTTATACCCTTCTGGATCCACGGTACAAACACAATGTTCCAAAACTGCTTGAAGAAAGAGTCAGACAGGTCAAAATGGAAGAATACCAGCAGGCCCTTGTGGAGATTTTAGAGAGGAGATTGACATCCTCCCCCTCCTCTAGCCAGTTGTACGCCGACAGACTGACTTCCGCAAACCCAGGACGACCAGGAGGGCAGCAAACAACACAAGCCGCAGCTAGTGCCCAAAAGGGAATGGTATCGGCAGTGTCCTTGGAGTGGGAAAATTTTCTGACACCCATGCAGCAGCAGCCCACAGAACAGCAAGCGTGCAGATCCACCTCCAACACCGATCGCCTGGAGAAGATAGTCAAGGACTACATGTCAGATGGCATAGCTGTGTTGAACAATCCATCTGCACCCTTCAACTATTGCGTATCGAAGCTAGACACCTGGCACAAACTGGCAATGTACGCAATAGAGGTGCTGGCTTGCCCGGCAGCCAGCGTTATGTCGGAACGCTGTTTCAGTGCTGCCGGAGGCATCGTCACAGATCGGCGTATCCGCCTCTCCACAGAAAATGCAGACCGTCTGACTCAAATTAAAATGAATCAATCCTGGATTGGAAACGACTACGCAACACTCCCGGACCCCAACCAAGTAACATGAACAATGAACATCTGTGATGGGTTAGCGTTTCCGGTCCCTGTTTATTGAACCTCTCATCTGTATTACATTTATGACTGCATGGCAACAAAATGCAAATTGCTATCCGCACGCTTCTTGTCCTCATGCAAGGCCTGGGTTGTTGTGTCTCAAAGCGTGGCCTTCTCCTCCTGCGCCACCCTCCTCCTGTTCCATCACGTGTGCTGCTGCTGGGTTAGCGTTACCGGTCCCTTTTCCTGGAACCTCTTATATGTATTACATTTATGACTGCATGCCGACAAAAAGCATGTTACCTGTGCAAAGAAAACAGACATTTCCCGCATTTAAAAGACAGTTTTCCCTTTGAAACTTTAAAATCGATTTTCTCAAAAACTATAAGCTCTTTTTGCTAAATTTTTTTTCCTCTTGTACCCACTCCCAATGTGCACATACCCTGTAAATTTGGGGTATGTAGCATGTAAGGAGGCTTTACAAAGCATGAAAGTTCGGGTCCCCATTGACTTCCATTATGTTCGGAGTTCGGCTCGAACACCTGAACATCGCGGCCATGTTCGGCCCGAACCCGAACATCTAGATGTTCGCCCAACACTACACGTGACCCGTTCGGCCAAACACAGCGCTAGCCGAACGTTCGGGTAACGTTCGGCCATGCGCTCTTAGTTCGGCCATATGGCCGAACAGTTTGGCCGAACACCATCAGGTGTTCGGCCGAACTCGAACATCACCCGAACAGGGTGATGTTCTGCAGAACCCGAACAGTGGCGAACACTGTTCGCCCAACACTAGTATCGGCACTTTGATCAATGATGAATAGGAACTGTGTTCCCATTCACTGATTGGTGTACTATCACACCGCCATTTGTAAAAGTCTGCATAATTGGTAAATCATGATGAATAATTATGAATAGGGATGGCTAAACTTCGCCGTATTCGTGAATTTTACTGTGAAGATTTGCAAAACGAATATTTGCAGCGAGTTCCTTTGACTTTTTTTGGAGTTATGTCAGTGAGGAAATCCTGCCATCCTAGGGGGAAAAGGATAGATAGACATCAGAAATGGTCAGCACCACTCTAAACTCTCTCAAATGGGGACAAAGACATCTTTGAGTACAAAAACATTAATGAAAAGGCAGATCCGGAAAAATAAAAAAAAGTAATGGTGTGTGCATACAGGATAACATCAAATCAGCCAACCATATTAAGTAGTGTTAATGAGTTATTTTTGGTTTCTTGAATGTTTCCATAATTTTCTAAAACAGAAATGTGCCTTCTTAACTACTTGCCGACTGCGTTACACCAATGGGCATGACTGCGGCGACAGCTCCAGGACCGCCTAATGACGTTTGGGCCTATTTTGCAGGAGATTGCACGTGCTAATGCGTGCGCATCTCCACTTGGTAGGTGGAGCTCCGCCCTGCCTTCAGTCTCCCAGTGGTGATCGCCTCTAGGAGACTATAAGATGGCAAAGCAGACATCTACTTACCCCGTACAGCGCTGCAATCTAACGTAGCGCTGTACTGGGGACAGCTGTGTGACACAGATGTCCCCTCTGTAGCTGCAAAAGTGATCCGCTGTGATAGGTTGAAGCTATCACAGCCGATCACGCTGATTGGCTGGCGGGGGGAGGGAGTGAGGAGTAAAAAAATAAATAAATAAATAGTAAAATTTATTTATAAAATAATCAGATAAATATTTGTAAAAATAAACATCTGGGGGGCCATCAGATCCCACCAACAGAAAGCTCTGTTGGTGAGGAGAAAAGGGGGGGGGGATAACTTGTGTGCTGAGTTGGATGGCCCTGCAGCGAGGCCTTAAAGCTGCAGTGGCCTATTTGTTTAAAATGACCTAGGGTGGTTTAACACTGCGGTCCTCAAGTGGTTAAAACAGAAGGTACAGTATTTCCAATTATTCAGGTTGGATTGTGGTTTGGGGACATCAAAGAGTTGATTTGCATATTCAGCTGTGATGCACTGGGAGACATCTCAGAGCTCACGCCAACCTGAATAATTGGAAATACCTTCTGTTTTAAGAAGGCAAACTTCTGTTTTTCATATCATCTTAGCAAGAGGGCTTTTCAGTCTGTTTCAGTCCCTTACATACTCCTGGGCGTTCTGGTTCACCATGAGCTTGCTGGGTACTCTGTAACTCATAGTTTTCACAAATATAATTCTGACTGTGATTGCGATTTCATGGATCATCTTCATTTTGCATAATTTCATGACATTTTGCGTGATTTTCACTCAAATGCATTGAATTGACAGTCCAGGAAGCATATGAAAACTCATTTTCACATATGAGAAAACATCATTTTTGCACAAATGCATTGAAGTCTATGAAGCATAAGTAAAAAATGTTTGCAAATGAGAAAACTGAGGGTTTATTCCCCTTGTGGACTAGAGCAATTTTCACCTTTCAGTGCTCCTCCCTTTCATTCGCTAATAACTTTTTTTTAATGCAAAACTTTTATTTGGGTAACTATGGGAGAGTGTGGGAGGTAAGGGGTTAATTTTAATTGCATGTGTAGATTATGTTTATTAAAAAAAATGTATGTAGGTGTAATTTTACTATTTGGCTACAAGATGTCCTTGCATATTATTTCCTGCTAGCATACTAATGCATGGCTGTGTTAGTTACATTAGTAAAATGACCGAAGGCATCTCATTGATGCCAGTGATCAGTGTTGGTCAGATACCCCCGATCACGAATTCGAGTAAATCCGGCCATGGCAGTATCAAAATCTGGATACGCCGTGATCGTGATCTGGATTTGAAATGGAATTCCGAATTCGACTCAGATTTTAGCCGTGATTGCATCAGAATCATGGCTGTGATCACGGATTTGACTTTAACGTTAATAGCAAAGCCCCTATACATGCTACAATTACCTGGGTTGCATGGATTATAAAGGTGAGAAGTGGCTACAATGTAAAAAACTATAAGGTCTTTTTGAAAAAAAAATGTCCCCTTGTTCCCACTGTTCTACTTAACATATCCTGCAAATTTGGTGTTTCTAGCATGTAATGGGGCTTTGCTATTAACCGCTAACACAGCCCTTGATCACGGCTAAATCCGTGATCACGAGCCAGATTTGGACCACGATCACGAGTGCATTCAAACTGAATCCGTGATCAAGAGGTGGTCATGAATTCGGAATCCGACCTCATGATCAGGAAAAACAGCTCGTGATCACGTGTTGCTCGTGATGAGCAACACTACCATCGATCATTGATACCGGCACTTTGATCAATGATGAATGGGAACTGTGTTCACTGATTGGTGTACTATTACACCGCCATTTGCAAAATTCTGCATAATTGGTAAATCATGATTAATAATTATGAATATGGATGGCTGAACATCGCTGCATTCATGAATTTTACTGTGAAAATTTGCAAAATTAATATTTGCAGCGAGTCCCATTGACTTTAATGGCTGGTGAACTTCTAAAAGCTTCAGGGCATGACTGTAGCCACAATTTCTTTAAAAAAGTTGTACAAAGTGTACAACAACTGGAAAGTGGCATGGCAGAGGGGTATCAATGGTAAAATATTTGCCAAAAATATGCATTTTCCCCACCTCCGATGCCCAGGAGAAGGTGGGGGCTGTCTACACCTTGGGGGGTCCATAGTGGCATCTGGGAATCCTTTTTCTTTCTATACCATTTGAGATAGACTTCAGAGTAAAAAGAATGAAGATCTATAGTTCATAGATTTGAGAGCTTGAGGCCGCACCCCATCCTTTATAAACAGGGGCCTGTATAACAGCTTTTAGTATATCAGACTATGCTGCACTACCCTGCTATATCTGGTGGGACAGATATCACAACAACATGGGGTATTTTGGAGAAATGATAATGAGGGGGGGGGGACAAGGCTACCCAATACTCATAATGGGGGGGGGGGGGAATAACAAATACTACCCAATACTGTAATGTGGATAGGTGAGGGATGTGCACAAAAACTATCTAATACTGATACTGGGAAGCGTTTGTGGGGGGTGTCAAAAGGAATATTTGCATAATTACAGTATATTGGGTGGATGGGGCATTAAAACCACCTAATACTGAAGTCAAGTGGGGGGGAGTTGGGTAGGAGATACAGGGTGGTGCATGAAAGATCGGCCCAGCTGCCTGCCGCAAGTGTGAGTATACTAGCAGCAGGGCTGGTTCTAGACTTTTTGCTGCCTGAAGCAATACATTGTGAGGACCCCTCCCGACGTGTGTGTGTGTGTGTGTGTGTGTGTGTGGTGTGTGGTGTGTGTGTGTGTGTGTGTTTGTGTGTGTGTGTGTGTGTGTGGTGTGTGTGTGTGGGGTGTGTGTGTGTGTGTGTGTGTGAGTGTGTGTGTGTGTGCGTGCGTGCATGCGTGCGTGCGTGTGTGTGTGCCTCTGTGTGTGTGTGTGTGTGTGTGTGTGTGTGTGGTGTGTGTGTGGTGTGTGTGGTGTGTGTGTGTGTGTGAGTGTGAGTGTGTGTGTGTGTGTGTGTGTGTCTCTGTGTGTGTGTGTGTGTGTGTGTGTGTGTGTGTGTGTGTGTGTGTGTGTGTGTGTGTGTGTGTGTGCCTGCAAAGCCTGACCGGAGCAGAGACACATCGGACTGTGCGCTGCATCCACTGGAGTTCCTGTCCCTTGACAGACAGGCAGCTTATTGGGCCAATCAAAGTGCAAGTATAATGTCCTTTAAAGTGATTGGACCCGCAGGGGCTCAGGGCAGGACGAGTGGAGCTCTCGTCATTGCCAATTAGCAGGCATAAGTTCATAGCACTTGTTATGCTACTCTGATAAGGTGTGCTAACTCTGATAATATGCACTAACTCTGATAAGGCATGTTAACTTTGACAAGACATGTTAACTTTGATAAGGCGTGTTAACTCTGATAAGATGTGCTGACTCTGATAAGGCGTGTTAACTTTGATAAGACATGTTAACTCTGATAAGGCATGCTATTTGTCTTAGTGAATCAAGCCCCATATGTGTTTGTATGTGTGAAAACATGCACATTTTATCCCAGAAGCTAATGTAATTGATAGAGAAAATGCGTGCAGTGCTTCACTGCTGTCTGTTTTTATCTGCATGGGGAAAACACATTCAAGTGTGCATTAGCCAATTCAAAAACATTGGTTCTCAGTTTACCTGTGCAGAAAGCAGGCGTGGGGACCAGTTGGCCATCCAAAGTTTTGCAGGGGGGCCCAGTGATTTGCAGTACACCCCTGCTTGAAAAGCATGGAGCTGACAACATCTATTCCTGCAATGAGTGCTTTCCTGATCTCAGGACACTTCCACTCACTCAGCAGTAATAAAAAGGGTGAGTTTTCTCTGATTCACATCCCCCTGACAACAGCTAACGTTTATTGTTAGCAATCCAAAAATGTGACTGTACTATTCAAAAGGACTTTGTATGACTGAAACAGCTTCTAACCATAAAGTGTTCTTATGAGGCTGCAGAGACATGGTCATAGCGGAATCTGGATGTAAGCCTGTCAGCTTGACAGAGAAAAATAAATACAATTATGAACTGCCCTTACCCTGCACACGCCCCGCCAGAGCTGAGCAATGTCAGGATAATGGCTGTCTGGAGCTGAACTGTCCCGTCCAACAGAAACAGACAAGTAACACAGGTTGTGAACTGCAGTCAGAAACATGATGGCTGGCCGTCGTGGCCGATTATAAGTACACATACTGTCTGCAGCAACTGTACTACCTGGAAGTCTCTCTTTGTACAACAATGCTTACATTATCCATAGATGTGTAGGATTTTTTAAAAAAAAGCAAAAATACATGGGAAACTTCTAAGGTTCTCCCACCCTTTTATAATGTTAATGGTTTGATCTAGACAGCATTATCCCATTTCCACTTGTAACAGCTAGTACTTCAGTAATATTGTTTAAAGAGGAACTCCAGTGAAAATAATGTAATACAAAAGTGCTTCATTTTTACAATAATTATGTATAAATGATTTAGTCAGTGTTTGCCCATTGTATCTTTCCTCTCCCTGATTTACATTCTGACATTTATCACATGGTGACATTTTTACTGCTGGCAGGTGATGTCAGTGGAAGGAGATGCTGCTTTCTTTTTTTTTTGCAGTTAGAAAGAGTTGTTATTTCCCACAATGCAACAAGGCTCCCACAGTGTAACGTCAGAACCCTGGTCCTAACATCACACTGTGGGAGGGGTTTCACCACAATATCAGCCATACAGAGCCCCCTGATGATCCATTTGAGAAAAGGAAAAGATTTCTCATGGGAAAGGCGGTATCAGCTACTGATTGGGATGAAGTTCAATTCTTGGTTATGGTTTCTCTTTAAATCATAAGTTTGAATGCAGTTTACATATGTCAGTAGTATCCCTCGCATGATCACGCTCCTGTGGGCGGGAGCACTCTCTTCTAAAAGACTTGAACTGTGCAAGTGCAGAGCGATCACCAGAGGAACATGCGGTTTGCCCACAGATGTGCAGAAGACCACAACCAAGCCGTGGGTCTCGATCTTACACAGGGGCAGCAGTAACCTGGAGCAGACCAGAACTTTAGCATTGGAGTGGATAGACTTCCAGTGGCTAGAAGAAGCCCCGGGTGAGTAAAGCTTTTCTTTCTTCTTCTTACCTCATGTATCTGATCAGCCATGAAGATGGATCGATGAGTGAAGGACTAGCCCATTTTTTTTCCGCATCTTAGCCACTCTGCTGAGTACAGTTTTATTATCCTGCGCTAATTGTTCCTCCTCCCCTTTCTATTGACAGTACATGCTACTGAGTTGCAGGCAAACAGCAGGTCTATACAGCACAGCATTCATTATCTGTTGTGATCAGGCCACTTTTGCCACAAGGCATTACATGCGCCACATGGGGCATTCTTTAGGAGCTTACTGTTAGATGCCCACCACTGATTACTACTGCCACTACTGCTACTACCATTACTAATACTACTGCTACTACTGCTATTAGTACTACTACTACTGCTGCTAGTGCTACCACTACTATTATTACTCCTACTACTCCTAACACTACCACCAATACTACTACTTCTACTACCACTGCTGCTGATTTTGCCACTATTACTACTACTACTACTCCTATTCCTACTATTCCTTCTACCACTGCCACTGCTTCTACTATTGCTTCTACTGCTACTTCTACTACTACTGCTACTTCTACTACTACTACTACTACTGCTACAGTCACACAAATACTAATTTACCATCCTTTCAGCAAACCATGTTAGATTCTTATATGACCCAGATGTGAGCTGTGCACTTTTAATAAATTCAGATGGGCTTTGCGGGATGTCTGATATTCTAAATGTCCCAGTACCTGTGAGAACCTTGGTCAACCAAACCCATGGTCTTTTCTAGCCAATAGCATGGGATGAGGAAATGATTGTGTATTTGTATGCTACAGCCAAGCTAACAAATCTCTGGAAAAATCAGTCAGCTGAAATAGATTTCCCTTGTTAATTCCCATTGCTTGCCCAAAAAAGGACCTGTGGTGGGGATGCTTTCACAGATAACATGCATGCTCAGACAGTGTGAGCATAATTGTTTATAGTACAACTGTGCTGCAGAGCTAATTGTGGTGATAAGATGTTAAAACATCTGCAATCCTCGAGATATAGTCAGAGTTTTTGAGAGATTATTGAATACATGGCTGTCCAGTTGTACTGTGCACATTCACTGAAAGGTTGTCAGTGAGCATGCATGCATGCATACTGTACATGTGACTGACTGTAACTGTATAGTTGCTATTGCTAATTCACTCAGCCCTAGGCAGCCTTCATCATTTTATATTATGAGGTTCAGGTTTATGAGACCACTACATTGCATCAAGTGAGGGGCACAATAAAGCAATGTAGACATCGCAATGCACACTAGGAGATAATATTACTTGCACATGGTTAGCTGTTCTGCTTTAAAGGGGTCCTGTGGAGTGTAATAAAAAACAAAAACAGATACTTACCTGGGGCTTCTATCGGCCCCCTGTAGCTGTCATGTCCCGCGCCGTCCTCCTACAATCATCCGTTCCACGCCGCCATCACCGGTCAATTATTCCTCTAGCGAGACTGCAGCAGCGCGGCCGTGGCCGTGCTCACTCCCGCTCGCGTCTCTGCTCCCGTTAGGATTGTAGGAGGACGGCGCGGGACATGACAGCTACAGGGGGCCGATTAAATCCCCAGGTAAGTGTCTGTTTTTGTTTTTTATTACACTCCACAGGACCCCTTTAAAGTAAACCTGAGACATTGAAAGTAAAAGGATTTATACTTATCTGGGGCTTTCTACAGCCCCCTGCAGTCCCTGCTCCCTCCCGTCCATCTAGTCCCCTTTGTTCTGCCACTGTGGAGTCTGCAGTCCAGTCGAATTGTGGGCCTCAGCACATGCATTGTCCCGGCTGCACCCATCCCTAGATTGCGGTCAGGGGCACAACTAAGGTTTTGGTGGCCCCAAGCAGTCCATAATTTGCGTAACCCCGTAACAATGTGGACTCCTTTTGCCGGGCTCTCCTGCTCTCCCCGTGCTCTACTCCTCTCGCCACATGCTATCGATATGGTTACCTCTGATGTCATGAGAGGTGCTGCCGGGTAACCATGGAGGTAGGATGCTAGCCCAGCAGCGGCGACAGGAGAAGAGAGCGGGCCCGGCAACAAGAGGACAGCGCGGTAAGAGGAGTCCACGCTGGAGCAGCCACAAGCAGCAGAACGCAAACACCGGAAATTTGCCGGGAACTGCCCGTCAGCGAACAGTTCAGGCCATCTCTATTGGAGACTTTACTAAGGCTGGAAGTGGTGCAAAGGACTGGGAGGATGGCGATGGAGCAGATGGACTAAAGAGGGCTAGAGGAAGCCCCAGGTAAGTATAAATCCTTTTGTTTGAACTCTCTCGGGTACACTTTAAGCTTTAAGTTTAATGGATGCTAAGGGTGTGTGGTATATCAATTTTGTTTGTGCAAGTTGGTACCTAGATTTGACTTTTCAAGATGTCAGGTGCTCTGTAACTTCTAATTAGACATCATCCTCATCATCCTCTGGTCTGGGAAACTGTGGTGTTATGTGACACTGTTTTTCATGGAGTAAGAAAAAAACATCTAAGATCATAGCAAATGCTGCAGATCTAGGTTTCTGCATCTTGAGATACTCCAAGTATCCTGCAGTGGCTCTATAGGCAGCTAGATGAGCTTTGTATGTTGAAGGAGGTTAACTCTGATTCCTATCTGCTTGAATTAAACTAAAGTCCCATCTCTAAGTAGTTGTCCTAAAAAATGAAAACTGGCAAAATACTGAACTCCTCCAGCTTCCTATTTCTGTGCAAAGGAATGTGAGGTGACAGCAGGACCTTTCTTGCTGAGTAGAAGCTTGCAGTTCCTATGCAAAGATACATAAGGTGACTAACTCTTTCTTACAGAAAAAAATCTATTGCAGGAAAATGATCCTATTCCAGATTTGGAAGAAGTTACAAAGCCTCAGCTGAAGAAACCTACAATTCTGCTTCCACTAATCCATCTGTGTTATTAGAATCAGGAAGTAGCTAAAATATGCACAGGCAAGTATAAATTTAATTGCACATGGGGCACAGCTAAGTAGCCTCTGGAGCACGGTGTCCGCAAAAGTTCTGTTTCAGCAGGAGCTGGAAATTCCCCAAATAAGTAATAGGAGATCTATTAATTCAAACCAAGCCTTGGTAAGAAAAATCTTTGATGATCTATAAAGATAGAGGGATTTGGCAAGAATAATCTTAGAGCTTTTTATGCTTCCTACAAAGGGATGAATGATTGAACCACCTTCTGTTCTCATTTATTCATGGTTAATATTAATTAAGAAAGTGGTTTGAGCGCTCCTCACAATGTATCCAGAATATTTACTATTTTAGATTGCTGAAAACATGGGGGGTATCAACACCCTAATTAGACATATAACAGAGCTTATGCAGCGCTCACAATCCAATCACATAAATGTCCAAAAAAGTCCTACCAAACTTCTTTGTATACACAAATTAGTAGTACAATACACTCTCACCGATATTAGTTGCTGCGCGGTTACAGATCAGCGATTCAGGCACAGAAATATGGTGTGACGTCTCTCCAGATAGTCTTGCTTCACACTTCAGTGAAACTTGAAAAAACATATGGGAGAGAAAACATAGTGTAATCCAGTCCAAACTGCTATGTAACACCTTGTGACCACTGTGCAACTTTGCACCATTAGTGCCTCCAACACCTTGTAGAATGAATAAAATACAGGCTCACCAGATATAAAGGCTGACCAAATGAGACCAGCTTCAGCGCATATTCTAGATTGACAACTGTGGGAACTTGTTTCAATACACTCGGATCACACTGGGGAGAAGACTCAGGAACAGAAAAGTGGAACAGACATAGCGTAATCCAGTCTACAGATGTACATTCACCTCCCAATACCACTAAGAGAGCCCGTGCAATTGCCCACTCAGGGTGCTAATTTGGTATGCAAATATTTAAAAAACATGCTCACCGGACAGAATAGCTGACCGCAAGGTGGACCAGCTTAAACCCTTTGGGATTTCTCACAACTTCCAGCAGTTTCATATGGTGGCATAACAGGCCCTTAAAAACTTAAAAAGATGCTTTGCATAGGATAATACCATTTATTCCAAAATTTAAGATCGAGTATTGGACTCACATTTAATAAAAACATATGTGGATATCATCCATAAAAGTCCTCACCGCCACTGCATCACTGAGTGTCTACCTCACCTGTCGCGTCTGAAGCTCCGCCCTACTGCTTTCATCGCGGATTACTCATCAGGGTCTAGCTAGCAAAAATAATGTAAAAATGCCATTAAAAATCATTTTGGTAATAAGTTTATGTTTTTTTTTATTTTTTGTGATCGTCATAAAGTATTTCCCACTTTTTTTTGCAAATTTTCATGGTAAAAATCAACATTTTCACATTTTCCACGAATATTCGCATTGGAAAGAAAAAATTGTTTTCTTTGACCATACTTTGAAAATACAATGTATTTTCTCAAATACCGTATTTTTCGCCGTATAAGACGCTCCGGCATATACGACGCACCCAGATTTAGAGGGCAAAAATCAGGAAAAAAAGAAAAAACTAAACCTAGGTGTGTCTATGATGCAGGGGTGTCTTAAGGACTTTTTACCTCTCCCTTTCCAGTTACATTACATACTATTACACCACATATGGGGACAGTGTTATGTGCTGTGTCCCCCTGTGCCTGCTGTGTCCCCCTGTGCTGTGTCTCCCTGTGCCTGCTGTGTCCCCCTGTGCCTGCTGTGTCCCCCTGTGCCTGCTGTGTCCCCCTGTTCTGCCTGCTGTGTCCCCCTGTGCCTGCTGTGTCCCCCTGTTCTGCCTGCCGTGTCCCCCTGTTCTGCCTGCAGCCCCCTGTGCCAGTGTCCCCCGTCCCCCTGTTGTGGCAGTGTCCCCCTGTTGTGGCAGTGTCCCCCTGTTGTGGCAGTGTCCCCCTGTTGTGCCAGTGTCCCCCTGTTGTGCCAGTGTCCCCCTGTGGCAGTGTCCCCTATTGTGCCAGTGTCCCCTGTGGCAGTGTCCCCCTGTTGTGGCAGTGTCCCCCTGTTGTGCCAGTGTCCCCCTGTTGTGGCAGTGTCCCCCTGTTGAAGCAGTGTCCCCTGTGGTAGCGTCCCCTGTGCCTGTGGCCCCGTTGTCCGTGTGTCCTCCAGTGCCGGTGTCCCCCTGTGCAGGTAGTGTGAGTACACATACATTACCTGCTCCTGCCGCCGCGCTCCTGGCTCCCCGATCCTCTTCTTCCATCTACAGCTGCCCGCTGCTGCCCCCGCCGAACATCGCTGGCCGGTCTTAGCCGCATGGATATGCTATCAGCACACCACGTGCCGGGGTCACGCATGCCGCCGAACAACGCTGGCCGGTCCTAATTATCTGCGCAGGGATACGCTATCAGCGTGCGCCGGGTCACACATGCTTATGCGTGACCCCGGCGCACGTGGTGTGCTGATAGTGTATCCCTGCGCGGCTAATTAGGACCAGCCAGCGTTCGGCGGCATGCGAGACCCCGGCACGTGGTGTGCTGATAGCGTATCACTGCGGCTAATTAAGACCGGCCAGCGATGTTCGGCGGGGGCAGCAGCGGGCAGCGGTAGATGGAAGAAGAGGATCGGGGAGCCAGGATTGGAGCCAGGAGCGCAGCGGCAGGAGCAGGTAATGTATATAGTGCTTCCCTGCGCACCTCTGCATCCCGAAATCCGTACCTTCGCCGCATAAGACGCACCCACTTTTCCCCCAACATTTTGGGGAAGAAAAAGTGCGTCTTATACGGCGAAAAATACGGTGCTTTCTCAAAAACAAAAATAGCATTTTGATGCGAAAATTACTTTGGCGAAAATAGACATGCAACATTGATCCCAATTTTAGGTGTTCTTTTTTTTCAAGTAAGAAGGGGAAAAGAGGCGCCTTGAATCTGGCTACCAGCATTTAGTGGCACTCTATTTGGCCTGAGGAAGTGGGCGAGTTCCCACGAAACGTGTTGGCTCTGCTTTTTTTATGCCGGGCGGGGGGGGGGGGGGGGTTGGAGCGGGCAGACGCCGGAGGGGGCGGGCGCAGCCGGCCAACCCCAACAATGCCACCACTAAGCAAGAGACAAATCGGAGTTCCCTCTAACTAACACAACATTGAATGTTATCCCCCTAAAAATAAACAACAAAAGTATCACACATGCAAGTAAATGCTAAATTATGATCAAAGAGTTACGTAGTAGCAGAGAAAGCAATAGCTTACAAATAAGGGATGTTAGAAATCACTCCTATAAACACGAGTGCAGAAGACTCGCCAACCCAGCTTAAATCAAATTAGATTAACGTCTGGCAATGTCACGCCGGGACCCCCCAACGAGCGACAAGTAGCAGCAGTTGTCCCACAGATGCAGTGTGGAGATCAGGACCCCCACCAGACCATCAAATTGGCAAGAACGAGACATAGCTAGTGTTCTTATTCAAGCCCAGGAATTTGGTGGCACATAGGTCAAAAATCAAACGGGATTCTTTCTGTAATAGTAAACGGTCCATGTCTCCACCTCTGATGGAGGCATGGATGTAGTCAATGTCGACAAAGCGCATTTTAGTCGGATTCCCTGCATGTGCGGTTTTGAAATGCCTGGCTACCGGAGTCAGATTAGATGGGTTCTTGCTTTTAATATTAGTAACATGGTCAGAAATCCGGGAACGCAGTTCCCGTTTGGTCTTGCCCACATAGAAAGCTCCACATGGGCACAGTAGTAAGTAAACTACTAATATGATGTTACAATTGACAAAATGTGCAAGATCCCACTTTCTGCCATCCGGTAGCCTGACAGACCTACCGACCTGTATGTATCTACACATGGTGCACCCACCACAAGTGTAGGTACCCAACACCTTACAGTGTTTATGAGCAGTTAAAGGGTCGGAGAAGTGGCTATTAACTAGTCTATCTCTTAGAGAAGGTGCACACCGGAAAGAAAATAATAGTCTGTTGGGGACATGCTTGCTCAACTTGCTGTCATTGGTGAGTATATGCCAGTGCTTTTCAACAATGTGTGTAATTTGCTGATGTTGGGCCGAGTATTTAGTACAAAATCGGACAAATTGCTTGTTATCACGTTCACGTTGATACCCCGTTTGGAGTAAGGAGACCCGACTACTGGCATCAGCCCTCCTTTATGCGCGTTTGAGGGTGCCCTCGGAGCATCTCCTTTCTCTAAATCTCCTCTCCAGGTTTCTGGCTTCTATCTTAAAAGACAAATCATCCAAGCAATTTCATCTTGCTCGAAGATATTGGCCTGTAGGTATACCCCTCACAGTGTGGGTGGGGTGAAAACTATCGGCCCTCAAAAGTGAGTAAGTAGCAGTGTCCTTTCTATATAAATTGGTCGATATCTGGCCATCGCCATCCATCCAAATGGAGATGTCGAGAAATGGGATCTCCGATGGGCTGAACTGCATTGTGATCCTGAGATTCTTGGTGTTGATATTCAATAAATCAACAAAGCCGTTAAGGAGACCCTGTCCCCCTGTCCTAAACATGATGATGTCATTGATGTACCTGTGCCATGCCAAAATGTGGCACAGGTACATCGAGAGGCCATCATTGGAAAACAGCTCCCGCTCCCACTCCCCCAGGTACAGGTTTGCGTAAGACGGGGCACACGTGGTCCCCATGCCGCACCCTGCACCTGGAGGTAGTGGGAGCCCTCAAATATAAAAATATTGTTGGTCAGCGAGAACTTTAGTAGTGTCAACAAAAACTCACTGTGAGCAGCGTGCTGTATCCCCAACTCACTCAGAAAGGTACCAGCAGCCCGGATGCCAAGGTCATGCGGGATGCTGGAATAGAAAGCCTCCACGTCCAGGGTCACCAAGAGTGTGCCAGCGGGCATCTGTAGTCCATCAAGGACACGCAACAAGTGCAAGGTGTCACAGATATATGACGACAGTGCTTGAACGTGCGGTTGTAGATGACGGTCTACATAAATGCAAATTTTTTCAGTTAAGGATCCCCATCCAGAGACAATTGGATGGCCAGGGGGCCTGTCCAATCTCTTATGGACTTTGGGTAAGGCGTAGAAGGTTGACAAAATGGGGTTAGCCACCTTCAAGAATCACGCCGTATTATCGTCAATTACTGATCTCGTAACTGCATCGTCGATGATCGCAAATAATTCACGCTGGCATCGAGTGGCCCTGGCCACAGAGACCCCCAAATAGCAATAGCGCCTCCTCAGCATCTCCAAACACATATTCCTATATACATCTACCGACATGATGACCACATTGCCCCCCTTATCCGAGAGTTTAATAACCCATTTCTTATTTTCCATCAATTCATGTAATGTCTCACGTTCCTCAAAATTGAGATTGTCAACAGATGTCTTCTGGCCCCTCAATTTAACTAGGTCCCTTTCCACTACATTAATAAATATTTTGAGATTAGGATTTAAGGTAAAAGGGGGAAATTTGGCAGATATGTTCCGTAAACCAATATCATCCAACCAAGGTAAATAAAATCGAGATCCCAATTCAGAACCAGTTGCCTCCAACTCATTGATCTCAGTAGGTGAACTCTCCAATGCCAACTCCTGTAAAGATTGTAAAGCTATCAGATCCTCGTCTGACCACGGTTTATCATCCCAGTTGGAAATAGGTTGTCTTGAAGAGTTCTCATACAGAAACTATAGGAGGATCTTGCGGCAAAAAAGGTGCAAGTCTACCACAGTTTCAAAAATGTCGGCATTGTGTGTTACTAATAAATATCCATTCCTATATGGGTGTGTCATCATTGATTTAAGCCACCTTATTTATTTATATTTTAGCTGCTTTTAATGTATTTTATTCACCTTGGGTGCCTCTTTACCCCTTTTTACTGTGTCTCACGCCATCTGTGGGGTGCTCCTACACCTGACCACTGGTGGTCTCTACATCAAAAAACAAATAGCACCCCAATACTGCGCTCGTATATGTTAAAATATTAAAAATGTCCCACTTAACAAGCATTAACCACAATAAAGTCTTAAAGAGACAGATATAATTGATGGGTGTGCGCTTCCTGGATGTGTGCACCATCGATCGAAGTTCTATGTTTAGTTGGATAAGCGCTGAACAATGCTTGTACTTCAAATATCGGATGAAAGCAAACCCCCCCCCCCCTTCAGGGAGAGACTCACCAGATTCTGCGGCCTCCTGGGCCCATCCTCGCCTTCGGGGTATTGGCCAATACCCCAAAGGTGAGGACAGGCCCAGGAGGCCGCAGAATCTGATGAGTCTCTCCCCGAAGGGGGGGTTTGCTTTCATCCGATATTTGAAGTACAAGCATTGTTCAGCGCTTATCCAACTAAACATAGAACACTGCCGGTCTCTGACACTACTTAGTTTGCCAGCGTGTAAAAGTTTTTTCAAGAGAGCGACCTTCGCCAGGTCTCCTGGTACTCCGAGTGGAGTCGGGTTTGTGCATCTCCACCTGCCTGCAGTGGTTGGTTGCCCTTCTGCAACCCGCCTTTGTGAGTATTATTTCAACACCATTTCATTTATTCATCAATCTCTGAGACGTACTGCACCATTTGGGCTCCCGTTGTCTCTGTGTTTCTTTCTATAGGGTGCATATACTCACCCTCAACCTTCTTGTTTTTCAAGTAAGGATCTAGGAGAATTTTGGGGTTTGGTTCTGGTGGGAAGAGAATATTACATAGTTATTTACATAGTTACATAGTTATTTTGGTTGAAAAAAGACATACGTCCATCGAGTTCAACCAGTACAAAGTACAACTCCAGCCTGCTCCCTCACATATCCCTGTTGATCCAGAGGAAGGCGAAAAAACCCTTACAAGGCATGGTCCAATTAGCCCCAAAAGGGAAAAATTCCTTCCCGACTCCAGATGGCAATCAGATAAAATTCCTGGATCAACATCATTAAGCATTACCTAGTAATTGTAGCCATGGATGTCTTTCAACGCAAGGAAAGCATCTAAGCCCCCTTTAAATGCAGGTATAGAGTTTGCTATAACGACTTCCTGTGGCAATGCATTCCACATCTTAATCACTCTTACTGTAAAGAACCCTTTCCTATTTAAATTGTTAAAACATTTTTCCTCAATGCGCAGATCATGTCCTCTAGTCCTTTGAGAAGGCCTAGGGACAAAAAGCTCATCTGCCAAGCTATTATATTGCCCTCTGATGTATTTATACATGTTAATTAGATCTCCTCTAAGGCGTCTTTTCTCTAGACTAAATAAACCCAGTTTATCTAACCTTTCTTGGTAAGCGAGACCTTCCATCCCACATATCAATTTTGTTGCTCGTCTCTGCACCTGCTCTAAAACTGCAATATCTTTCTTGTAATGTGGTGCCCAGAACTGAATTCCATATTCCAGATGTGGCATTACTAGAGAGTTAAACAGGGGCAATATTATGCTAGCATCTCGAGTTTTTATTTCCCTTTTAATGCATCCCAAAATTTTGTTAGCTTTAGCTGCAGCAGCTTGGCATTGAGAATGGATTTCTTTAATTATTTTTAATAATCCATGTTTCCCAAAAGAGCCAAAAAGCTACAAAAAATCTTATGATATTCAAAAGGGAAAGCAAGGCCATGGTCAGCAACTGATCGAGATGCTAACATTCCATTTACATATATGGAAACAAGACATCTAGATGAGGTTCTCCAATATTTGTCCTGATAACCACCCTCTGCACTTAGAAGTCTCAATACCTGAAGCCTGTAATAGGCAATGGCTATGACTGGAGAAAAAAGCAGTCAAATGTATTTTCATTATTTTAAAATGTAATTATTTTATTTTGGCTATTATATAATGTAATACATCAAAAAAGTGTGTGTGTGAAATTAAAAAATAAATAAACACAAAACCTCAAGCATAACAAAAACAAGCAAAACTGCTGCAGTGTCAAAGAGTTACACAAAACCATTTGCAATTGTAATTTTTAATACTTAAATTATACTTTTTTAATACTTGATGTATTATTTACAGTATTTGTTTTAATATGCTAATGTTTTGGTTTGAAGAGGAATAGCAAAGCAAATTGACAGAGGACCTCTGAAGAAGCCTAGCAGTAAGCTGCAGCGGTTCCTACATACCTCTGCTGACAGATGAGGACACAATTATGTGACTGATAAGTGATGGCTACCTTGGGCCCCTAGTGTTTTGGGGCACTCTGCTCCTTTTCCTAGCATGTGGTTGCTGGCTTTTTTCTTCATCCTCCTCCCCTTGCATTTAGCATTGCTGGTGTATGGCATAAACCCATGTTGATTCAACCACCTTATCATCTACCACCTCCTACTGCTACTATTTGTATTTGTTTTTTTTAATATTTTGCTTTAAGATTTTTATTTAACAGCAATAACATAACATAGAAACATTAATGCCCTTTTTATTAGCACAGTAGTTGCAGCTTCTAAAAATATTGTGATATAATGCTCAGCTAAAGTCAGATTTTAAAAAAGGCAAACTCTAATACTGTAACCATCAAGATGATCAGAACAAATAAATAGTGTACAGAAGCTAAAATCACAATTTAAGTGACATAGGGGCGTAACAATAGACCGTGCAAGGGATGCAGCCACAGTGGGGCCCAGAAGCCACAGGGGGCCCTGTCCTGACAGATTGAGAATTAAGGACAAGGAGAGAAAAAAACTTTCTGTTCTTTGCTCAGTTGTTCTGACTACATCTGCTCAGCCACTGATAAGGAATCATACAACGTTTTACAGACAAAGATTTGTAGACAGTCCCCATTCAGTGTGCAGCAGTGTCTTCTATACAGCCTGTTCTACCTCCAGCCTTCCTACCCCTCCACAAGTGCTGTGTCCTGTAGTAATGCCTGAGGAAACTGGGCATGGAGAGAAGGTGGGAGGGGGCCCCATTCAAACTTTTGCAGTGGCAGCCTTTGATTTCTAGTTACGCCCCTGAAGTGACAGCAAGCAAATAGGTATTTCGCATACAAAAAGCAGCACAAATAGTAGGCCATGGAAGCGGGACCTGGGAATGAGAAATGGTGGCGCTAAATGTCAGCTTAATAGCAGCAGTCTCTGCCATCAAACAAGCAGGAGACCACATTGGTAGCTGACTTCAAGAACTAGATGACATCTGGTATGAATGCCACCCATAAAAGTGTCTAGAAGTAGTGCAGTGACATTAGGCCCAAGGATGAAGGACCTGAGACAGAGCCTGAATTAAATGAATGTCCATTTTTTAACACCTTCCTGGTGCGATCACTGCTGGTGCAAACTTCTCCAACATGTCAGGGTCTTAATGTGAGAAAACGCGGAAAAGCCGCCGCGAGTACTCAAGGTAAGGCGGCTGATTCCGCGTTCAACAAGGCGGTGGATTCCGCGTCTGACGCGGCGGTTTGCACGCATAGGCCTACAACAGTCCGCATGGCGGAACGCGGAGAAACCGCCGCATGCTCGGATAGCGGTGCGGCTGGTTCCGCGTCCTGCACAGCGGATACATTGCAAAACAGGTCTGGTGTGGCTGGGACTGATAGTCCACACAGGTTCAGAAGGACGCGCGCGTTGAGAGGCAGAGCTTTTATGACAGCCAGAAGGGTGTCAGCTGACCAAGCCGGTCAGCTGACAATTTTACCACTTCCTATTGGTCCAGCACTTAGGGGAGGCGCTGGAGAGCGTTAGGGTATATATACTAGGTGCTGGTCATTTCTCTGGTGTCTGCAGTTGCGATCACTACGTGGTAGCACTCAGACCTTTTGCTAAAATCTGTGTTGTTATTTCTCTGTTATACTTCAGACTACTTCCAGGGTGTTGATGATCAAGGAACTCACACCCAAGACTAGGGAACTGTATTATCATTCTGTTATACTTCAGACTAGTTCCAGGGTGTTGATGATCAAGGAACTCACACCCAAGACTAGGGAACTGTATTACCACTCTGTTATATGTCAGACTAGTTTCAGGGTGTTGATGATCACGGAGCTCACACCTAAAGAATAGGCATTGTTATTATTTGTTATGACTTCCTGCTTTCCTGACCACTCTCTTGATCTCTGAATCGGTACTTCGCTATATCTGATACTCTGTTGCCGAACTCTGCTTGTCCTTGGATTCCGATTCGGTCTCCTGTCTTTGTACCTGATCTGTCTGTCTATTGCCGACCTGGCCTGTCCGACCTCGAGAACTATTTCCCCAGTTGGGAGATAGTTCACAGACCTGTCAGTGACACTTCACCCCTGGTGTCACTCACACTCTGGTCCTTCCCACTCTCAGCCTGGCTCCGCCCCTTGGGGAGCCTCAGGCCATTGGAAGGAATCTGTTCTTTAGGCAGTACCTCCTACTGCCTTGCACCCTCTGTACGGGTGCTCTCCTCAAAGTATTACTGTTGCACCAAACACTCAGATATTACTCAGGTGTCCAGAGGTTAGAGATATATCTGATTATCTGTGATACTGCAGATCATCTATAATCGGGTATATATCTGTATTCTCGGTGATACTGCAGATCACCGGTAATCAGACCCTCTCTGTGTTACACCGATCGTTACACTTAAAGAGGAACTGTAATGGCAAAACGTCCTCTGGGGGGGTACTCACCTCGGGTGGGGGAAGCCTCAGGATCCTAATGAGGCTTCCCACGCCGTCCTCCGTCCCTCGGGGGTCTCACGGCAGCCCTCCGTACAGCCGTGACGTAATATTTACCTTCCTGGCTTCTGCGCAGGCGCTCTGATGGCTGTCGGCTCCGAAGTAGGCGGAAATACCCTACCCGATCGCCGTTGGGTCCGCTGTACTGCGCAGGCACAAGTCTCCGGCGCCTGCGCAGTAGAGCGGACCCGACGGAGATCGGGTATTTCCGTCTATTTCCGAGCCAAAAGCAGCCACAGCACCCCCGCTGGAGCCAGCAAAGGTAAATATTGAAATTACAGTCGGGCCTGTCGCCGGCTGTTCAGAGGGCTGCAGCGAGACCCCCGTCGGACGGAGGACGGCGTGGGAAGCCTCATTAGGATCCGGAGGCTTCCCCCACCCGAGGTGAGTACCCCCCAGGGGATCTTTTTGAAGTTACAGAGTCTCTTTAAACAGTGAAATAAATGAATGTATAGTTTCTTTTGCTACACCTATCTGATCAGTGCTGGTTGACCTCAATGTCAATGAATATTTTTCAAACACCTGTCTGGTGCGTTTACTGCTCGTGTAGCACTATCCAACACATCAGTGGTTTAAACAGGGAAATAAATGAATGTACAACTTTTTTGCTACACCTGTCTGGTGCAGTCAGTGCTGGTGAAACACTACCCAACACGTCAGTGTCATGAACAGGGAAATAAATGAATGTACATTCATTTTTGTTGCACCTATTTAGTGTGATCAGCGCTGGTGCAACACAATCCAACACATCACTGTCTTAAACAATAAAGTAAAAGAACATACAATTTATTTTGGTACACCTATCTAGTATGATCAGTACTGGTTCAACAATATCAAGCATGTCAGTGTCTTAAATAAGGAAGTAAATTAATGTGCAATTTTTTTTACTGCACATATCTTCAACTGCAATCAGTTCTGGTGCAACACACTCTAACACTTCAGTGTCTGAAACAGTGAAATAAAAGAATGTACAATTTTTTTCAAACACCTGTCAGAGGTATAATTTTTAGGGTGCTAATCAGTAGAATGCTAAAAGCTAAGTGAAAATGTAAAAAAATAATAAAATTAAGGTAGTTTTTATTGGAATGGGCAATGGACACAGTATAACATAACTGCAATGTTGGACTTGTACAGTAAATAAATACATACTAAAGCAGTATAAAATAACTCCTAGGAATGAGTTCTCTACGTTGATAGTACAATACAGCTTAAGGGACAATGTAGTACAGTGCCTAACTAATTTGAACATGCTTCTACCTAATTTACTCTGTGAAGCAGCACTCAAGGAATGATATAGCTGACAGTTCTTCTCACAGTACTAGGTGGCGGTGCAGTTTACAACTGGTAACCAAGCTGGAGGAGTATAGGTAACTTGCTGTAACTGTAACTAAGCACACACAGTTCTAACCTATGTAAATCACTGATCTAACTAGCTAGAATACCAGACAACAAATGCCTGGTAATATAAAATGACTGATACTTAAAGGAGCTGGGTGGGGGCCATGTACCAGGTGATCACTAGCATCAAATAGTTAGCCTCTGACCACGAACATGATGCCTGGAGCAATATAGGGAGAGATGTTTCTCTACACATAGGATTCCTTGTCCCTGCCTGTACTTGGTTTCTGATTGGCTGATGAAGAGGCTCCAGGAGATATGGAAAAGCCCAACTAGGTTTCCCACAAACATCATGGTTTGTTTTTTTGTCATCTCTGAACCATATATGTGAAATTTTGGAAAAAGCTCAGATTTACTTAAACATAAATAGCAATTTTATCACAGCATTTTTATACATAGCTGTAGGTCATAACTCATCATCTTTTTTTTTCAGTATAATCAAATTCTGACTTCAATGCATTACAATAAAATAAAATAAATACTCCTTTCAATGGGTTGCTGGCCTTGTTTTTTTCTCTTACATAATTCAAAGTTGAGTTCTAATTGAGGGTAGACAAGATGAAAATTGTATATTAAATATGCTGCGCAAGGATCAAAAGAAATGTTTACTATACAGATGAAAAATACTTGGATGTCGACAAAGAGAATGGGATCAGATGTTTACAATGCGAGAGATTCTCAAAGTGGGGAAAACATTCCACTTCCTATGTTATTTCGTGGAGAATGACAATTACTTACCCTAAAGCTATTTACATAAATAATTTTTTCCTCTGCCATTTGGCAGGCTATAGCTATGAAGGCTATGTTGTTGTATATGGAGCAGAAAAGGGACACTTCATTAAAATGCCAACCTTTGGCTATGCTTACTACACCGTAGTGTATGCCACTAGCAAGTATCTAATGATGCCATGATTCTCTGGCTCTAAACACATGCTAGATGAAACTTGGCCAAGACAGACAAAAATGAAGAAGCCGGTCATTTCGGCGCCCGGTGCTCAGGGGCAAGTGCCAAAGCTGGGCACTGTCATAGCACTAGTGCTATGTTATGCACCCACGCAAGAGTAATTTGGGGAATATAAGTTCCTCTCAGTTGCTACAACTCGGAGGGGGAATAGTATTTAATGCAGACGGGGATTTGAGCAGCAGCATGGTTAGCCGCCATTCGACTCACCGTAGCAGAGACATACGTACGCGATAAAAACTGCCACTGCCAAGAATGTAGCATGTGCATGGCAGCCTCCAACCCCCATTTGATTGCTTGGACAGGGATCTGTCATGGCCAAGAGCGTTGTTCTCCGCATGTACCCCACCATCGAGTGACGTAACCCCCACTCCGCCAGCCAGCTAGAGGCACATCTAAATAGCCCTGGCCCTGCAATATTGCCTGAGGGATCAGATCTCAATCCCCATTAGGTGACATTGATTGAGCATGTGTATGGTGCTTAATCCGGAGCAAAATAAGTAAAAAAATGTTAAGAATTGGTTATTTGGCTGCTCTGGCCCAACCTCATATTGTACACACAGTCCTTGCATAATCAGTTTCAATGGATTGGGCTTAGGACAACTGCGTTTAAAGAGAAACTCCAACCAAGAATTTAACTTTATCCCAATCAGTAGCTGATACCCCCTTTTACATGAGAAATCTATTGCATTTCACAAACAGACCATCAGGGGGTGCTGTATGACTAATATTGTGGTGAAACCCCTCCCACAAGAAGCTCTGAGGACCTCGGTACTTTTGACAGTTTGCCACAATGTAACAAGGTTCACAGACAGGAAATGGCTGTTTACAGCTGTCTCCAACAGCCAAAACAGCTAGCAGCAGCTACATAACCTGCCCACAGTAAAAATGGCACCATGTAATAAATGTCAGAATGTAAATTGGGGAGACTAAAAATTTTACAATAAGCAAACACTGACTAAATAATTTATACATAATTATTGTAAAAATGAAGCACTTTTTTTATTACATTATTTTCACTGGAGTTCCTCTTTAAGTACCACAGAAATGGTCACATTTATATAAACAGCACAGAGATGTGCTTTGATAACAGTAAGCATGATTCACAAAGCTTTGTCACCTGTTTTCCTCTGCTTTCACCTTATTTATGTTACCTTTTTTAAAGAGCAAAAATATCATATAATTAAGTTACGAAAAGTAACATTGAAATGAAATTAATCAGGAACATCTTAGTTTGAGTGATTATTTTGCTTGTAAATGTGCTGAAAGGTTATTTTTATCAATTAGGAGATAAATAAGTCATTTATGAGAAGTTTTGTGAATAGAGCCTAATTCACAACTGATACCCATAGTGGAAGAGATGTTTGTCTTATAATGTTCTTGGCTATCCAGTTTTAGTATTGGAAGTTTTATGGGGATTTACAATTCTTCTGTAAAATAGAAATAAAAATAGATGAAACCAGTAGGTCTACATGACGTCCACAGAAAAATCTAAATGTGTATTAATGTAATAAGTGGATTGTAAAGCAGAATTTATGTACAGGAGACAAGCAGCTACGTAATGTAATCATTTTACTTGGAAGCAGATTGCAGGACAGAGTCCAGGTACAGAGTTTAGCAATTGTAGTTTTGGAATAAAGTTTTACATTAACAGTGAACAGGTGTACGTCCAACACACAAGACTCAGCTCCAGAATATGGGCACAAGCAGAGGCGGGACAAGGTCCTCCAGCACCCAAGGCTGAAACACCAAAGTGCGCCCCTCCATCCCTGCCACCCCAGCCGTCACACACTGATTGCTATTAGACTAAGAGGTGCCACAGGGCCCACAACCTCCCCAACACCTTAATATCTAGTTATCTGGCTTGCAGTCACTGCTATGTATCCCCTTTTCTTATTTCTTTCTGCTTCACACACAATTAGGAATGACAGCTGAATGAATTCTGCGCCCCCTCCTACACTGCGCCCTGAGGCTGGAGCCTCTCCAGCCTATGCCTCGGCCCGGCCCTGGGCACAAGGAACAAACCACATTACATAACTTGCGTAATGCATGTTATACATGCAATGCCGACATTGTCCATTATACAAGCAAAGTAGTTCTTTCATGTATAAAGTGAGTTACGCAAATTACATAACTCATTTGCATAAAGCCTAGTAAATCTTATATGCTCTATCTGCACACATTACATTTACCACAGTATAGTGAATATACCCTATAGTTTATTAAAATACAAGGGGCGCTGCTCGTTAATTATACACTCTCCCTCAACTATTGCTTAGTTATCTTATATGGGAAAGTTATGTCAATCCAAGATTAAGGCTCAAATATATTTTGTCCTGCTGCGACCTTCTCCACCTTACAAAACCAACAAAATCCAAAAACAGTATAGAAGGTGCGCTGGATATATACCACATGGATGCCCACTAAAGCTTCCTGCACACTGCAAATCCGATTTGAGATTCCGTTTCCGATTCCAATTTGCGATTCTGATTTTCCCTGAATGCTATCAACAGAAAAACGCAGAAAAAAAACGCAGCATGCAGTAACCATTGAAAATCGGAATCGTATGCAGTGTGCAGGGAGCCTTAGGGTTAAAAAAGATACTTTATTGGTTAAAAAAAAAATGCCCAACGTAAAATATGTCACATGCACACACACACACATGCAGAGTGCACCTAGCTGGCTTCCCCTTTTTTTTTTTTTTTTTGAAGCACTATTTTGTGCACATGCACGTGAAAAATATAAAGTAAAAGAGAAGCAAGCTATTAGCTATCATTAGCTTACATAAAAATGTATTGGTTGTCTCTGGATCAGCATAAGAAGATGTATCAATACAAAGTTCCACCTTTAGGCATGACATTGAAATTCATTGAACCTCCATACCTCAATAACTTGATATTTAATAACGAAGAAGAAGCATCTTCATATATAGCTGTTATACTCACAGTCCGTTTAGATATAGGGTGTAAATTCAAAGTTTCACGGAGAAAATATAGATATCTGAGCATAGATCCAAGCTGCCGCCACTAGATTTGTATTAAGCGGCTTCAGCAGCTCCAGCGTCTGACTTCCGGTATAGGGGGAGACATCACTTCCTCTCTCTGTGCGTCTCACCCTCCCTCAATTCCTCTGTCACTTCCTTGTGTTCCACCATGTGGCACACTTGTTCCTATAGCAGAACTGGTATACCACATCCTCTGTGGGTGGGGGATAATGCAGATTTATCTGGGTACAAAAAGGGCGCCCCTCCAAGACCACAGATAGTAGATCAGATCAACATGTTTCGAAGAACAATCGGTTCTAATGTAGATTAGTCTGCTCAGACTCTGCCCTTAATCTCTCTTAAAGTGATATCTTCATATAGGTGTCATTCATATCATTTCCTTGTCAGTAAAAGATAAAAAAGTATATATTCCATGATATAAAAAACAAAAACAAAATAAAAGCAAAAACAAACAAACAAAAAAACTTCAAAAGTATAGTAAAATAAATAATGAAATAATAATTAAAAATATATATAAAAAATATTTAAATAAGTCCTATATCCATGGTTAACCAGCTACAGCCTGGAGAACCAGCTTGCTCCTTCACACATATCCTTACTATCAAAATTTAATTAGGTATACCTCTTTTATAAAAGCCAAACATTTCCATCTCCTCATTAAGGCCCCTGGGAGCCAGGGTGTCCAGGTCAAATACTCCATTTACTATACAAACTATACGCCATATAAGGAGTCCCTAAGATACAAACAACCTTCTAATTCTGTTGCATTTAATTGCACACCTCCTTCCTGTGCTTTCTAAGCCCAGTGTGTAAATGCAGAGTAATGCGTAGCAGAAGCTTTGCTTTCACCTCTCTGTAGAGTCCAGTGAGTCCAGCGGGACAGAAGGAAGCACAAATGGGGGCAGAAGGACACAAAGTGTTACAGAGAGATGCATAGGAGGGAAAAGGTAGCACAAAGGGATAGAAGGAGGCACAGGGGGGCCGACAGACACATAACGGGCACAGGTGGACTGAAGGAAGCACAGGGAGACAAAAGGATGTACAGGGTGGGGGGAGAGGTTGCACAGAGGGATACAGTGAAGGCTGCCTGCAACTAAAACTATCCAGACTTTGTGATGTCTGCTCTTCAGGACACCCAACTTCCTTCTTCTGCACACATGCAGAAGAAGAAGGAAATTGAAAAGTGGGAGGCAGTACTTCATTACTAGAAGTTGCTCCATTCAGGTGTGGGGCTTCATCTGGGGGGTGGGGCTTAATCCAGGGGCATGGCACCCCCAGGACCAATGGCACTCCAGGCAATGGTTAGAAATGCCTTTGCCTAAAAATGCTCCCGCTGTGCATGTTAGATTAGTGTGGCTCTGTACAATTCTTGCCGACACATCATTGCAATCCAGTGGTTCTGGAGGTGTGTTTAGCTATCTGGGACAACAAAGGGACAATTTGCGTATTCAGCAGTGTTGCACTGTGGGACATCTCATATGCTCACTCCCACCTGAATAATCGCAAATACCATCTGTTTTAAGAAGGCAAAATTCTGTTTCACAACACAGAACTAATTCACACATTGTCACTGCATTGTTCCCTTTATTCAGCTTCTGGCTGCACAAAATACGGTGCACAGTACAGACGTAGTTCTGCAGCCACAAAGTATGTATGTATCTTATTTAGTTGTGTGAAAACATTTACCAAGCATATAGAAGTATTTGATGTGATAAATCTGTACACCACAAGAGTAGTCGCTTCTTTCCCAGAGGAAGTGAGCATTACATACATTATGGGAAACCCATGGAATCCTTTCATTTAACAACCTAGGAGCGTTGCAATGGAAAACTGTAATGAATCTTGTGGGATACATTAGTTTAACTGTACTGTGAACAACTGAACTTTTTTTGTAAATATCATTTGGGTTAAAGTATCGTAATTATTTAAGCAAACTCTATTAGAATAAAGTTGTAGAAAAAGAAGCATGATGAGTGATTTGTTTGGGAGAGACGGTTTTTGTACTTTTTACGTAAAAGCTTTTAACTCATCCTTATTAAAGAGATATGTAAATGTAGGTGTTGTATTCCAGCAAGGCTGCATTTATGATCACCCAGTTATGGGAGGTAGCATTTTCTTTGTGGTGCACATTTAATCTATGGGCTTGGTGATCTTTGTCTGTTCCAGATGTTAGCAGTTGGATGAAGGAACAAACATACAGTATATACATGGCTGTAAAGGTGCGTACACACCTATGATGGATGTTGACTGTCTGGGATCGGTGTCCGCTCCCCTTGGGTGACATCGCTAGGCCAGGCTGCACAGATGCGAGTCAGCTGTGTAGCTGGTGATACACTGTGTTGCCATGCAGGGAGGCAGAGGGATGACAGTGTGGCTTGTGGGTGATGTCACGCAGCCGTCGGCCGGGGGAGGAGTGAGTTGTTCTGCCGGGCAGGTTGCTTGTGGGTTGGGAGTCAGGGACCACTGTGCACACACTTGTTTATCAAGTGAGGTGGTCATTATCAGCCGCCTCATTTGACTTTAGACTTTTTAAGTGTGTGTACGAGCCTTAAGACCTGCCCAATGTCTGGCTTTGATCAAAGTGGAGGAAATAAAAGGAAATCAGAATCTGCCAAGTAGAGTCCAAATTGTACTTGTATTTTGGATTCCAATGTGTTGCACTGTTTAGCTAGTGCAAGATATCAGGTAGTTCAAGCACAATGTCCTGATCAACCCCTGCCCTTTTTTAACCTCTCCCTACTCTGGGCCACTCACCCTTCACATCCTAACATTGAGTAGCAGTAAGGTATTGTACCGTGTTACTCCATTTAGATGTTCTGTTTCACTTAAGGCATCTTAATGACATGTATTTATGCTTGAAAAAAATCTATGTTTTCTCTTTTGATGTTGCAGGTATAAAGCTGTCTGTACCACCAGCCTGCAAGCAAACAGGATTTAAGCCCGACGACGAAGGCTGCAAGGCCGAAAGCTTGCTTATTCTTATTCTTTTTAGTTAGCCAATAAATGATATCATCCTGGTTTATCCTAACATTGAGGTACTCATAAACTCAAAAGAGGCTCTTTCCTGTCTTAAACCTAGCATGGGGGTACATTGTGTATCCATCACTTTCCAAGGTTTATCGGCTGAAGCAGGGCCAATGGGTCACTCTGCCGTGTTTGGGAGCTAGTCTGCAGATGTTACGTGAACTGTAGGTGAAGGCCAGCTTACTGTCTGCAGACTAAAGCCTTGTACACACACTAGACAATTTTTGGCTAAGATGTTTGTTCAGCATCATCCCAGCCAAGAATATAGCATACTGCCCCCTCTCCATTGTTTAGCAGTTTAATATGACGGATCTCTAAATTACACTGCTTATCTTGCCTGAGGGAATCCATTTAGTCATGTGCCAACTAGCTGTCCCTACTTTCCTCTCCATTGCGCAGTACAGGTTATTCTACTATAGCTGGAAACACATAGTAACAATAACAATAACAATAATATTTATATAGCGCTTTTCTCCCTGGGGACTCAAAGCGCTGTGACCCTGCATTATGCAGTCTCAAAGGCTAGGGAAAAGAGGTGAGTTTTTAGCCTTTTTTTAAAGCTGTCCAGAGAAGGAGCCTCTCGTACTGATTGTGGAAGTGAGTTCCATAGAGTAGGGGCTGCATAGGAAAAGGCCCGAGCACCAAATGTTAAGTGTATCCTGGGAATAACCAGCTTCATCTTGTTGGCAGAGCGGAGGGTGCGTGGAGGGGCATAAAGTTCCAATAGATCCGCTATGTATTTGGGTCCCATGTGGTGTAGAGCCTTGAATGTCAGCAGGCAGATCTTAAAATTGATTCTCCATTTTACTGGCAACCAGTGAAGAGTTTGCAGTACTGGGGTGATGTGTGAGCTGCGGGGGGCATTGGCTAGGAGTCTGGCTGCAGCATTCTGTACTAGCTGTAAGGGGCGCAGAACCTTATCTGTAGATCCGATTAACAGGGCGTTGCAGTAGTCTAGGCGGGAGGATACAAATGCGTGAACCAGGGCAGGTAGGTCTTCAGCTGGGATTAGGTGTTTTATTTTCGCTATATTTCTTAGATGGAAGAAGGAAGACTTGACGACAGCTGATACCTGCTGTCTGAGTTTTAGATTTCCATCCAGGATCACCCCAAGGTTTCGCACAGAGTCTTTATACTGTACAGTATCTCCCCCAATTGCTAGTTTGAGGTGGTGAGCGTTTTGAACTTTATCCATCATGTGTGGACCACCTACCACCAACTCCTCTGTTTTGTCAGAGTTCAGCCTCAGCCAGCTGGTGTTCATCCAATTTTGTAAATCCACTAGACACGCATTTATGGATGCTGATGGGTCTTGGGTGCCAGGCTTGAAGGACAGATACAGTTGTGTGTCATCTGCATAACAATGGTATCCTAAACCATAGTACTACTAGACCTACAAATAGGGTCTAGTTTTTATCATTTCAAACTAACTAATCCTTGTTGTCAAACTTATCCTTACTGTCCAATGATCACCTAAACTTTCACCTAAACATCATCTTACTCCAACTTATTCCCTAAATTAAAAGATACAGCTATTTTAAACGGACCCCCCCCCCCCCCCCCACCACCACCACCACTACCAATAAATCTAGCCTAAGCCGAGCTAGCCTAAGACTGAGCAAGAACTTAACTCCCAGTTCTAACTATCTCTCGCAATTCAAATTTCCTAAACCAAAATAGCAGCAATCCTTATCAGTCAGGCTGAAAATTGCTTTGTAAATTGCACCCAATAGAAAAAAACCCAAACAAATAAAAAAAACTGAAAATAATTGCTTTAGAATCCAGTTGGTTTTTGTATTTACCTATAGGTTTAGGTCTCCTGCTTTTCTTCTCCTTTTCACTCTCTCCACTTTATGACTATTCATATCTGGCTAAGAACGAACAAACATGATACATGGTCAAACTGAGATTTTTCCAAGGTCTTAGTTTGACCAAGGTTTACATGCCACTTCTTGACAGTATTTTTAATTTACCAACTTCTGCACAAAGACAATATGAAAATATGAAGCCAATCACTTGTATTTTTGGAGGAGTTGATCTCTTGAAGACATATTTAAGCAGTAAGCGTATACTAGGCCCGATTCAATTCACTTTTTCTCCAAAGTTTTCTCCTAGGAGATCATTTTTCAACTTCTGTTTAAATAACTTTTCAGCACTCTGCAATTGAAAAAGTACTAAAAAATAGGTAAAAAGCACTGTCAAACTTTTTCTGAATGTTTTCTTGCTTCCTGGTGGCTTAAAATGCATTTTATTGATAAGATGTATAAATATCACCAGGAGAAAACTTAGGAGAAAAAGTGAATTAGATGGGGCCCACTAGCTTCTACAGATCTTCCGTGCAGTGACTGACTGATCTCAAGTCATGCGGAGGAGCAAGTCATGCTTTAGGATACTTGAATTTGGACTGAATTTAGGGCCCAAGCACTGCAATTAATAAGTAACGACCATTGACTTTTTGTTTGCTTTCTATGTTGGTCATCTTTGTCATATTATATTTGAATTCTCAGCTTTTCATACTAAGCTGTTAATGTAAATGACTGGAAAACAGGTGTTTGTGACCCACTATCTTTCTTTTTAATGTTATAAAAACAATCTCTTGTGTTGTATTCTAGAGTCTACTTTTTCATTTATCGTGTTTCATTATTAGAACATTTTTAGTTGTCATCTCAGAACTATATAAATTGAGCAAGTCAACATACATGTTAACAAATATAAAGAGTGGGAACATGTATTTAAAGTGAAAACATACAACTGGTTATGAGCAATTATAATATACATTTGCAGCATTCCACAAATAAAATATAATTGAACTCATCATGATGTTTACTTAGTTATATTTTTTGATGGTCTTGTGTGTGTGCGTGTGTGTGTGTCAGCGTGCGTGCGTGTTTGTGTGTGTGAGCGTGCGCGGGTGTGTGCGTGTATGTGTGTGTATGGGTGTGTGTGTGTGTGTGTATCTGGTTGAATGTGTGTGTGCAGTGTGTGTGCAGTGTGTGTGCAGTGTGTGTGTGTGTGTGTGTGTTTGCGTGTGTTTGCGTGTGTTTGTGTGTGTGTGTGTGTGTGTGTATGTGTGTATGTGTGTGTGTGTATGTGTGTGCGTGTATGTGTATGTGTGTGTGTATGTGTGTGTGTGTGTGTGTGTGTACAGTGTGTGTGTGTGTGTGTGTGTGTGTGTGTGTGTGTGTGTGTGTGTGTGTGTGTGTGTGTACAGTGTGTGTGTGTGTGTACAGTGTGTGTGTGTGTGTGTGTGTGTGTGTGTGTGTGTGTGAGCGTGCGTGTGTGTGCGTGTATGTGTGTGTGTGTATGGGTGTGTGTGTGTGTGTGCATCTGGTTGAATGTGTGTGTGCACACATTAGAGTGTGCATGTGCACATACATTTGCATGCAGCAGGGGGTGTTGCTTTTAACATGCAATGTAAGGTATTCCTATAATGATTAACTGTATTAACCAGTCATATAAAAATGTTTCTCCTAATTTGCATGCATCGCTTGAACTGTTCATTCAGTGAAAATGTTCAAAGTACGACAATGATATGACACCAATCAGATTTAGGTTTACAGGACACTGATCATAAATAAATCATTTAGGTTACTATTTTTCTTACTAAATACTGAAAAACTATGCATGAGGATTTTTTTCATTTACCTTAAATTACTAAACCTGACAATATGCAACCTCTGACTCCTAATTAAAAGGAAATAGTGTACATTTGTTTTCCTAAAATCTACATTTAAATATCATATGTATTAAGATGTACAGTATGAATCATTAATATTACAAATTAATTTTTCCTGTTGTCAAATTTTCAAGTTGTCATCTTGACCTTAAATACATAAAATATCATGTTTATACATTTCTGTAAAAATGTTTTTTTTTTTTTTTTTAAGAAAATTCATGTATGTATTATTTGGTTTTAACTTATATACACAGATACAATGAAAATTTTTTTTTGTTCTTTGCATTAGGTAGCACGCAATATCTCTCTGCAATAACTAATTGTTTATAAATCAATTGTATTTTAAACACTCAGTAATATAATTGATGATGTAAAATAATGTAAAAACCTGTAGAAGTTAATTTACTTGTTAACATACTAAAAATGTATTTTCTTCCTAATTAAGTCATGGGTAGTGGTCAGGGTAATTTTGTATTTGCCCCCTAAGCTGATTGGCTGTTTTACATGAACAATCATTTGGGGGAAGATAAACATTACTTTTATAACCCCACTTAAAAGCATAGATTATATTATAAAGTTATATACTATAGAAATGATAAAATGAGATTAAAAACACATATGTCATATAAATTGTCATGGATTATAAAAATAATATTTTCAGGTAGTTCTGTCTTAAAAAATGAAGGAAGGTCCTGTTAGGCATTTACATAATTTCTTTAACAGGAATATATTGCAGATCAAAGACTGTTTAGCCCTGTCTTATTATAATGATTGTAATTTATACATTCATTAAAAAGGCTGAAGCTATGTAGATTACTTGAAATCAGTCAAACCATGAAGCATAATAAGCAGATACCAGCAAATGTTTACATATCTCTCAAGTTTTTTCAAGGTAGTTTACAGAAAGGTCTAAAATGTGCAGCATGAGTGCTGTATAAACTGCAGCTCATATATCTACAGTTTTAACATGTCAGGTATAACTTCTTCTATGCTGTCCACAATCTGTATTCAAATGCACAGACCCAAGTGCCAGTTTATTATATATCATTACCATTTCCAGTAGCAAACTATAGATTTGCAGTCTGTGGATACATACCATATATATGTGCTGCGGAAAGTTTCAGTGGCAAATAATCATCCACAAATGTTTTACAACTAAGAATGCCTAATTAGATTTGCATTTTTATAGTGATTTATAGATACAAATTAATACATACAGTCAGCAACTAACAGACAAGTTTGGTAACTGAACTCAAAATGATAAATTCATTTTCTTTTTTTAACACAGAATTATGATGTTGCCTATAACAGCTCTTTCTCCTGTTACCTATTATATACTAAACGATTACAGTACTTGATTTCAGGTTTAGTAATAGTTAATCTGATACTATCAGTGAATATGTAGGGATATAAATCAGCACTTCTAAATTTCCTGAAAAGATGGATATGTTGAAGGATCACAAAATAAACAATTCAATGCATACTCTTACAATAAATATACACAGTGAATACATAAATTATTAAAACTAACTGCAGTATTGTGAACTGTGAAGTAAATTTCTCAGAACGGCAATCACATTGTGTTCATGCTTTCAATTATTTCATTATGAATAAGCAACTACTTCATTTAAAAGTATATAATAAGTTAAAATGTACCATAGGGCATTAGGAGTTTATTAGGAGTTTATTATGATTACCTAAATGAAATCAAAGATTAGTCTCATCATTAATACACTTCACATTAACTATGCAAAGGAATTTTGCTATCTTTCTTTTTCTTTTTTTTCTTAATTTATAAAATACTACTATAACATTTCTGCTATAATCTGCTGTAATACTAATTGAGAGGATGCTAAGCAGTTATGTCTTTATTCCCTTAACGAATGCATGTGACCATCTAACTATAGATTTTACCTAAAATGAATATGTACATAAATAATGAATCATTTTTAAAAGAAGTCAGGACTTGTTCACACTATGAGTGCTTTTGGATTTTTGTAAGCGCTAGCGATCTTTAAAAGCGCTTGTGCAATGATTTCTTAGGTGAGTATTCTCACGTGAGGGATGAGCTTTCTTTCCAATCGCAAACGCGGCTCGTGCACTATTTCCTAAGCGTTTGTGCTTCAATGCAAGGTATAGGAAAATCGCTAAGCGCTTGAAAAAGCACTTGGAAAAGCAATTTTGTGAGCACTTTTAAAAAGAAATAACATTAAAAAGAGTCAGTTCCGTGCAGGGATGAGCAGAAACTACGCCAGTGCGAATTTACGCATCGTAGTTCGTATCTACGCATTGTAGTTCATAGGCGAAGTTTCAAAACTACGCTTACGAATTTACGTGTAGCGAAGTACTGTTACACGTAGATTACGCCCACTATGCATAGTTAACATGTGTAGTGCGTAGTGAACTACTCGTTACTCGCATCTAATTTTCCGCGTGCGATTGTATGCTTACAAATGTATGCACTGGAAAGGGGAATGTACGCAGAGTTCCTGGTATAAGCATTTACAAAGGAATTAATGCATAAAATGTTCTGCATACGGGCATAAGCATCCGCTTACACTACGCTTTGCACTATGCGTAATTGCATATTTTAACGCGTAGTCTACGAAATGCATACAAAGCAAATATTTGATTTCAAAGCTGTAGTTTGGCAAAGCGTAATTGCGTAAAACTATGCATAATTCCAGCGTAGCGAAGTTGGCTGACTACGACCATCCCTGGTTCCAGGTCAAAGAGTTCACTTCCTGATTAAATGGAAAAAATAAAACTGTTAATCGCCACATAAAGGGCTTACAAAAGCTCTTAATAAAATCGCTAATTGCTCTAAAATCGCCATCAAAATCGCTTTGAAAAGAGCTCACAAAATCGCTCAGCGTTTGTGATTGCGCTGGCGATTTATAATGTGAGCTAGGCCTTAAAGTGAAAAAGCTCTCATCTTAATAATTCAGTATCTAAAATTTAATTGCAAAAATAATTATTTTTCCGGTTATCACTCAGTTTTACTGTTGGATATCGATTCTTTTCTGTTCTCTGACAAAATTCACAGTTGCACCAGCTCTATTTGACATTCATTTCATTTTTTTTTTTTTTAAAAACCTCAGAGTTAATCCTAAACAAACCCAAACTGCAAGCACCAAACAGCCCAAGCGTACAACAAAAGAGAATTATATAATCCTAGCTGAGTGAGATCTTTCATCTTTGATTTACAGGTTTGAGTCCTCTGTAAACGAAACCACATTGTTCCATATCTTTCATATCATGGCCTTCCCAACAATCTTGTTTTAATTAAGGTTTCTTTCATATTTCTGGATAGAAAGCATGACAATCTTCACTTATGGCTTTAATATATATCCTTTCATTTAGAAAAGTATGAGAAAAAGAAAGAATAATGCTTTAGAAGTCAGACGACTATCAAGTGCTGTGATTAAAATATTGCTTGTGACTACATCACTCCTGCATTTTTCTCATTACTTGCACAACGGTGCCAGGGATACCAAACAATGTAAGCAGTTCCGATGGAGAAATCCCTCTATAGTCACCAGACTGTTTCACAATAAGGTATGATAAATTGCAAATTCAACATGGATGAGGTCATCAAAGGCACTGGCAGTTAAGGGATATTATGGGGATTGAGATGGCAGGATGGGGCTAAAATGTCTCTTATTTATTTTTAAATGTCAGGAAAATATTCAGGCTGTTAAGTAAGAATGTCTTTAAAATCAAGAAACAGGTGAGTTGACCATTTATTATTTTTACACATTATACAAGGGTAACATTTTCACCAGTGCTTTCACAGAAAACACTGACCTAACCACCGCACTCACTGTCCTTCAAAGGGTCCAAAATGTAATCTCCCTATCATGCTCTAGAGTCAAATTAGAGGGAAACTAGTTACCCTGCCAGTATATTTTAGGGGGTTACAAAAGCAGCCAGAAGATGTGTACATGAATATGACAGAGCATACAACTCCATGCTGAATGAGCCCATGGCATGTACTGAATTCATAATCATACAGGTATAAGGCAAGAGTACTAATCACTTAAAGTGTACCTGAAGGGAAAAAAGTGCCCCTGGGGTACTTAATTCAGAAGGGGGAAGCCACCGGATCCTAAAGATGCTTCCCCCATTCTTCACACCAGAGGGGATCTAGTGCCGGACCACCAAAAATATGCCGACAAGGGCCTGATGGCGGGGATCGGCGGTTCTTGCAGGCACAGCATCTGCTTTCCCTCAGGCTCCGTCAGAAATAGCCTAGCCCGATTGGGACCACTCTACCGCACAGGTGCAGATGGCCCGTGCCTAGACAGTAGAGCGGACCCGTTCGGGTTTAGCTATTTTTCCCGGAGCCTGAGTGGAAAGCCACTAGTGTGTCTGCGCACAGCAGAAAAATATATTGTTATTGATCTTTGTCTAGGGGTCTCAGCACTGGATTGGGCTGACTGAGAAGGACTGGTGAAGCCTCATAAGCATCCAGAGGCTTCCCAGTGCTCAGGTAAGTATCAGATTTTTTAACTATATAAAGTCACAGGTGTTCTTTAAGAAAACAGTTCTACTCAACAAAGCCAGGTGGGATCAGGCATAATAAAGATAGAACATGTTGATGAGTCTTGCACATGTAAGAGGGCAGATGCAGATCTCAAGCTGTCCTTTCATAGCAAGAATTTCTACAGATTTGCTTACAAAATGTACCATAGGCACAATGGTACAAATGGCAAATTTTCATGGCACAAGCCTCAAACCTGGTACAGGTTGGGCACTGGGTGACTGTGGTTCAAATTCAGAAAAGGTGGTGGAGCCACAAACAGCCAAACATATTTGTTTCATTTGAATGCAAATTATTAATGCCAAAGACCACAAAGCTCACAAACTTGGTCATTGAGTAATTGTGTGTTAAAGTTAGAAAAAGTGGGAGCAGCTAACACCAGCCAAATACATACCCGGGCAGTGCTTGGTCATCAGTGGGCGGAGATGAATTTAAATTTCACTGGGAAAATGTAAACAGCAGCCATTCTTACACTGCTAATGGTAGGGTTCTCAAACTTTACACAGTTGGTCACTGGGTGACTGGGATTAATATTCAGAAAAGTGGGTGGAGCCTACAAAAGCCTTGATTGGCTTTTGTAGGCTCCACCCACTTTTCTGAATATTAATCCCAGTCACCCAGCAATTAAATATTCCCTTTGAAAATCAATAGGTGGATTTTGATTAATCCACCTATTGATTTTCAAAGGTAATATTTAATTGCTGCCATTCTTGCACTGTTAATGGCACAAGCCTCAACCCTGGTACAGTTGGTCATTGAGTGACTTGGGTTCCAATTCAAAAAAGGGGCTGGAGCCACAGCCAATCAGATTTGCTTCATCTGAATGCAAATTTTTGATGCCAAAGATCGCAAAGCTCACAAACTAGGTCATTGAGTAATTGAGTAATTGTGTGTTAGGGTTAGAAAAAGTGCACGGAGCCAACAGCGGGCAAATACATATCAGCTAATATATATATATATATATATTTATATTTATATATATATATATATATATATATATATATATATTCTCCTCATGAAGGGGACCACGCAGAACCCCTGATTTTTTTTATTGTTGCTATACTTCATTTTCTGTCCATCAGACCACACGTTTTGATATTAAGGCTTGGGAATTTTAATCACATTTGCCTCAAATTGTTTTTTTTTTTTTTTTTACTGCACTGAGCGCTACAAAAGGATGTAGGCATGTAGTGCAGGAATGTTGATCCATTTTAACTGGATTGGCACACTAAGCTGTAAAAAAAAACTTAACATTGCTTTGTAGAGGGTTTTAGTGTCAATAAGATCATTCAAAGAATCATTTCTAATTGATTGTTTGAAGTAACTTATGTACAACAGCAGCAGCAGCAGCAGCAGCAGTCTTCTGAGCAGTACTTTAGGTCAAATGCTCAGACAAGTTAACAATTCTAGAAGACGGGAAACCTTTTTCTATATAGCTCGGTCCACACTTCAGCCCAAAACATCTGATTCAGCGAAAGGCCGGACAGACATGTCAACAAGTCCTGTGTGAAACATAGGATGCATTCAGACTTTAGCCGGCATATCTGTTCTGTCCAGTGTCGTTTGTGTTCATTGCATGCTTTTCCTAGCTAATTTCAGAACTAAGCTGTATTTTTTTCCAGTGTCCTGTCTCATTGGGTTCCCAGTAATATGGACTATTCCATATTTTAAGGTGTGTCCTAGTTCACATTCACTAGAATAACTTCCAATTACTGTGAATTAATCAATTATAAGTAATCATTATTCTTTGCTACTGTATATAAATCACAATTTGCTGACTTTGCTTGAATGTTTTTGTATTTATAGAAGTACCTTTATATTCAAGCAGGAGGCAGTGAGAAGCTTCTTGCTCTACCCCGAGAAGGAACCCATCAACGAACTAATGCAGAGAGGCACCTAACATTTTGCTGATGTTGCATACCATTTTGCCGGTGTAATGGCAAGGAGTCCATCCTTCTACCATAGATAGGCTATACCATGTGTGTAGTCTGCTCGGGGGAGAAATTGTCCCATATTGCATGGCATAGCATAATAACCCACTCCAGGAAAGAGTGTAGGCAAGCTCCCATCATCAAGCATAAGAGGTCCAGGTTGTACACATATCCTGGCATTGCAAACGGAAATAATATAGTCCATAAAGAAAATGACAACTATAGGGTAAAAGCTGCATCGGCTGATGTACTCATCTTAGTCAGTACAGAAAAGCACAAGGGAGGAGATTGTCTTGCTCTAAAGGTGCAGGCAGTCATACATAATAGGTAACAGAGGTCACCATGCCCCCCAAAGTACCTACAATTACCAGGTAGACACTTGTACGGTGGTGGTGAATGCTGCCTTTACCATGCCATCCCCTTCTCTGGGTCCGTGAAAAAACAGGTGTGACCATCTGCCACCACCCTTAGCTTTGTGGGATGTAGCACGCTGTTTTTGTAAGTCCAATGAGAAATCAGGGTAAAATGATGACTGTGTATTTTCATACCTGACAGGGCCTTTCTCCCTGGCAGCCTTAACCTCCTTGGCGGTTAATTTTTTTTTATTAAATGGGCAAAAATCCTTTTTTTTGTATTTTTTTTTTTTGTTTCATGTAAAGCTACCAGAGTGGTAGCTACATGAAACACCACTAGAGGGCGCATGTGGCCCTCTACTGCGATCGTCGCCGGCATCAATAGCAAACAGGGGAGCGCGTATATAACGCGTTCCCCTGTTTGGCTTCTCCTGTCACCATGGCGACGATCGGCATGACGTCATGGACGTCAGCCGACGTCCTGACGTCATGCGCACTCGATCCAGCCCATAGCGCTGCCCGGAACTCATTGGTCCGGGCAGCGCAGGGCTCTGGCGGGGGGGCCCTCTTTCGCCGCTGCGTGCGGCCGATCGCCGCAGAGCGGCGGCGATCGAGCTGTGCGCGCGGCTAGCAAAGTGCTGGCTGCGCGCACAGCACTTTGAATGGGGCGAATCGCCCCAGCAGGCCCTGAGAAATCCTCCGGCGCGGCATAGCCCGAGCTCAGCTCGGGCTTACCGCCAGGGAGGTTAAAGGACCACTATTGCGAAAATTGTACAAATTTTAAATACATGTAAACATATACATATAAAAAGTATGTTTCTTCCAGAGTAAAATAAGCCATAAATGGCTTTTCTCCTATGTTGCTGGTACTTGCAGTAAGTAGTAGAAATTTGACATTTCCGACAGATTTTGGACTAGCCTATCTTCTCACGGGGGGTTCTCGGGGTTTTCTTTATTTTTAAAAGCACTTAGTGATTGGCAGTTGCTCCGTCCAACTGCCAAAAAAGTGTGCAATGAGCAGGGAAGCTGGCCAGCATCTTTGTGTAAATCTTTTTCAGGGAATGTCTTTATAAAGAATAAAGACCATGCTGAGAATCCCCTATGGATAGATGGACTAGTCCAAAACCTGCCACTTCTGTCAGATTTCTACTACTTACTATAAGTGCCAGCAACATAGGAGAAAAGTAATTTATAGCTCATTTTATTTTGAAAGAAATGAACTTCTTATTTGTATGTGTTTTAAATGTAAAGATTTTCCTCTTTAAGGACAACATCCCTGTCCCTGAATTTCAGTAGTTTAAAAATAAAAGTATGGGGTGGTGCACCAGGGGGAGGGGGAGGGAAGCAGCTTTGGAGATATACCATGTGCTTGCTCCACAACAAACACTGATGAGAATGCCTCCTGCCCGAAAAGATGAATTAGAAGTTTATGTATGGAATCCTCTGGCTTACCACTCTCTGACTTCTGAGTAATAATATCCGATAATCCGAACATTTGTATAGCGCTTTTCTCCTGTCGGACTCAAAGCGCTCAAGAGCTGCAGCCACTGGGAGCCACAGGAGGCCACCCTGCAGTGTTAGGGAGTCTTGCCTTGAACTCCTTACTCCCCACTGTCCACATGTTTGATCTATGGTTCCTATTTGCTAGGTTGTGTTAGTGTTTTTTTATGACTTTCACCTCATGCTGCATGTGGTTAGTTGTGGCTGCACCAAAAGCACGTCATTATCTAGCGTACTTATTTGGCCCTCCGCCACCCTTATCCTTTTTTTGGTAAATCCTGTCTGAGGAGGGAGACATCCGTCTTCACCTGCTCCAAATTTGAGGTTATTAAGGTCAGGTTTGCCTGGCAGGTTGTAACTGCCTCAAGAATATGCTTCCGAGAGGGAGCGGGGGCCTCCTCACCTGAGGAGCCATCACCATCTTGTCCCTGCTTAAACTTTTTCAGCTTGGCCGTAGCCTCTGATGCTCGGTGAGTCATAGCCACACACTTTACTGGTCCGGTTCCCAGGCTGCTGGAGCCACAGAAGGGGAAATTTGCTGGGTTTAGCGCAAAGACTAAGCTACGCAAGATAGCTTACAGGATCTTGGTAGTGGAAAGCTCTCCCGAAATGCATCCTCAGGCCTTGTTCCCCAGGCCACTCCCCCATGTTCCTTTATATTTACACAATTGGGAAGAGGTAGATATCTGGGGGTCCCTTTTTTATACTAGAGTGAATCCAGACTGTACCATATGTCTAGTGGCATAGGAATAGGGGATGCAGAGGTTGCAACTGTACCAAGGCCCCTAGACCAGAGGGGGCCACTAAGGTCCCTCCTTCATCTATCTTATTAGCTTTTTATTGATGCTATGCTTGTAATCAACACCTGTATAAGTGCATTGAACAGCGGTAGTCCTTAATAAACTGTTTCCTTACTATGATTTCACCTTTTTGACACTGCATCTGACTCTTCATTTGACTCTTAAAAGCTTAGAGGATCAGTGGATGACATCACTGGCCTTAAAAAGGATACAATATGCGACTTTTAGCTATTGCCTTGAGGCAGAATGAGGCCTTCCATGTCAACATAATGTAGCAATTTGTGGATGACCTTCTAATTCATGTCACTCAGCCTATCATTCCTCTCCCAATAGAAGAGTTTGAGTTATATGGCAGGTTGAGTGATAATCTTAATCAACAAATTACGATTTCGCTAAATTTCACGTCAATATTTGCAATTACTCTTATATGTAATTACGATTTGACAATTCAATTGATTTCGTGTAGTCATTCGTAATTTCACATAACATTTTGCCAAATTTCATGTAATTTCTTGCCGATTTTAGCAGTGAATAGAAAGTCCCCATACATGCTATTTACACCAAAATTGCTACATATGTTAAGGAGAATCGTGGGTACAAGTCAAAAAAAAGAATTTTGCAAAAAGACCTTATAGTTTTTGAGAAACTTGATTTAAAAAAAGTAATAATGTTTTTTAAACTTAGAAAAATGACAGTTTAAAAACCATTTTTCTTTGCATGTTTAAAATTGAGTTTCTCAAAAACGACAAGGTCTTTTTGAAAAATTATTTGTGTCACTTATACCCACTATTCTGCTTAACATATGTAGCAACATGGAAGCAATAGCATGTATGGGGACTTTGCTATTAACCTCTAAATTCAGTACAAAATTACGTGAAATTTTGAAATACTACTATATACTACTATTACATACGCAATTACATACTATTACATACAAAATGTATGATGATTTTCTCAGAAATTTCACATTACGATTAAGATGTGTAATTGCAAATTCTGATGCGAAATTTCGCATATGCGAAATTTCGGGCCCACCACTGAGGTTGAGTAACTTCAAAGTCAATCTATCTAAAACAGAGGCTCTCAATGTATCTCTTCACGGTGATGTCTGGTCCTCTGTAGGTTCCTCCTTTGGGTTAAAATGTCAATTTATGGATATAGCTTATTTAGGTCTTCAGATCTCTTCCAATTTTTTGCCCCAATATACAATATTCAAGGATATTATAAAACATGGTCCCAGCTTCCACTGTTTCTTTCAGTTTGGGTAAACATCCTGAAAATGTATATTTTGCTGAAATTAACGTTTATGTTCCAGGCAGTCCCCATGAGCTTACTTGCCCACCTCTTTACTTCCTTACATTCCTCCACTTGCCATTTTCTATGGACACCTGGGAGACCTAGAATAAAGCTCTCTACATTGCCTAAGCATACATGTGGCTTGGGTCTACCAGCCTTTTCCCTTTACCAATTACCATAAGGCACTTTGATAATCAGAAAAGTGTAATGGAATTTTTCACTTAGGGAGATAAGTGAGACTAGAGGAGTCTATATCTCCTATCAGTTTAAAAATTATGCTCTGGATCCCATCTGTATATACACCTTCTAAGACTGTAATTGAGCCAATGATGATGCCATGGTCTTGCCCGTGATACCATTGGCACCGGTTAACAAACGAAGCAGCGGGTGATTGTGATTGGCCAGTCCGGTGCCAGCACCTCCACCTGACTGGTCATGTGCCAAGACTTCCCCTCTGACTGGCCATGGTAATCTCTTGCCGGTGATTGGGTTTTACCATAGCATGACTTGATAAGAGGCATATAGTTCAACACCTCACTTACTTATGATGTTATAGGGAAGGGTGGCAGGTGCCATGGGTCGAATTCCCATAGTTAACTCTTCTCGGGGTTTGAGGGTGCTGTAAGGATGTGTGTGACTGGCCACCTGCAGAGGAGGAATAGTGCATAGTACCTGGCCATGCAGGAGAGTTAGGTGGCTCCATGACAATTTTGTTTAGGGGCCTGGGGGCTTCTTGTAACACTCCTTCCCTAGTCGCAATTTTTGACAATAGCCTCTGCACCAAATGCCAAATCTGTGTACCCCAAGAAAGGAACTGTAATACCAAAATAAGGGACACTTATGGTATAACCTGGAAGTCACCTTTGATAATAAGGGTGTTGTTAGCAGTATGCACACATACAGAAAGTGTTCACGGTATTTTGTGATATCCTGCATAAAAAGCTTCATTGTATTTTAAAGCATAGCTCTTGTGAACTTAGGAACATAAACTTCAATTTAAACCTCATTACCCCGACTCCCAGAAGTGCACTGTGCATCGTGCTGTTGTCGCTGCTTCCTCCTCCATAGCAACAAAATAACTCAGATGACTGTAGACAAGACAAAGGACTTGCCTGTATTTATTCATTGGTGGAACTGTTGCCAGGGCCAAGGCTGACAGATGTGTCATTAGCCTGCAAGCTAGTGTTGCTATTTAGAGAAGGGGCATCAGTGGGCACCTTGAGACTGATCAGATTGCTTATCATTTTCCTCTCCATTGGTGGGCCTGAATGATGATTTCTGATCAATCACAATGATTGGTTGGCTTGTCGTTTGATACATTTTAATAACATTAAATTGCAAACAAAATCTTGTGGAGCATTTGTTCAGTGAAAGTGGATTCTTAGTTTAACCACTTTCACCTCCTGGACGTACTAGCTACGTCCAGGAGGCCATGTGCACCCCCGAGGCCGATCTCGAGCGTGCACGCGTGCTCCCAGCTGCGAATCGTTAGCCCAGGAATCAATGAATCGGGCTATGGTGCTTTTTTTTAAATTTTAAGCTTGTAAATAGTGATGGTTGCAAAACAGAAAAAAATGCACTTTTATTTCCAAACAAAATATTGTCACCATACATTGTGATAGGGACATCATTTAAATGGTGTAATAACCGGGACAAATGGGCAAATACAATACGAGAGTTTTAATTATGGAGGCATGTATTATTTTAAAACTGTAATGGACGAAAACTGACAAATAATGAATTTTTTCAGTTTTTTTCTTATTCTTCGTGTTAAAATGCATTTACAGTAAAGTGGCTCTTAGCAAAATGTACCACCCAAAGAAAGTCTAATTGGTGGCCGAAAAAAACAAGATATAGATCAGTTCATTGTGATAAGTATGGGAGGTGAACATTGCTCGGATGCATAAAGTGAAAACGACTGAAGGCTGAAGTGGTTTTAAAGTGCTGGAAAAGCAAGTTAGAAAATGAGCAAAGTTTAAGAGGTTTCAAATCTCTAGCCTCTAGAAGGTATTCAGCTTATAATAGATTCCCAGATATAAATGGAAAATGCTGCAAGTGGACATTTCCCTGACATTTAGGAGGTCATGTAACTTCTCCCACTTCATCCCAAACTAATTTGGTTGGAGGTCCACTTTAAAGCGGACCTGAACTCAGAACTGTCTCTCTGCTCTAAAAGATAAGCAACAGTAATAATAACCTTTAAAGAAAAACATTTCTTTGTTACAGATGATGCAAATCCTGCAATAAATCTGTAGTGTGTCTACTTCCTGCCTTCATGGAAGCAGACATAGGGTTAACATTCTGTGTTTACAAATTAGCTGTTCTGCCGAGGCAGCCAGCTGACACAGCTGAGAGATCAAATTACATTCAGGGATGCTCATCCGGATCCGGGTACCAGGGTTAACCCAGGTATCCGACCATTTTTCCGCTATCCGGATCCGGATACCTGAGCCACTATCCGGATAGCACTATCCGGATTCTATCCGGATAGCTAGCAGCATAATCCGGATACCCGCTGGTATCCGTCCAGATATCTGGATCCGGATCCAGATAGTGTAACTAGTAAGGAGATGATGTCATCCAGCCAATCAGAGGGCTCCCAGCAGAAGCCCTAGCAACCAATCACAGAGGGGAACCCTGGCCAGCCTCACCTGACCTCATTGAGCCAATCAGAGGCCTACCAGCCTAAGTCCTGGCACCCAATCACAGAAGGGAACCCTGGCCAGCCCCCCTGTATAGCAAGGAGGGCTGGCATGATGAAACAGATCATCCTTGCTTGTGTGGCTGGCTGGTCACTGACAGACTTGCTCCAGTGCTGGCTTAGCAAGTGCTGTATACAGTGATAAACCTAAAGCTTTGAGTGCTAAACATCTTCACTACGCTATTGTTCTATTGTTTTTTTTAGCTAGCTAGTGTGAGGAAACGCGGAAAAGCCGCCGCAAGGGCTCAGAGTAAGGCGGCTGTTTCCGCGTCTAACATGGCGGCACAACGCGAGGAAACCGTCGCATGACGCATGGGCAGAGCGGTGGAGTCCGCGTTGGAGGCGGCGGATTGTATGCATGACATAGCAGCTGGCATTGCGGCTGGACGCAGGGAGTCAGTGGTCACAGTACAAGACATGTCTGGTGTGGCTGGGACTACTAGTCCACACAGGTTCAGAAGGACGCGCGCGCGCGCTGAGAGGCAGAGCTTATATGACAGCCAGAAAAGGGTCAGCTGACCAGGCGGGTCAGCTGACATTTTCACCACCTGCCATTGGTCCAGCACTTAGGGGAGGCGCTTGAGAGCGCTTTGCTATATATACTGAGTGCTGGTCATTCTCTGGTTGTCTGCCATTGCGATCACTACGTGGTAGCACTCAGACCTTGTCTGTATCTGTGTTCTAGCATAGTTTCCAAAGGTGTTGACGATCAAGGAACTCACACCTTAGCATTAGGAATATTGAACTGTATTATTTGTTATGACCCTTTGCCTGTCCGACCACTCCTCTGAACTCTGATTCTGTAACTTGCTATTTCTGTTACCCTGTTGCCAATCTCTGCTCGTTCCTGGACTCTGTATTGGCCTTCTGAATCTGTATCTTATCTGTCTGTGTGTTAACGACCTGGCTTGCCCGACCTCGAGAACTGGCCTTACTGTTAGAGGCAGTTCCCAGACCTGTTAGTGTCACCCCTTCTCTAGGTGTCACTCACGTTCTGTCCTTCCTCCCCTCAGCCTAGCTCCTCCCTCCTGGAGAGTCTAGGCTAGAGGAAGGAACCTACTTCTGGAGAAGTACTCAAAGTATTCTGTTGCATCTAAACACTCACTTGTTATCTGGTGTCCAGAGGTTAGTAGATATATCTGATTATCGGTGATACTGCAGATCACCAATAATCGGGTATATTCTGTATTCTCGGTGATACTGCAGTTCACCGGTAATCAGACCCTCTCTGTGTTACACCGATCGTTACAGCTAGCTTGTAATTGTTTGCTTTCATTCACTCAGTTAGGTCCTGTCTGTGTCTGTGTCTGTGTAGGCCAGCAGGACAGTATAGGGAATAGGAGGATTACTGTGTTATTGTATTGTAGTTAGTACTGCAGTTAGTTGATATGGCGGCGGCCTGGCGGGTACACACGGTGCGTTCCCGCACTCGATTTCCCGCTCGATTCCCATCGACTCGATTATTTCCGACATGTCTGATTTGCGTTTCGATGGATCGTTAGGTCGATTCGCATGTAATGTATGCCAAATCGACCTAACGATCCATCGAAACGCAAATCGGACATGTCAGAAATAATCGAGTCGACGGGAATCGAGCCGAAAATCGAGTGCAGGAACGCACCGTGTGTACCCGCCAGGCCACCACCATAACACAGTGTGCACTGTCTGTCCTCTACTCTGCGGTCTGTCACTCCGTGCTGATTTGATGTAAAGTCCAACCCCGATTTTATTAAAGTAAAAGTACCCCACATCATCTGGTGACATCATCACGTATAAGTTGTACTATGTCTGCTGGCACCGGCAGCTGGGGGAGGGGCAGCAAAGGCAAGAGGACAGGGAGCAACATTACAGCCACTCTCAGAAGGTCTGCCGTGTCAGTGTCGACCCCAGCGGGCAGCCTACCCTCAGTCAGCGAGCTTTTCGCTCCAGGTGCCACGATTGAACTCAGGGCTGTTAGCCGCAAGGAGTTTGAGGAGGATGTTCTGGGTTTTGAGGAGGGGGGGTGTGATGTTGATGATGGGATGAAGGACCGTGACTACCATCCACAGGATGGGGATGTCAGCTCTGACTCTGAGGAGGAGGAGGATGCGTTGGTGGGTTTGGCATGGAGGATCAGCATTGCAGACAGGGGCCGTGGAATGCGGGACCCACCACATCCTTCTGCCTCTACCACCAGCCGCACCACTCAAACCCCAACCGCCACAGGGAGAAAAGCCGCAGCATCCCATTCTGGCCGCAGGAGAATCTTCACCTCCCCAATCTGGCCGCCACGGTGCCACAGGCCACTGCTGCTGATACCGCCACCTATATTCAACCCAAAACATAATTGCGGTGTCACTTTTTTGGAGGTGTCTGGGCTGAAAACTGTCATGTCCCAGTTGTGCGATTGGACCTTGGACACAATGTGGGCTGCACGACCGCTGTCTGGAACCTAGTCCTGATGTTAATTGACAGCTTTTTTTTTTTTTTCATTTTATGTCCACCAAATAATTAATTAGTATTTCCCTTTAAAAAAAACATGATGCTACATGCATCATTTACCCTAAAAAACATTTTAAAGCTATTTAAAGGGCACTTACGGGTTTTCTATCCGGATACCCGAATAGGTCGGGTACCCGCGGGTAATTTGGTTGGATACCCAGATCCGGATCCGGATATCTAGGTACCCTGATCCGGATCCGGGCGGGTAATAAAAAGCACTACCCGAGCATCCCTGATTACATTGTGATATTAGTCACACATGAGAGGGAATTAGACAAGCTAAATTCTCTAAGTACATACAGGGTGTGTTTCTCTCTGTTTTCCTTCTGTCCTGTGCAAGAGTTCAGGTCCACTTTAAATTCCTCCTTGGCTGCTTTGTTTCTTTGCAATCTGTTGCATATTAAAAAAAATATAATGCAAAAAGTGGTTGTAAAGTTACACACCTGTAAGTATATTTTACAGTGGGAAATTACATTTTAAAGGATCCATTGCAGATTGATTGTGGTTCATGAGCTTGAGAACCTGTATCTGCCATCTGCTGAGTTTTAGCTCTTAAATGAGTCATTCAAAAAGTTTTAGGAAAATCCCCCTCCTCCTCTTCAGCTTTGCTCCACGCTCCGTTACATCGACTCCATAGGTGCGCTATTACACAGAGCTACGCAGGTTTATTTTCAATACATCCCATAATGGGGCAGAGTTTCTGCTCCAAGCCCTGTGCCCATTGTTTATGCTCCGTACGATCTGTGCCACCCAAGCAGCAGACAAGACATGTCTGAGGGTGCCTTTAGGGGATACACAATGAAGTCACACACAGGATATGTCAGGGAGGACTTGGCACTTTACAAAGCGGACTCTTCTTCCATAGGCTCGCCAGCAGTCCTGTGAAAATAAACAGGCAATCAGAATACGACACAAGAATACACAATGACATTGTAGGTTTTCATGCATAATCAAAGCTGATTTTTCAACTTTGTCGGATGTTTATTTGTGTTATTTAACCGTCCACAAATAGAGGTTCATTTCGAGGAAGTATACACAAACGGTCGCAGGAAAAACATCTTAGGGCCAAGCAATGATTGGAAATGTTCCTGTTTATATTAAAGCATGTCAGAATATTTTATAGCTTTTCAGACTATAAATAAAAAGTCTGGCATAATAACTATCTGGATAACCCTGTTTTTTTCCTTCTTTTTTTGGATCATAGCAGCCTCTTGCTGTATTAATGTAAATATGACATAGACAGCAGTCAGTAGTCAAGTGGTGTTTGAATGCACAGCTTGCCGTCGCTCCTCTGACCCACTGGCAATTGTCAAATTATGATTGCGGATGCTGAACACTTTGTAATAGTACAGCAGGGAATACTGGATGGATTACAACAAAGGAAAATAGATTCTAGTATATACACCATGGCTGCCAGAACTGGAGGATTGGTTCCAGGGAGATGTTGCTGCTGGGTGGTGGCTATGTATTGTATACAATTGGGTGTGGATGGACACAAGGCACAGAATATGATTGTAATGTCAAGGCCACCCTCCGGGTAGTACAACCAGTATTACTAGGGCAAAAAAAATCTGTATCTGAATAATGAAAACGTGTTTTGGCAGAAAATAACCTAGGCAGTAGCCTAGGGCGCCTCCTGTTAGAGGGAGTACCACATAATTATGTTCAACACCTTTTCTGTATGGAAGTTTAACAAATGCTAAAAGGTTTTTTAGATTCCTAAAGGTTACCCGTCACCTCCAAGTATCTACAGGATGAGAGAGACCAGTCCCCCAATGGTGCAGCATCGTAGGATGAGTTAGTATGTCTAAATGTATAAGAAATATACTCACAAAGGTGGGTTGCAAGAACTCACAACCCCGGACAGAGAGTGCAAGAATATCACTATCCCCGCCCAGATTTCCAAGTCTTTCGAAGCAGATGCTGGTTGGTTGTGCTCCTTGGATAGTTGTGAGGACTGCAGGGTCCTCGTGGCTATGAACCCCAAGGGGTATAATCTATGCTACAAACACTGGTGGAGGTGCACTTGGTGATAGATAACAACTAAAGCTACTATATAGGTGAGAAGTGTAAAATATTACCTTCTCAAAAGAACAAACCAATAATTAAAGGAAAAGGTATTTTTTCATGCACCTGCTTCATCAGGTCAATAAAAGTGTCTGAACTGCTGTCGGTCGGTCATGACCGGGAGGGCAGATTTAAAGGTGATCAGGCTTGTAACCGACAGTATTTCAGGCACTTTTATTGACCTGATGAAGCGGGCCGAGACCCTTTTTCCATTAATTATTAGTTTGTCCTTCTGAAAAGGTAAGACACTACACTTCTCACATATATAATGTAGTCATTATGTTGTTGTCTATCACCAAGGGCACCTCCACCAGTGTTTTGCAAATGCTAGTTGTATGAACTAAGAAAAAACTATGATATTTATTAAACACCATAATTGAAAAAAAAATCTAGATGGGCAGCCCTGGTAATTCTAAATGAAGCCATAAACTGATTCGTTTAGAAAGAATGTTGGTTCAGTTTACCTCAAACTGCAGCCAATATGAATTCAGGAGCCGAATCTGAATCTTTTTGAAATTAGTGGGGAAATGTTCTGGCTTGTGTTCTTTGGTGAGTTTATAGTGCAACCAAAATCACAAAAGGCTCGAGTCGAGAAAACCACCTTGTGTGCAGAACACTGTGCATTAAAAAAAGGGGGGCAATAATCACATGTAGCGGGAAGGGCATTTTATGCAGTTAAATAATAAATGGGGCTCATTTTGGGACTGTCCCAGTAGCAACACTGTATGTTGGCAGCACAGGTTTTTTACTCAGCTATAAAGGGCGCCCTTTTATAGCCAAGGTTTTTTTGGTGCTATAAAGAGCATCCTTTATAGCCAAGATTTTTTTTTCGGCAATAAAAGGGCGCTGGATATAGCTAAGATTTTTTTTGGGCTATATAAATGTGGCTACAAGATTAGTTATATCAGCAGGTGACTAAATGTGGTTATATGAGTTATTTTGTTTATATCAGTTAATTCGGTTATATCAGTTAATTCGATTATATAAGTTCATAATAACATATATGTTTCACATAAAAAGCAGCGTTGGGCACCACCAAGGGGGAATAAGGTTAGGCACCAGAAGGGTGGGGTAGAATTAGGTATCAACCAGGGTGTCTAAGGGTTAGGCACCACCAAGGGGAGTCTTAGGCTGAGGCAGCACCAGGGAGGGTCTTAGGATTAGGCACCACAAGGAGCTTCTTAGGGTTATGCACCACCAGGGGGGTCTTAGGGTTGGGCAACACCAGGGGGTTCTTAGGGTTATGCACCACCAAGGGGAGTCTTAGGGTTAAGCAACACCAAGGGGAGTCTTAGGGTTAGGCACTACCAGGGATGTCTTATGGTTAGCCACCACCATGGGGAGCCTTAGGCTTAGGCAGCACCAGGGGGGCTCTTAGGATTAGGCATCACAAAGGGCATCTTAGGGTTATCATCACCTATCTTAGGGATAGGCACCACCGGGTGGGGTCTTAGAATTAGGCACCACTAAGGGGATCTTAGTTTTAGGCACCACCAGGGGAGGTCTTAGGGTTAGACACCACCAGGGGAAGGTTGTGTGTGGGAGTAGGGTGAAGTTAAGTTAGGTCATAGTAATCACTTTTCTCGGCTATATCCAGTGCCATTTCATAACCAAAAAATAAGAATCTCGGCTGTATCAGACGCCCTTTTATAGCTGGAAAAAAATCTCGGCTATATCCAGCCCTGTTTTTTAGCCGAAAAAACTCAGCTATATCCAGCACCCCTTTACTGTCGAAAAAAATCAGACGCCCTTTTTGCCAGGCATCCTTTTTAAATGAATGTGTTGCTCCCCTTTTTTTTAAATACCTGACTTTTTACACAACCCAAGAAAATTTTAAAAAATACATAAGCCTTTTCTAGGATAATCCTCAACTGGTATAATTTTACCAAATTTTGTATTGCAGCCACATTTACTATGGACGAGGGATGTGATGGGGATCACACTTATTATATAATACTTGGCCGATGGTGGCGTCAACTCAGTGGAAGGGAATGTGAACATAGAGGGATTCCCATCAAAGATTTGTTGGCAGACTCCATGATTCTTAATTACTACAGTTCAAAGTATTGGTTGTTTCAGTTACCAAAGCCTCTCAGACAGCTCAGACCAGTCTGGCCATTATTTTTTAAATTCTTCTCTTCAGCAACCACCCAACACAAATTTTATAACAAAAGAGATGCACAAAACATTGTCCAAATTTATCCCAGGAGATCAAAAGGTACAAAAATATTGAGAGCAGGCCACCTGGCAACAACAATCAAGTCACAGTAAAAAAAAAATAAAAAAAATCACATTTTTAAATTTCTGGTAATATTTTTCCTGTTCTGGAGTTTGATGTAAATATCAACTGAAGTTCATGACCTATATTTGTACAACAATTTTTATTGCACAGTTGGCACATGATTGGGTGATTAAATAAACTGTAATAATATTTTTTAAGCTGTCACCTGTATGTGTGTCCATCTGCCCTGTGATTGGCCATGACTGGTCGCGGCACTGATGGGATGGCTTGCATGCGTGGCAGGATGGTACGCAGCACATGCAATATCCAAATAGATGGCACGTGCCCTCCTACCCCTCGCAGCGTAGTATGCACCATCAGCTACTTTAATTAAAAAAATGTATAAGTGCACCTAATAAAGGCCTTAGATGGTGAATGTTACCACCAGTGGTTCTAGGGATGGCATTTTGTTTTTTACCTAAACAATTTAATTAAAATAAACTAATGACTGCTTAAGAGACCTTTCCAATTCCAACAAAATGAAGTGCTGGCGGTTTGATGGAGGTGGCTTTTATATGTGGTCAAGCGTTTTCCCCTCTCATATCCTAACAACATTCTTTGCTGGAACATTTACACTAGGATACTATCTGTCTGTGCGGAGCTCACAGCTCCTGTGTGTACTCAGCCCCTCGGGACTCATTTATCACCTCCTGCTATGAAATACATTATTCTCTGCAACTCAGCTGAAGTGTACCACATGCATCTGCAGAAACAGCAATAGTTCATCATTGTCATCTTCTTAAATTGCATTTCCTGGTGTGGGTTTTCTAAGTCAGATGTCAACTAGCCTTTTCAGAACTCCATTTTCTTTGAACTGGAAGCTTAGTATATATATATATATATATATATATATATATATATATATATATATATATATATATACGGAGGCGGACATAGGCATAGCGCCCAACTGTCTCTCTTTTGGAGCCCTGTCCCTCTTTTCTCCTCATTTGTCCCTCTCTCTGGACTTTGTCCCTCTTTTTCTGTAAATATATGTATTTCTGCTCTATTTCCATGGTGCACTTCTGCATTCTCAGATTAGTCCAATATTTCTGACTCATGTGATTAGCCTAAAAATTCTTAATCTCAATAATGTGGACACAACAGTAATAAAAATCCCATCCTGTAATCCGAGTTAAATTGAGTGTCCCTATAAGGAATCTACCTTTGTCTGCTGAAAGTTCGGCCGAGGCCCGCGCGGAATCCGCCGCTTCCGGGTCTCGGTGCTTGTTCCCCGCTGATGACGCTGTTGCTGGGTTGCAGGCCGCACATTCTGATAGGCAGAGGGCGCATTCCCAGTATGCCCTCCGCAGAGGTAAACAATAGTTAGCTGACTCCAGTCAGCTGACATTACAACTGACACCTAGGCAGGACCTTGCTGTGTGATTGGATGTGCGGAGGTTGGCCGGCCACTGATTGGATGAGGAGTTGTATTTAAATCTGCAGAGTGCTCCCAGTTATCGCCCGTGATAAGCATAGCTTTGGCTAGTAGTTGCTGGGTGCGCACTCACCTATTAATGATTCACTGGATATTGACCTTGGCTTGTATTTGACTATCCTTGTCTGTTGTGATTAACCTCTGCTTGATTTCTGGAAACTCTTTGCCTGCTGCCTGGACCGACCTCTGGTAGTTACTGGATACTCTTGCCGGCCGCCTGGACTGACCTCTGCTAGTTACTGGATACTTCTAGCATGCTGTCTGAACTGGACGATAAGTATACTCCAACTATACCTGTCAACGTGCATACAGTCTCATATGAACTATATTCCATACTGCTTGGTGCAGCCATCACCTGTTGAATAACTTTGCATGCAGACTAGCAGGAACTGTGTCAAAACTTGCATCATCTATTACCTATTGAATAACACTGCATATAGACCTGCATGAACTATTTCATAACCTGAATCATCCAATACTTGTTGAATATCCTTGCACGAAAGCTCACCTGAACTGTCTCATACCTGGTTTACTCATTGCCTGAACTCTGCATGTGGATTGTTTGATTCCTCTTCTGATACTTGAGAGTCTGCCCTTGTCATCTCTGCAATTACTGACAAACGACGCTGATAGCATCATCCTACTGAACCAAGGTAATAACCCTGTGTGATACTGCTGAACTGTGTTACTAGCCTCATTAGGGTTCTGACAGGTTATTCTTCTCTACTTCAGTCTGAATGCCTTGTAAGTTAAGACCTGGGGGTAACCGTAGTCAGGAGACAACTAACGTGTCCTGTTCACGCGGCTGCTTGTCTATAGGTGAAGACGTGGGCCGGGCTCAGAGCCATGGTAATAGATTGGGGCATAGAGACTGAGTGAGGACATAACCTGTCAAGCCTTACAGTCCCTCTCATATTGCCGGGTCCAGCACCGTGTGTACTTACTTCTTCCTGGTCCTGCATTTCTATCTCACAGTAGCCCCCCCAAGGAACGCAGGACCAGGAAGTAAGTAGTAAATGCATCCCTGGATCCCGGCAATGTGAGTATCTGCTTACCTGCTCAGCCTGTGTGCACGCGGCCACCGCTGTGCCCCCCCCCCCCATTGAAGCATGTGGGGAGGACAAGCAGTGCTGTGCTACCCTTTGATCTACATTTATCTACCTGTTCAGCAAGCACCAATTTGCTAGTACACTCTATGAAGCTCTAAAAATGTTTAAAAATAATTACTGTTTACTGTGAATTTATATGAAAAGTTATGTTTGACTTGGATTGCTGAGCATTTTGTGGCGGATCTAGTAAAGTATTATTTATTTCAAGGGAAACTTGTTACTGTTTCTCACTTTACATTACACAGCAGATATCCCTCAGGTTCACAGTGGGACGTTGCATTGTGTTCCCTGTGTAACACCGATCACATGACCCTCATGGGGTTCGGGGGCAAAGGCATGCTATCATTTTTACAGGGGGCCCAATTAAGTCTAGTTACGCCCCTGTTCAGGGTCCCTTTAAAGCAGTAGGATTAGTATGCCAGGGGAAAAAAACACATATATAAGTAGATAAATACTTGATCTACTTACATAACATATGTATTATACAGTCCATGTTTTGATTTTAGTGAATGTTATATAGTAAATGACGAGAATTCTGTTAGTGGTGGGGGCCATGTCTTTTGCCATGTCTTTTGCCCACAGTTGAGGCTAACTCGTGATGTCATTTCTGCCCTTTACTTCTTTTCTTGTCTCCTCCAATCGCTGAGTCACCTCAGCCTTGCTTGTAAACACAAGTGAGTAGGGGATTAGGTTTCAGATAAGCAGCTGGCAAGGAAATAAAGGAAAGAGGAGGAATACATTATAGATAAAAATAACCCCCAGCATGCAATTCTTTGGCACCGACTACTAAAGGGCCAGTGCTCCTTAAGTATGTGATAACCCCAAATCATAACAGCAGAAAAAGTTTTGAATGCAGGATTAGCATCTTTATCACTTAATACACTCAGACCAGTTGCTGTTGAAATTTGATTTTTATGGTGACGATACCGCTTTAATAGAACATTTGTAAGAAAACTAAGTGGCAGAGCAAACTTCATTGTTTTTGCTATTCACTATTCAGAGGAAAAAAATACATTTATTAAAGAGAATAAAAAAAAAATATGTTGCTACCAAAGTTCACTCAAATGCCTTGTACTTTTTTGGAGTAGAAGGAAGAGACATACAAATCATTGGATTATTGTCTATGGCAGGATCACCAGAGTCCTCAGTCATCATATAAGTAGCTGCTACAGCTGGTAGTTCAATTAGAGAGTCCACAAGCAGCAGGAACCTCCCTCTGAAACAACTCCGGCTATGAAATATCTCCAGCTGTTTGGGCAGGAGAGATCTTAAAAAGAAGTGACATGCCATTTATTGCTTTACTATTTGAATACAGGCCATCCTTAAACCACTTTTTTTAGGTTTTCATTGGGGCTATGCTGGTAATGATCACCTCTATATGGGCTTTGCATAGTGGTAATCATTACTAAACGATTCCTCTCCTCTGCTTACACCTCTCTGATACTACAGCTGTACGTATTTTACATATCATTTGTTAAGTATAGAGTGCTTGGGGGACCCCATGGAAAACCTGCAGTGGGGCCCATAGTTCCCTAGCTACACCACTGACTGGCATGATTAGTTTGATGTCTACTTATCTTGCATGCTGATAATACCCTGTCTTATTCTGCTATGACCTGCACTGTGGATCCATCTGAAAATGGCGCCTGCGAATACTGGCGCACAGTGTTGCCGCTAATCTGTTATTTAGCTCTGTTTATTTTATTGAAAATTAGCGTTAACACACAGAACCCTCTATGTACCTATCCCTAACCCCTAGACCCCCCTGGTGGTGCCTAACCCTAAGACCCCCTGGTGGTGCCTAACCCTAACCACCCCCTGGTGGTGCCTAACCCTAACCACCCCCCTGGTGATGCCTAACCCTAAGACCCCCCTGGTGGTGCCTAACCCTAACCACCCCCCTGGTAGGGCCTAACCCTAACCACCCCTTGGTGGTGCCTAACCCTATGACCCCCCTGGTGGGGCCTCACCCTAAGACCTCCCTGGTGGTGCCTAACCCTAAATCTCCGCTGGTGGTGCCTAACCCTAACCTTAGACATTAAATCCATTCACCGTTTTGCACCATTTTAACGATAAATAGCAATAAGCGTATCTTTCTTAATGCGGCGCCATTTTTATGCATAGGCGCTGTGCGCCATTATTCACTGATACGTGCACTGTACCAGCATAATGTGATATTAATGGTCTGTTGTCCCTTTGTGCAGATTTATCTAAAACCAGGACAAAGAGCATTGCTGCAAAAGTGGAGTAGATTCCCAGATCTAAAGCTAAATACTAAGCCAACAACGCAGGAAAATTGATCACAGCGTCGTCCCCCAACGATGCGCATTCCCAATCCATCTCCAAGACAGCACCCGATGGTCGTGAACGAGAGTTCAATCGATCACGGTACTTTACGCTGGAGTCTCGACTCTCGTCAGGGATCTTAAAGTGAACCTCCAGACTAAAAATCTACTCAGTAGCACTGAAAAGGCTTGGTGTTTCTTTAACAGTTTCACAGCATCAAAACTTTGTTTTTCATACCCAAGCGTCATTTTTAGCTGCACAGAAGTTCAGCTCCACCCCATCAAAGAAAACTGCCCAGGCATTTTCCCCCTGATTTTGTGCAAAGCATGATAGGATTTCTTATGTTGTTGTTCTTGTTGCCTAGCAACTGGGAGGGGTGATCAAGACACAGGACAGATGGAACTGTGTCTCATGGTCCATGTCACCTCCTTTCAACCAAAAAGATGGCTGGCCTTATGAAATCACAAACCTTTGCCTGTTCTTTTAAAACAGGGTGGGTGTAACGATCGGTGTAACACAGAGAGGATCTGATTATTGGTGATCTGCAGTATCACCAAAAATACAGATATATACCTGATTATTGATGATCTGCAGTATCACCGATAATCAGATATATTACTAACCTCTGGACACCTGAGAGATATGAGGGTTTGGTGCAACAGTAATACTTTGAGAACAATATCAGGAGGACAGGTACAAAGGCAGTAAGGAATACTGCTAGAGTATAAGTACCTTTCAGCAGCCTGAGAATCTCCCGCAGGGAGGAGTCAGACTGGGAGAGGAAAGGACCAGAGCATGAGTGACACCAATAGGAGGATGTCACTGACTGATCTGTGAACTATCTCTTAACTGAGGAGATAGCTCTCAAGGTCAGACAAGCCAGGTCGGCAACACATGCACATACAAAGTACAAAGACAGGAGGCTGATTCGGTAATCCTAAGGCAAGCAGGGTTTGGCAACAGAGTATCAGATATAGCGAAGTACCGAATCAGTGAACAGAAGAGTGGTCATGAAAGCAGAAAGTCATAACAGATAATAAACAATGCCTAGTCTTGGGCGTGAGCTCCTTGATCATCAACGCCCTGGAACTAGTCTGAAGTATAACAGAATGATAACACAAGTCCCTAATCTTGGGTGTGAAGTCCTTGATCATCAACACCCTGGAACTAGTCTGAAGTATAACAGAATGATAACACAAGTCCCTAATCTTGGGTGTGAGGTCCTTGATCATCAACACCCTGGAACTAGACTGAAGTATAACTGAATGATAACACAAGTCCCTAATCTTGGGTGTGAGGTCCTTGATCATCAACACCCTGGAACTAGTCTGAAGTATAACAGAATGATAACACAGATTCTGACAATAAGGTCTGAGTGCTTCCACGTAGTGATCGCAACGGCAGACCACCAGCGAATGACCAGCACCCAGTATATATAGCCCAGCGCTCTCCAGCGCCTCCCCTAAGTGCTGGACCAATGGGAACTGGTTGAATCGTCAGCTGACCGGCTTGGTCAGCTGACTCCCTTCTGGCTGTCATCAAAGTTCTGCCTCTGTCCTTCTGAACCTGTGTGGACTATCAGTCTCAGCCACACCAGACATGTCTTGCGTACCGCCAGCCGCGCTGGACGCGGAACCGGCCGCACCGCTATCAGGGCATGCGGCGGTTTCTCCGCGTTCAGCCATACTGGCAGATGTAGGCCTACGCGTGCAAACCGCCTCGTTGGATGCGGAATCAGCTGCCTTGTTCTGAGCACACGCGGCGGCTTTTCCGCGTTTTCTCACAGTGGGTAAGAGATTATATTACCTATCTATTTTAATTAACATAACTAATGTAACTTAATGACAGCATGTTTGTTTAGGCTGAAGTTCCTCTTTAAAGATCCAATTTGCCGTGATGGTCACTGTCGATAATAACCATCACGGCAAATTGGATCTTTAAAGAAGAACTTCAGCTTAAACAAACATACTGTCATTAAGTTACACAAGAGACGGTCGGCTACGCGTGTCGATACGCGTAGCCAAATGTCACTTGTGTAATCGCGCACCTGTACCCATACGCGAGTTCGCTCGTCACTCAAAAAATCGCCAGCTATCAGAAAAGTCATCGGAAAAATAGAGGGTATGGGCCTTTAGATTTTGATTGGTTGCTCTGAACAAATGCTCTGTACAAATGAATTTTATACTTGTTTGCACCAGCTTTTATCCCATTTCCTGGTTTTGACAGCTCTGCCTATTTATCTTTTATTATTGCAAAGGTGGGAATTTATTAGGCTATAGTGTGTGATAAGTGTTACAGTACAAAGATCCCAACAATGCAGATAGTGTGGTCTTAATGCAAAATGTTATAGCCTTTTCAAATTTAAAAATACGCATAACTGTTTTGAAGCCAGGAAGATTTATACCCATTACATCAGTACTGAACTCCTACACAGCAAGGCCCTAGCAGCATCAGCAATAAAGAGCAGGAACATCTGTGCTGGGTAGGGCTCTCTAAGGTCCCACTTCTCCCCAGATAATCTCAGTTTTGCCACTGAAACGCTCTTCAGCAGAATTGTTATTTTCTTAGAATTCACTTCCACGATGCAAAAAGATTATCAAGATTAGTATGGATAAAATCCCTTAAATGTTTTATTGTACTTAACGCCCAGAAGGGTTATACTAAAATGCTGAATGCTTGGTTCTATAAAAAAAAGGTGATGGACTTCTGCTGTTTGGTAAAGAAGATGCTATTATGGAACTGCAAAAAAACAAAAACAGCATATACTGCTCACTTTTAATAGCAACTAATATATAACCAGATTTTGTAAATGATTGTAGTACAGTAAGTGCTGCAGTTTTGTATTATATTCGCTCTGCACCACAGGCACACTGTGCAGAACTGTAATGGTGGCCACTAACAATCTAATTTCTAGTAAAAAATCATTTGAGTGATCAGATAATTCTGATCCGAAGAAAAATTGCTCACTACACCATCAACGAACCAATCTTTGCTTCCTATATATCACAAACAACAAGAACATTCAAATTTTGGTTTGACAAATATCCAATCGGACGACTATTTTTATAATTGTTCGTAATCGATTGTGCCCATCAGCAGATTTACGACGAATCCGACCAGAATTTCTGATTGCTCTAATGATTTTTTGCTAGAAATTGGACTGTTAGTGGCCACCTTAATGCTTATGAGTGCACTCTTCCTTGGTTAGCAACCACAAATGATATACAGATAATAGTTTAAGCACACATCTGATCAAAAGTCCTGTATATCATAAATGTTCATATAAAGTTCTTCAATGTCCAGTCCAATTAAGGACAACAAGACAACAAGAATAATTTTGACAATTTAAAGCAAACCTGAACTGAAAATTAAAAATCAAAATAAACAACACACTTCATACTTTCCTCCAGTGAAGTCTACTCATCAATCTCCTTCTCCTCTCCCAGGTACTGTTTGTCCACTGTGATCGATGGAATTCTCCATTCTTCATTCTGAAAATGGCGATGGCCACGGAACAGCTTACGGGTCACCACACTGTTCAACTGTAAACATCACCCACTTTAACCATAGAGAAACATGGACATAACCTTGTTCATCAGTTGTCCTTTCAGTTATAACTGACAGCAACTGATATATAACTGACAGCAACTGATACATTTCAGCTCTGACATAATCTTGTCAGAACTTGAAGGAATTGTTGTTAGAAGAAAATGGTGAGATTCTGAGAGGAACTGATGGCGAGGTATGCATGTAATATTCATTTGCAGGTACATCCTGTCTTTCTTTTAAATAATTTTCCTCGGTTCAGGTTCACTTTACGTGTCTGACGCACTTTCAGGCTTAAAACAAATAGGTCTGGTTAGTAAAAGTCTTCTTTTTTATTGAGTTATGATTAATTTCCAATCTACAGTTGCCTAACCACGTACAACATTTTCAGCGTTTGTTGAAAATTAGTTGGCAGCAACGTTTCTACTCACAATTTGGTTTGAATGATTTGTATTTCTTCATGTTTCTAGACTTTACGGTTGAACATAAACAAAGAAAGATTGTTCTGCATTTTGTGTGGGGGTTTTTTTGTGTCATTTCAAGAAAGCAAAGAAAAAAAATCTAATAATGGTGACAGGCCAGAAGAGTTTAATTCTTGATTCACCAGTGGTAATGAGTCAGATCTGAATTGGCCAGAGAAAAAGTTGCTTTGCCCGAGATCCAAGCAAAACTGAGTCATCTCACTCCAAGAAACAATATATCTTCCAACATCACTGGCAACACACTGCGATTCAAGAAGAAAAAATAAATCTTATATTTATTTCCTGAACTTCATAATTTCCCACTTTATTTTTTTTACAGCACAATGCTTCTAATATGCTCATTTTAATGATTCTGTGGGAAAATATGTGACAGCTCAAATCTGCACTGAGAGTCTTACTTTTAAAGGGAAATTATGAAATTTATGAATTTTATAAAATGAATATGAACACAATAAAACCTGCAAAGGTACCTCCTAATAGACACATTCTCTGCATATCTGGATCTGCTATGTCAGGCAGTATTGAAGTTTAACTATTGTGTATATGGAGAAATGCCAGGTAGATCCCACAGGTCTATAGTAACATTTGAGTCTTTTGATTTGGCCAATAAAAAAACACCTTTGAAACTATCCAGCTTGTTTCTTGTCTGTGACTGCTTTAGGTGAAAAACATCTTATGGCCTGTGGATTTTTTAGGTTGTATATACAAGTGGTGTAAGCGTGAGAGTATGGAGCACATACTTAAAGAGATCCTGAGACGAGTTAAAAATAAAAAGTCTTATACATACCTGGGGCTTCCTCCAGCCCCCTACAGGCTGATCGGTCCCTCGCCATCCTACTCTGCCTACACGCGTGGCCCATCGCGCTTCCATTGCTGGGAGAGTTTTGCGCATACGGTCAGTGGTCCTGATTGGTGCTGACTTGAGCTTGTGCAATTGCTGGGCTTCCTAGTGGAGCATCCAAGCGGTGGAGGAGGACGGTGAGGGACCAATCAGCCTGAAGGGGACTGGAGTAGTGATAGACAGAAATTACGCCCATGTGTAATTACGCATTGTAATATGCAATTACGCCCTTAACATATGTAGCAATTTTGATAGCACTAGCAAGTATGGGTGCTTTGCAATTCACCACCAAAGTCGGCACCAAATTTCGCGTAAATTCATGCGTAATTACAAATGATTATACAAAGTCAATTGAATTATGAATTTGTAATTCTGCGTAATCGTAATTAGCAGATTACAATCATCACTAGGCTGGAGGAAGCCCCAGGTATGTTTAAAACTTTTTTTTAACTCATCTCAGGTACACTTTAAAGAGGAACTATAAGTAGAGATGGCCTGAACCTCCAATTTCGCGAACTTCCGTAAAAATTTGGTTCGCATGAGCTTTCGCGAACCGCAATAGACTTCAATGGTGAGGCGAACTTTGAAAACTAGAAACACTTATGCTGGCCAAAAAAGTGAGGGAAATGATGTTTCAAGGATGTCTAACACCTGGAGGGGGGCATGGCGGAGTGGGATAGACGCCAAAAGTCCCGGGGAAAAATCTGGATTTGACACAAAGCAGCGTTTTAAGGGCAGAAATCACATTGAATGCTAAATTGCAGGCCTAAAGTGTTTTAAAACAGCTTGCATGTGTATACATCAATCAGGGAGTGTAATTAGAGTACTGCTTCACACTGACAGACCAAACTCGCTGTGTAACGCACCGCCCACAGCTGTTTGTGTAGTGACGGCCGTGCTGGACTGGTGCGCACCATGGCCAGAGTGCAGGCCGTGGCGGTTTTCAAGCCCATATGGTCGCCGGGCTGTGGTAGCTCAATGATAGAACAACAGTGACTGTCAGGTAGGTATATGCAGTGATGGGTATTATAATGTGCACCTGTCACACACAGACAGGTACCGAACAGGTGTGCTCACGTAGGTAGGTGGGTGCACTGAAGTGAACAACAGGTAGTAGGTATATGCAGTGATGGGTATTACAATGTGCACCTGTCACACACAGACAGGTACCGGACAGGCTCAGTGACACTGTGTGCGCTCACGTAGGTAGGTGGGTGCACTGAAGTGAACAACACATAGTAGGTATATGCAGTGATGGGTATTACAATGTGCACCTGTCACACACAGACAGGTACCGGACAGGCTCAGTGACACTGCGTGCGCTCACGTAGGTAGATGGGTAAACTGAAGTGAACAACAGGTAGTATGTATATGCAGTGATGGGTATTACAATGTGCACCTGTCACACACAGACAGGTACCGGACAGGCACAGTGACACTGCGTGCACTCAAGTAGGTAGGTGGGTGCACTGAAGTGAACAACAGGTAGTAGGTATATACAGTGATGGGTATTACAATGTGCACCTGCCACACACAGACAGGTACCGGACAGGCTCAGTGACACTGCGTGTGCTCACGTAGGTAGGTGGGTGTACTGAAGTGAACAACAGGTAGTAGGTAGGTATATGCAGTGATGAGTATTACAATGTGCACCTGTCACACACAGGTAGTCACTGAATGTGCTGGGCCTGGCAGTGGAACACACAGTAGGAATTACCAAGGCTTTCTATGCAACACAAGTGTCAGTGGGACACACACAAAAAAAAATAGATCACAAGAACAAGATTAGCTCTCAAAAGAGCTGTTGAGGGGTGCTTTTTTAGCAATAACAATCAGCCAGGAGCATGCTAAGAAGCCTACAAGAGCCTAACTAAGCTTTCCCTATGAGAGTCTGCAGCAGCTATCCCTTCTCTAATTACTGCAGGCACACGAGTAAGTCCAATGCCTGATGCTGCCTGCCTTTTATAAAGGGGGGGGGGAGGAGGGAGTGTAGCCTAATTGGCTACAATGTGCCTGCTGACTGTGATGTAGAGGGTCAAAGTTGACCCTCATGATGCACTATGGGGGCGAACCGAACTTCCGGAAAAGTTTGCGGTTCGCCACGATCGCGAACCACGGAAGTTCGCCAGGAACCGTTTGGCGGCAAACTGTTTGGGCCATCTCTAACTGTAAGGAAAATAATGTAATGAATAACATTGCTTTTTTTTTTTTTTTTTTTTTTACAATATTACTTTATAAATTATTTAGTCAGTTTCTGCCCATTGTAAAATCTCTCCTCTTCCTAATTTATACTCTGAAGTTTATCACAGGTGGCAGCATCTTTAGTACTGGCAAGTGATCTCTGCTTGTTTCTGAGAATTCTGAAGCAAGTACAAAATATACCTGATCTCCCAGAATTCTCCGGGGGTGAAATTTCCACATATCTAATCAGCCTAGGCCAAGCAACACTGGGAGGGTCAGGTTACATACAATATACAGCAATATATAGCTATAGGAAGTATTTCTGATCCGGGGCATAACTAAAGGGGAGCAGCCCCTGCGTTCGCAGAGCTTTAGGGGGCCCCAACTACTAACTGTCCCTTCCTCCGATACAGGGGACTATACGTCAGATCAGGTGTTTTTGTGGCTGCACTTGTTATGGGTGTGAAGATCACAATGGCCACACTTGTTTTATGACCCTTGTGAGATGGGCCCCAAGGCCACTAATGAAACCAAAGAGAGGCCGGGGAAAGGTGTGAACAGTAGGAGGGCATCAATGATTTGCTGGTGGGGCCATGAATAGTAGTTATGTCACTGTTTATGATGCTGAAACCATAATAATTACCATAAAAATGGGTATCCCGAAAAATTTACTGCAGTCTACTATCTGATGTTATGGTGCTTCTTTACTGTTCAATCTTCTTAATCTTCAGTATCCAAGCCATATAGCTTGGCCATCTTTAATGTGCACCCATGTAGAGATTAAGAAAGTAGTTAGCACAATAGATGGTTTGAAATCCACTTTACCACTATGCTCTTTTTACTTGCTGTTTAAAGGTCTAATAAATCTCCCAGTCAGCATGTTATGCTTATGTTTTAGAATAGGATACTGCTGATAGCCAACAGAATTCCTACTTGTTCCCGGAACACATATTGCATCTCTGGGAAAATGCCATAGCTGCAAGAGTTAACATTTTTATATACTTTGCAAAATGGCAGTGTAATGGTTAGCACTCTAATTTTCCACCACTGGTGTCCCGGGTTTGATTGGGCAATACTGCCTGGAACAATGTAAACACGTATTGAAGAGCTCAGCAGAGCTCAGCTGTTATAGCTATAACGGCAATTCCTACTAGAAGTGGGTTATACCACTGAAAACTACGTAGGCAGCAGTTATGGTTGTGAAATGAAAGTAAAAAAAATAACCTTAACAAATGCATTAGCCTCCCAGTCCAGCATCTGTCACTATTTACATTGCATGTTGTATTGATGAAACCATTCATTTTTTTAAAAAAAAAACTTTTTACACTATTTTAGAAGGATGTTTAATTGTTTATGCATAAACCACTTTTTATTTTTTTCCTCATTCGCGAAAGAACCCCTTTAAGTCAAATAAAGAGAGATAAACCATGAGTTTAGTCAGTTAAGGAAATATAAATCATGCATTACGGTAGATAAGGATAGATAAATAATGAGTTAAGTTATTCAAAGAGAGGGAAACAATATGAATTAATAAGTAAGGTGAGCTAAATCAAAAGAAAAGCTTTGTGCATCAGCCCCAAAGTATATTAAAGGCTCATACCCACATAACGAGCAAATCGTTGGGAACAAACGAGAAATTATGAATCATTCTGATAGCGCCTCGTAGGTACAGTCGCCGCACGGTGATTGCTAAAGATCTGGCATGTTGGATCTTTAGTGATACCTAACGCCCAAGCACTGCAGCGCCCAACCGCTCTATCACACTTGCTCATAGTCCGCCCCATAGAAACATCACATCGTCAACAAGAGGCTCATGAAGCATAAGAGCAGCGGCATGGCTGCTCTATTGCCTGGCAGGTATTGGTAGTATCCGATCCCTTGGGGGCAGAGCTTGGGAGAATATCTTCAGGTGAGTATGTAGCTTTAGGTGAAATACACATTAATACTGTATTGTGTGTGGTTTTTTTTCCATCTGGAATGGTGAGATATGGGAACATAAATGCCCCCACTGCTAGAATGTGACCTTTCAGATTGCAGATCTCAACTGTAAAACTGAAATTTATTTACAGTCAGCATCATAATCTATATCCTGCTGACGTGCTCACAGTTCTTTGCACACCATTAACTGAATCAGAGTTCCCACTCCTGGTACTACTGTAACGTCACATCACTTGCTTTGACATGTTTTTTTCTCCACTGTTTTCTCTGAGTGTGCTTGTTTTTGCATATATTGCTCTCCTCGCTTTACTCCTACATTTATGACTCTTCAATGTATAATGTACAATTACGTCTCCTTCCATTTCACGTAACCACTAAAAGGACGAACGCGAAGATCTTTTTAAAGAACTATTACTATACTAATATACTAAACTGACCTTTCTTAATAAAGCCACTCTGAATTTTCTAATTTCACTAGTTATTTCATTCAAGCTTGTACTGTTTGCTAATTTTAAACAATACTTTATTATTACTTTAACTTTTATGAATATTTCAATTATTAATATGCATAGAAAAGGCCCTGTGAGATGGTTTAAGTTTTTCACAGAAAAAAAAGTAATAATGTTGTTCATTTAAAGGGAGTATTTCAGGGTTTTTTTGTATTTTTGTTTTATTATTAGTATTATTTTTATAATGACTACTACATTAGGATTAACAAAATGCGTAGAAAATGAAAAAAAACAAAAAAAAAACAGAACGCGAGCTTGCAATCCTAGGTACTATCTATCCCTCTATCTTATACTCCATTTCCAAAAAAGTTATGTCACTAAGTGTAAATAAAAACAGAATGCTATTCAAAAAATATTTAAAAAAAAATATATATACAGGTTCATAAATATTCAGAAAAAAAATCGAACCCAACACCCTAGGAGAAACATGGGGAGCAGGCATGTAGGGGGAGCTGTCCTGATGCCCAGAGCTCCCCTGTTCTCCTCTGCCCCCCTCCTTTCATACTTCTTCCCCGTCCTTTCATACCACATCTGGGAGCACTCTGCGCATGTGCATTATGTAAATAGTGATGTTGTGCACTTGTGCAGAGCGCTCCTGGCTGCGGTCGCGCGCTGTAGGATGTGCACAGCTAGGCCAATGCAGGCTCAGTGATGTCTGACTCTGTTGACCTGGAAGAGGCTGCCGGAGAGGCTTCAAGTATAAAAGGAGGGGGACAGAGGAGAGTGTTTCTCCTAGTGTTTTGGGCTCTGGTATACTTTAAATCAAACAGCTCAAATGCAGTTGAAGTGTTGACTTTGACTTTCAGCTTCAATTCAGTGGGGTAAACAAAACAATCGCATAAAAATGTGAGGAAACTAAAGCAATCTACATGTGATACAATTAAACAATCCCATCTTTTCTGGGGCTCAAAAGTAATTGGACAAATTAAATAACTGGAAATAAAATGTTCATTTCTAATACTTGGTTGAAAACTCTTTGCTGGCAATGACAGCATGAAGTCTTGAACTTATGGACATCACCAGACGCTGGGTTTTCTCTTTTTTAATGCTCTGCAAGGCCTTTACTGCAGCGGCTTTCAGTTGCTGACATGTTTGTTTGCATGCCTTTCTGTCCAAAGTTTAGTCTTCAACAAGTGAATTGCATGCTCAATTGGGTTAAGATCAGGTGACTGACTTGGCCATTCAAGAATTTTTCACTTCTTTGGTTTAATTAATCAATCAATTTGACAGACATCATGTCTCTGAACACCTCAGAATTCATTTGGCTGCTTCTGTCCTTTGTCATATCATCAATAAACACTAGTGTCTACTGTTACTGACAGCCATGCATGTCCAAGCCATCAAACTGCCTCCACTGTATTTTACAGATGACGTGGTATGCTTTGGATAATGAGCTGTTCCACGCCTTCTCCATACTTTTTTTCTTTTCCAAAACTGTGCTAGCTTTTTTTAGATGTTCTTTAGCAAAGTCCAATCTAGCCTTCCTATTCTTGAGGCTTATGGGTGGCTTGCACCTCTCAGTGCACCCTCTGTATTTACTTTCATGCTGTCTTCTCTTTATGGTAGACTTGGATATTGATATGCCTACCCTCTGGAGAGTGCAGTTCACTTGGTTAGCTGTTGTAAAGGGGTTTCTCTTCACCATGAAAATTATTCTGCCATCATTTACCACTGTTGTCTATCGTGGACGACCAGGTCTTTTTGCATTTGCTGAGTTCACCAGTGCTCTGCTGATTTCTAGCAGATTCAATCCCAGTGGTTGTATCAGCCATATAGCGATGGCAGAAATCGACCAGTGTATGGGTACCTTTAACGAAAAGGCTTTAGTTGCCTGACATTTTTATTAAATTATTTTGTTCGTCCAACTGAATTAAAACTCAAAGTCTGCACTTAAACTGAAACTGAGTTGTTTCATTTAAAATTAATTGTGGTAATGTACAGAAAAATTTAGAAAGAGTTGTTTCTGTCCAAATAGTTCTATAGTTCTAGGTGAATCTGGGATTAATCCTTGTCCATTCGAAAAAAAAAAAAAAAAGGGCTAAATAAATATCAAATTCAAAAGCAGAAAAAAAGGCTACCCTGCTTCACTCACCAGATGGAATCCATGATATGTGTGGATATTATTCTTTATGTAACTCCCCTTAAGGAACTTGGTCAGACTCTATAAAGAAAGCATTTTTTTTTATCCGTGTTGATATGTTTGCTCTATATTTCTCCAGTGTGACTTTTCTGAACATTAAACATGCAATTTTGAGTTTGGACTTTGATAAAGGAACATTTGGTTTTACAATGGGATTCTGCAGATACATTTAGAAGTTATATAGCTAAATATAAGCACCAGCCATGAATTACACACTGAGTCGCCAGAATGTTAATGTTTGTTAGCTCTGGATGTTCTAACTCCTCAACCTTAGGGTGTACCCTTGAACAATCATTTATTTAAGACTTTTATATGAGTTCTGGATATTTTTGGAACATTGCCATATATTATGCAAAACTGACTCTGTTGGCAAGATATAAAAATACATTCTACCACCATATTCTCTCAGTTGTGATTTAATGCCCTGTAACGTGTGATTAGGACAGGAATTGAAAAATAACACACCAGTTTTACCTACATCAAATACATCATTACATTGCAAAGATACCTTCAGCTAAACTGAAGGTGCTTACATTGTTCCACCAAAATACTGAAATACCACCATACTTAGAGATCAATCCAGTACTTTCACTGGATTTTTTTCTTTCTTTTTCTATTACTTTCTTTTTTTTATTTCTCTTTCCAGCCATCTTAACATGCTGCAACACTAATACAGAGACTGTTTACAAAACTTTTACGCTACATCAGCTCTCAAAAAAGCAATCCACCATCACCTTTCACCATAAATCAAAACTTACTGAAAACCTATCACACCTAGGTTACAAGATCAATGCCCAGCAAATTTCTGTCAGTCATGAACCGATCTTCAATGACACTAATTGCATATATGGACCTTAGATGCTCATAAATATTGAATCCTATATCCAAAAAAGGGGAAAAAATGCTTCTAAGTGCATACCATTAGTGCTTTAATTTTTGTATCACATTGACCAAATGCAAAATAAATGCATTCATCAAACAATACTGCTGCCTTGCTGATATCCCGCCTTACCAATTACACATGCTAGATATTGGCTGAGATGGCCCAAACAGCTGCCTTGGCCAAGTTCCCTCTAGCGTGTGTACAAGGCTTTATAACAAAGGTGGGAGGAGCTTAGATGGTAAAAGTTTTATTGCCATCATGCATGCATTTTTTAAGATGTTTCCTCCATAGTTCAGTACCATACAAAGCACATCCATGGTTAGGCTGTTACTGGTTGGTGATGCATGGAGAACAGTAATGTTAGGAAGATGACTTTGCTGTATGTATGAATGCTATAAATCAAAAGACAAACTAGACGAATTTGCAGTTCCTTTGGCACATCACATGTAATTCCATAATTCAGCAGCACTATACATGGCTGATATGCTAGCTGAATATTTAAGCACATACAGTGCTGAACATTTTCTGAAAACTGAATGCATGACTAACACCTTCAATTTAAACAAAAACATGCTAGTGTGTGGTTCTAATTTTTAATTGGCTTTAGAAGAAATCAATTATAATTTTATTATTACAAGAAATTGGTTTCCAAGTTTTTAGCATACAGAATTGTTATGAATAACATGCTTAAAATAGTTTGGCTATGATTAAAAAATAATTAGTAAATTTATCCTGGCTTGTGCTTGTCCCTCTTATTTTAATTTACTATTGCTGTACATTCATTTCCAAATATTGCTTTTATTGTTATTTTATAAGAAAACATTGGCTATGGGAGGTCAGCTATAAAGGGCTTTCTTTAGGCTTGACTTTAACAGCTTTCATTCAAGTTATGTATAAATATTAGATTTTTCTCACCAATAGTCATTCATAGAAAGATCTTTGGAAATTTGCAGACAGATTCACAAAGCATACCTCATGAAGTATCTCTTCTTATCTTATTTGCCTTATCTCATAATCTATCATAATCTATCTCTCTTTATCTATCCTAATGTGAGATCTATTTTTTTATCTGCCTCGTGATTTATCTGTTTATCTCATGATTAAAGAGGAACTCCAGCCTAAGCAAACATGCTGTCATTAAGTTACATTAGTTATGTTAATTAAAATAGATAGGTAATATTATCTCTTACCCACACTGTTTTAAAAGAACAGGCAAATGTTTGATTTCATGATGGCAGCCATCTTTTTCATTGAAAGGAGGTGACAGGGAGCATGAGACACAGTTCCAACTGTCCTGTGTCCTGAGCACCTCTCCCAGTTGCTAGGCAACGTGAATAACAACATAGGAAATCCCATCATGCTCTGCACAGCATCGGGGAAAAACTGCCCGGCTTTTTTTCTTTGATGGGTGGAGCTTAGTTAAAAATGCAGCTAAAAATGATGCTTTGGTAAGAAAAACAAAGTTATGATGCTGTGAAACTGTTAAAGAAACACCAAGCCTTTTCAGTGCTGCTGAGTAGATTTTTAGTCCGGAGGTTCACTTTAAGCTCTCCTTATAGTTAAGATGACAAAAATGAGAAAGGCGATGTTATTATTATCTAGTATTTATAGTGCCCACATCTTCTGCAGTACTGTACATGTAGTCTTGGTACTAACTGTCCCTAAGAGGGGCTCACAAGCTAATCCCTACTATGGTCGTATATCCATCAAAGTCTAGGGCTAATTTTATGGGGAAGCAAATTAAGTTATCTGTATGTAGGAAACCTATGCAGACACAGGGAGAACATAAAAAAACCTTGCAGATAGTGCCCAGGCTAGGTCTCTTCCCGAGGACTCAGCCCTGCCCAAGGCAATATTATTTTGAGTATTTTCTTGTTTGCTGGTGGCTTAAAGTGATACTGAAGTGGAAAAAAACCTTATGATATAATGAATTGTATGTGTAGCAAGGATAATTCATGGAACATTCATAGCAATTAAAAGAGTCTCATATTTTTGTTTTCAGTTATATAGTTTTTTTTTTATATAACATTGTATTAATATTTGCAGTTTACAAACTACACTTTATATTTTAAACTATAAAACAGAGCAGAGCTAATGACCCTTTGAACTTTCCTGCAGTAAAACCTTAAACAAAAAAGAAACAGCGAAAGACAGGTTGAGATAAGTGCTTCATTAAACAGCATTGTAGCCAACCAAGCTTGGTTGGAGAGCTCAGATAAGCTCTTTTGCATAGATAACAATGGACATTTCTTAACTCTTCCTGTTCCTGTACTGGAAACCATATAGAACTCACATTTGTACTACTAATGTTCTATTTCTTAGCTGTACTACACATACAATTCATTATATCATACATTTATTTTCACTTCAGTTTCCCTCTAAAAAAAAACATTTTTGCTGACAAGGGGCCATATGCAATTAACTTTTTCTCCTAGGAGATAATGTTTCATCTTTAATTTAGAATAACCTTTCAGCACTTTGCAATGGAAAATATATGAACATTACGTGAAAAATACTATTAAAAATATTTCGCGTATTTTCTTGCTTGCTGGTGGTTTAAATTGGCATTTTATTGACAAGTTTGGAAATATCACCTTGGAGAAAACTGAGGAGAAAAAGTTAATTGCATATGGGCATGGACATTGTAAAGGTGGAAATAGTACAGTGACTTGTAGGGAAAAGAACATTTGTACATGTGTGTTCTTTACAGTGCAGTTGTGTTTAAAATGTGTCATTTTCACTCATATTCTTTATTCATTATACCCCCTCCTACTTCTTGTCCACCTGTCAGAGCCAAAGGTTCTTCTGCCTCATCTGTTAATTACGCTTATCATAGCAGAGACTTGAAATCATATTTCATCCAAACAGTGATAATTACACATAATTTATTTTACTAAAAAGCTAATCAAGGCCTAGAAATGTAGAACTGAAGTCTTATTATTTTTCTGAACTTTCATCATAACCTCTTCTATTGCTTTTCAGAAAGTCAACTTCTGAAAACTCTATGTTGGAGTTAACTTACACATTGCAAAATTCCTCAAATACTGATGGTGAAGGGGAGATCTATGGGTGAGCTCCAGGATAGGGATTTTAGAATAGATATTTACTGGAAAACCAACATGTTCATTCAAAGGACAACTGTGGTGAGAAGAATATGGAGGCTGCCATATTTATTTCCTTTTAAGCAATACCAGTTGCCTGGCAGCCCTGCTGATCTATTTGGTTGCAGTAGAGCCAGGATAACACCAGAAACAAGCATGCAGCTAATCTTGTCAGATCTGACAATAATGCCAGAAACACTTGATCTGCTGCAAGCTTGTTCAGGGTCTATGGATAAACGTTTTAGAGGCAGAGGATGAGCAGGATAGCCAGGCCAGTAATGCAATTAAATAATACTAGTAGTAACTTTAGAGGTAATGTTTAAAGGACAAATGTAATGAGAGGGATATGGAGGCTGCCGCCCATAATTATTTTCTTTAAAGCAATACCAGTTGTATTGCTTTAAAGGAAATAAATAGTCCCAATATCCAAGAAAATAATAGCCTCCCTATCCCTCTTATTACAGTTGTCCTTTAAACATTACCTCTAAAGTTAATACTAGTATTATTTAATTGCATTACTGTACTCATGACTGTTGCTGATTATAAAGTTTGAAGGGAGCTTACAGTATTAAAGACGTATGTCTAATAAACCAACATTTTGATACTAAATGATGCTGCTGCATAAATTATGTCACTGTATGGAGAATAATCTATTATAGACTGAAGCATGAGGATGATAATGAAATGAGCTAAAAACAAAACAAAAAACAAAACAAAAAGTAAAATAATGAAAGGGGATGAGCCCAAATTTGTATATTTTTGCAATGTATGTATGCAGCAATGGAGATTCCCAATCTCCCCATGAAAAATACATAAATACAAAGGGCTGCAGCACATGAGAGGAAAACATCAACAGAGGCTCTTAAAGAGAATCTGTATTGTTAAAATCGCACAAAAGTAAACATACCAGTGCATTAGGGGACATCTTCTATTACCCTCTGTCACAATTCTGCCGCTCCTCGCCGCATTAAAAGTAGTCAAAAACAGTTTTTAAAAGTTTGTTTATAAACAAACAAAATGGCCACCAAAACAGGAAGTATGTTGATGTACAGTATGTCCACACATAGAAAACACATCCATACACAAGTAGGCTGTATACAGCATTCCTTTTGAATCTCAAGAGATCATTTGTGTGTTTACCTTCTGTCCCCTGCTTCTCTCATGCACTGAAGAGTGGCAGGCTGTGAGGCTGATTGTTTCTCCCTGCAGACAGCTCTGCCCGGTGTCTATAATTCCTCAGTATGTGTCAGCTAGCTCCTTTCACAGCCTAACAGAGGAGGATTTTTATCCAACTCTCTTCTCTCACTGATATCAGAGAGCAGAGACGCTGCTGGCTTATGTAAATAACACACACACGGGAGTGTGCATAGAGGGGCCTGGAGGGGGGCGTGCATAGCAGATCACACTGAAGAGTTGGCAGCCTTCTAGACACAGGGCGACAAGTCCGACAGGGGAAAGATACATTGATTTATTACAGAGATGGTGATAGCAGAAGGTGCTTGTAACAGGGGATACCGCCGCGGCGGAGAGCAGCATGAACGCCGTCACCGCATGTCAGCCGGCGGCGGTCCCCGCCTCGCTGTCTCACACAGGTCCTTCGGCCGCACACAGGGTACGGGCTACGCGTGCGCGTGCCCAGCAGCAGGACCTTTATGCAGCTAGACGGAGAGTCAGCTGACTCGCCGGTCAGCTGACTCCAGCTAGCTGTCGGATTGGCTGGGCGGCTGGGTGGCGCTGCAGAAGCGCTCCCAGCATATAAGGAGCTGCGTGTCAATTGCTCCTCGTCTGCTATCGTGAATACCTTGTGTGCTAGCGCTCAGACCTTAGACTAGATCCCTGGTGTTGATGCTACGGATTTCAAACCAAGACTAGGAAATTGCTCATATTGTATTTGATTCCTTGTGTATGACTTTTGGCTTAACTCTGATTCTGATCCTGCCTTCTGACTCTGTACTTCTGCTTTTCTGCCTATCTGTTGCTGAACCTTTTGCCTGATTACCGATTACTCTTTGCCTCACGATTTTGTATCTATACTTACCTCTCTGTTGCCGAACATTTGCCTGATTACCGACCACTCTCTCGTCTCACGTTTCTGTACTGTCGCTGCCTGTACTGTTGCCGAACCTCTATTAGCCTGACCTTTCTCCCTTCAGTGGAACGTCTCCCACTGTAGGGTTATCTCTGAGGCTTGCCTCTCTGAGACGACTGCCCTAGCAGACTGTTACTGCTAGAGGCCGAGACTCCCCTTTTGCCCTATTGGGGGATCTCACACACGGGGTTCCCACTCAGAGGTAACCACACCTCTGAGGAATTGCCGTGTGGTGGACATTTCCACTACGTTGTGAATCTTGATTACTGTTATTTGCACACTTACATTCCAGTGTCCTGTGTGACTTGCTATACTTGTATTATTGGTGATTCTGCAGGTCACCACATAATCAGGTATAACATCTGTATTATTGTGGATACTGCAGATCGCCAATAATCAGAATATCTGTTTTAGCTGACACCGATCGTCACAGTGCTGCAGTAAGCCAGAGCACATTAGAATAGGTTTAGGAACTTGTAGGATGGTAGAAAAATGGATGACATTTTTGTTACAGAGTCCCTTTAAGGTGCGTAATGCCTACACACATCTAACTTTTTACGCCTGTTTGTCGTTTAAACTGGTCGTTTGAACTACTTGAAGTGGAAACAACAAGTCGTTCAGACGTTGTGTACACACTGACCAACAAAGCGGCTGATATGCTAATTCACCTAATTTATATGTCGTATAATCAACTTGATCATGGACAATAGACTGGATAGAACAATGGACTAGATTAAATGACTGATCAAATGACTTGTTGTTTGAACATCTATTAGTTAGACAAACAAATAGAAGTCGGACAAACCGGCTGTTATCAGTTGCTCAACAGCGCGTACACTCGTCCAACTTGTCGTTCAAATGACAAGTCGAACGACAAGGTGGTTGAAAAAGTTGGACGTGTGTACCTACCTTTAGTGATGCATTAAAGCAAGAGTACCTAAATTATAAATTACAGTTTTCTTTAAACCTAATAATTTGCCAAGATATGTAACATCACACACAATAAAATGTGATTTTCTCACCCCCAGGTTCCATATTCCCCATATGGTGTTGTAGTCCCCACCCCCAGTGGGAAATTGGGCCCAAGCCATTTTTTTCTTTCCTAAAGATAGGTACAAAGGATGCTGGGGGATTGATGTCATAACTCTACCCCCATGTCCTTCACCCAGCCTACACTACAACCACTGTGAAAAGAGATATGATCTAATCCCGTGATAGGACACCATAAACCAGGCAGTACGGAGAGGCCGGTAGCAGTAGCGCTGCGTGATTTTTGAAACCGGCTGCATCTATGAGACAGACTGAGGCAGAGGAGAGGAACGTGCGGGCTGCAGGCTAGTCTGCAGCGAGTGTCATGCCCGCGGATGGATGGATGGCTACCTGGACATCGCCGATCTCCCACGTGCCGCCAGTTCACTGCATGTATGCCCGCAGAAGGATGGATGACTCACTACTCAAACACTCGGGACATCGCTGATTTATCACCCGCAGATGGATTTATGCCCGCAGATGGATGTGCGCCGGGATATTGCTGATTTATTACCTGCCGCCAGTTCTAGGGGTGCCGTCATAAAATCAGCCGAAGATGGAGGCAGAGGAGAAGAAAGCGCAGGCTGCAGCATGTGTAGGTCAAGATGTAAGTTCGCCTTTTTTTTAGAACTTCATTGGAAGTGTTGGTTGTATTCACATGTGCAATATTCTACATGTAAATTCTGTTTCCTATGGTGACATTACTGTGTGTAATCAGAAACCTTGAACGGGGAGTTTTTAAAGTTATATTCCACTTTAGTTGATTAAAAAAAACATCCCTCCATTCAGATCTGTACATCACAATGGATTTTCTAAACATTAATTCAAAATGTGTTACCTTGATTCTATTTGCAGAGACAGCCACATTCATTTTTCTGTTTAGTGAATGTGGGGTTCCTCCATAGTTTCATTCTGGTTTCCACAGCTAGTTACAGATGGAGGAAGAAGGCAGTTCCTGTGGCATTACTAGGCAACCTGTGGTTAGCTGCTCAAAGGTAAAGGTTTTATGCTTCAGAAAAAAAGAAAAGAAAGCTTGGTGTCTGGTGCTTTCTCTGACTAGAGATTCACTTGGACTATTTATTGTTCTTTGAGCATGTGAGGTTATCTGTATGTCCAGCAAGTTAATTTATGAGATCTGTTGCTATGTTCATTAACTGAAGTCGATTTATAAGGATGAGCATACAACCTACAATAAAAAAATGAATTCTTGCTTGTTAATGGTGTCCTGTTCCTGTCACCAATGGGGATCATTCTGCGTAGTGACAGTTTGTGGGAAAAAGGTCCATAAGACTCCCTTGCACCATAGACCACCAGGTTTAGTATATTTTTTCCCCCCATGATTTTTGACCTCTAAACCTAGGTGCGTCTTATAGTCCGGAGCGTCTTATAGTCCGAAAAATACGGTATCTACATATATGTATTGCCATTCAAACCTTTTTTTGGGCTGGAGGTGCTCTTTAAGCTCACTGATTGCGCCAAAGTGTCCCCAATATGGTGAATCCTTCTCTAACTATGCAAAAATGCTAGTTCTTTCTACAGCTTTCTAATGGGAGCCATTTCCCATTAGAAAGCTGTGGGAAAAAATAGCATTTTTGCATGCCTAGAGTAGGACACTTTGGCGCAGTCAAATGCTGTAAAACATAACTAAAAGCCACTGTCACTTTTTCCTGTTGTGTGCTGCAGCCCTCTGATTTTATAAGAAGAAAACAAGGTTGCAATCCCACCACAAGGAGTTTAAATGTTTTTTTTTCCACCAAAAATTTGAAATCAATTTCACAAAAATACAGGTTTTTTTTTAAAGTTATTATTATTATTTATATAGCGCCAACATATTCCACAGCACTTTACAAAGCACAGTAAGACAACACGGGGAACATAGGTATAAACAAAAAATGTACAGCAGAGTCTCAAGCAGCACAAATCTTGCAACAAAAACAGTAAACATTAGGAGGATGACCCTGCCCTTGCAAGCTTGTTGCTCTCCATTAGAGATGTGGCGAACGGTTCCCGTACCGTTCGCCGGCGAACATCTCTAAATCCCTGGGGCTTTTAGTACTATCGGGTCGCTCTGACCCGGAGTAGTACGCCTGCGCAGCCTGGCGGAGCGCATCCTAGATCGCGCTCCTGTTGCCGGGCACTTTTTGCACATGTGCGTGACGTCATGAAGCCCCAGGGATGTTCGCCGGGCGAACAGTTTGCCACATCTCTACTCTCCATGACACATTTCATGATGTTAACATGTTTGAGCATTTACAAATGAATGCCCCATTTACTTCAATACAAAACAAAAGAATAAAAATTCAGATTTTTATAGAAAATTATAAAAGCACTCATTAGGTTTTAAGAAGTGGGGGAGAAAAAAACGCACTTTTTGTTCTCCACTTTTTTAACATTTGGGACCCTCAATGTCAATATTCTTTCAAGCATACAGACACATTAATAAATATTGAGTTTTTCAAATCATGATCAATAGTCTTAGGTTTCTACACAGTAAAAGTTTACATAGAATCTGTACAGGTGTTCACATTATACAGTTATATAACACATTATAAAATATTATGAACATTATATCACTTTCTATAGGACAAAAACCTGCAGAATAATTATATTACTCAATAACCAACAATTATTATTTAATGTAAATAAAGTATTTTTGAGTTTGTGCAGATACATAATAAACATTACTTTCTCCATTCCTGGGGAAAAAATAATATTTTTCTATACTTACAGCAACAGTAAAGTAAATCCTATAAATACATACTTCATAAATGCATAGCACCAGATTCTGTTCAGGTTCTTTCATCTTTTGATTGTGAAATAAACCAAATCCATCACACAGAGCTAAGAGGGTTCTGAAAAATGTTGTAAAAAAATACACAATAAATTAATAATGCTATTTAAACTATAAGCTTCATTCATTAAAATAAAAAATATATACAAGAATTCCACAATGTGCAAAAAGTATGGAGAATTGAGTCTACACAATATGCAGCCAATTTAAAAACTGTATATCATAAAGAATTTATTTGCAGTTTAAGGGAAGTTCATGGTACAGATGTTACATTAGGTCCCATGAATCCTACATGTGTACATATTATAATTATGATAATTATTTTAAGCATACACATAGAAATTATTTCTTAAAAATGCCAAGGTAATTATAAAATTAAAACATTTTACTGAAATGTAAATAGTAGTTGTGATGAATGTGTGATTGTTTTTTACTGCAATTTTATCAATTTAAAAAAACTGAAAATGCGATATTTGCAAACAGTTTCAATGAAATTGGTTCAAGGCAAATTTCTTAGTTTCTCAAGATTATATCCTACATTTTAGCAGGAGGATTACCCTCACATAGTGATGAGATTTGAATAAGGGTCAAACATAAATTTAACTAAAATGTATGCAATTTATATTCACTAACATAGTTTCATAGTTACATAGTTACATAGTTATTTTGGTTGAAAAAAGACATACGTCCATCGAGTTCAACCAGTATAAAGTACAACACCAGCCTGCTCCCTCACATACCCCTGTTGATCCAGAGGAAGGCGAAAAAACCCTTACAAGGCATGGTCCAATTAGCCCCTAAAGGGAAAAATTCCTTCCGACTCCAGATGGCAATCAGATAAAATCCCTGGATCAACATCATTAGACATTACCTAGTAATTGTAGCCATGGATGTCTTTCAACGCAAGGAAAGCATCTAAGCCCCCTTTAAATGCAGGTATAGAGTTTGCCATAACGACTTCCTGTGGCAATGCATTCCACATCTTAATCACTCTTACTGTAAAGAACCCTTTCCTAAATAAATGGCTAAAACTAGGGGTGGGACGACGAATCCGGCGAATCCACGAATCCCTCGAATATTAGGAAATATTCGAGATTCGTGGATTCGAATCCCGACGCCATTTTCCACTATACGAATCCGCCGAATCCCGACGCCGTATCGCCGCTCATCCGCCGCTCGCACTCGTCCTCCTCCGACCTCATCCGACCCCCCCGCGCCTCCTCCGCTCGCCCCCCCTGCCTGCATCCACTCACCTATCCATAGCGGAGCGCAGAGCGGCAGACCTCTCGCCGACTTCCTGGTTCCCCCTAGTGACCGGCTCTTACAATGACGTCATCAGTAAGAGCCGGTCCGGCCACTAGAGGGAACAGGGAAGTAACGAAGAGGTCTGCCGCTCTGCGCTCCACGGGAAAGGTGAGTAGATTATTATGCAGGGGTGAGTGGAGGAGGCACGGGGGACGGAGGGGGCCGTGGGGGGGTTGGCAGGGGAGGGGGGTTCTATCTACCTACCTACCTACCTACCGACCTAACACTATCCCTACCTACCTACAGGCCGCTATACCTACCTACCTACAGGCCGCTATACCTACTTACCTACAGGCCCCTATACCTACCTAAAGGCCCCCTATACGCACCTACCTGCCTACCTAAAGGCCCCTATACCTACCTAAAGGTCCCTATACCTACCTACCTAAAGGCCCCTATACCTACCTACCTACCTACCTACCTACCTAATGGCCCCTATACCTACCTACCTACAGGCCACTATACCTACCTACAGGCCTCAATACCTACCTACCTACCCACCTACCTACAGGCCCCCTATACATACCTACCTACCTAAAGGCACCTATACCTACCTACCTGCCGGACACTATACCTACCTACCTACAGGCAACTATACCTACCTACAGGCCACTATACCTACCTACCTACCTACCGGCCACTATCCTTACCTACCTACAGGCTGCTATACCTACCTACCTATCTACAGGCTGCTATACCCACCTACCTAAAGGCCCCCTATACCTACCTAAAGGCCCCCTATACGTACCTACCTACCTACCTAAAGGCCCCTATACCTACCTACCTACCTAAAGGCCCCTATACCTACCTACCTACCTACAGGCCACTATACCTACCTACAGGCCTCAATACCTACCTATCTACCTACCTACCTACAGGCCCCCTATACCTACCTACCTACCTAAAGGCACCTATACCTGCCTACCTACATACTTACCTATACTTAAGGCCCTATACCCTGCTACCTATACTGAAGGTCCCTTTACCTACCTACCTACCTAAAGGCCCCTATACCTACCTACCTACCTACATATCCACCTATACTTAAGGCCCTATACCCTGCTACCTATACTGAAAGTCCCTTTACCTACCTACCTACCTACACTGAAGGCACATGTACCTTACTACCTATACTGAAGGCCCCTATACCTAGCTACCTACCTATACTGAAGGCACATATACCCTGCTACCTATACTGAAGGCACATATACCCTGCTACCTATACTGAAGGCCCCTATACCTAGTTACCTACCAATACTGAAAGCACATGTACTGTGCTACCTATACTGAAGGCCCCTATACCTTGCTACCAATACTGAAGGCACATGTACCTTGCTACCGATACTGAAGGCCCATGTACCTTGCTACCGATACTGAAGGCCCATATACCCTGCTACCTATACTGAAGGCCCATAATACTGAAAGCTACCAATATTGAAGGCACCCATACCTAGCTAGCTATACTGAAGGCACCTTTACCTCGCTACCTATGCCTGGGTACCTATACTGCGGGCAACTATACCACGGATCGCACAATTTTTATGTGCAGGATTCGTTAGATTCAGGATTCGAAAGGTTCGAGATATTCGAGAACCTTTTTAGATTCGGATCCGGATTCGGATTCGAAGAAATTGTGGATTCGTCCCATCCCTAGCTAAAACGTTTTTCCTCCATCCGCAGATCATGTCCTCTAGTCCTTTGAGAAGGCCTAGGGACAAAAAGCTCATCCGCCAAGCTATTATATTGCCCTCTGATGTATTTATACATGTTAATTAGATCCCCTCTAAGGCGTCTTTTCTCTAGACTAAATAAACCCAGTTTATCTAACCTTTCTTGATAAGTGAGACCCTCCATCCCACACATCAATTTTGTTGCTCGTCTCTGCACCTGCTCTAAAACTGCAATATCTTTTTTGTAATGTGGTGCCCAGAACTGAATTCCATATTCCAGATGTGGCCTTACTAGAGAGTTAAACAGGGGCAATATTATGCTTGCATCTCGAGTTTTTATTTCCCTTTTAATGCATCCCAAAATTTTGTTAGCTGTAGCTGCAGCTGCTTGGCATTGAGTACGATTATTTAACTTGTTGTCAATGAGTACTCCTAAGTCCTTCTCCAAGTTTGATGTCCCCAACTGTATCCCATTTATTTTGTATGGTGCTAGTCCATTAGTACATCCAAAATGCATGACTTTACATTTGTCAACGTTGAATTTCATCTGCCATGTATGTGCCCATATAGCCATCCTATCCAGACCCTGTTGCAATATGACACTATCTTCCTGAGAGTTGATGATTCTGCACAATTTTGTATCATCTGCAAAAATAGAAACATTGCTCACTACTGCATCTACTAGGTCATTAATAAATAAATTGAAGAGCACTGGACCCAGAACAGACCCCTGTGGGACCCCACTGCCAACAGTCTCCCATTTTGAGTACGATCCATTGACCACAACTCTTTGTTTTCTGTCCATTAGCCAGTTGAGTACGATCCATTGACCACAACTTTTTGTTTTCTGTCCATTAGCCAGTTCCCTATCCATGAACACAGACTCTTCCCCAGTCCTTGCATCCTCAACTTTTGCACCAGACTTTTGTGGGGAACAGTGTCGAAGGCCTTTGCAAAGTCCAAGTATATCCGATCTACAGCATTCCCAATATCCATATTAGCATTCACTACCTCATAAAAGCTGAGCATGTTAGTCAAACAGGACCTGTCTTTAGTAAACCCATGTTGATGCTGAGAAATAAGATTATTTTCTACTATGAAGTCATGTATAGTATCTCTTAGTAACCCCTCAAATAGTTTGCATACAACTGATGTTAAGCTTACAGGTCTATAATTTCCTGGATCTGATTTTTTGCCCTTCTTAAATAATGGGAAAACGTGGGCTGTACGCCAATCCACTGGGACTCTGCCAGTTGCAAGAGAGTCACAAAAGATAAGATAAAGGGGTTTAGCTATAACTGAACTTAATTCCCTTAGGACCCGAGGATGCATGCCATCCGGGCCAGGTGCCTTGTCTATTTTTAATTTATTTAGTCTTGCCTTAACTTCTTCCTGCGTTAAGTATTTAATATTACAGTTGGAAGATTGAGACTCTTCCGCCTCTGTAGTTTGCAACAGTGCTGTTTCTTTTGTGAAAACAGAAGCAAAGAAAGCATTTAATAACTCTGCCTTACCTTGGTCATCCACCATTGAGTTCCCCCCCCCCCTCATCCTTTAGGAGTCCTATACAGTCAACCTTTCTTTTTTTAGAGTTAATGTACTTGTAAAACTTTTTTGGGTTAGATTTGATATCCTTAGCGATTTGTTTTTCAGCTTCAATCTTTGCCTGCCTAATTTGTTTTTTACAATTTTTATTGCACTCCTTATAATTGCTTAGTGCAGCCTCGGTCCCCTCCTGTTTTAAGACCTTATAGGCATTCTTTTTCCTCTTCATGTTATCTTTAACCTTTCTATTCATTCATAGAGGCCTTTTTTTATTCCTAGACATTTTGTTTCCATATGGGATATACATACTACAATATTGATTGAGTATAAGTTTAAAAGCTTGCCATTTCCCTTCAGTGTCTTCCCCTTGTAGTACATTATCCCAGTTCACCAAACTTAGTGCCTGCCTAATTTAATTGAACTTTGCTTTTCTAAAATTCATAGTTTTAGTGGTCCTGCTGCCCCGTGGCCTATCAGTCACCAGATCAAACGTTATCATGTTGTGATGACTATTTCCCAAATGTTCTTGAACCTGCACATTTGATACATTATCTGGTCTATTAGAAATGATCAGATCCAGTAACGCATTCCCCCTAGTTGGTTCAGTTACCATTTGAGTCAAGTAATTGTCCTGTAGTGCTGCCAGAAATCTGCTGCTTTTACCAGAATGGGTAACCTCAATACTCCAGTCAATGTCTGGAAAGTTGAAGTCGCCCATAATTATGACCTCATTTTTACTTGCAGCTTTTTCAATCTGCTGTAGTAATCGCAGTTCTGCAGCTTCATTAATAAGAGGTGGCCTGTAGCATACCCCAATAAGCAATTGGCAACTTTTATTTCCACCATGAATATTTACCCAAACGGGAGTCTACATGAAAAGGGCGCCGGTAAAAAAGGGCGCCTGGTGGAGCCCATATATATACCAACTTCGGCTACAAAAAAGGCGCCTGGTGTAGCCCATATAAACTTTGACTACAAAAAAGACGCTTGGTGTAGCCCATATAAAAACTTCTGCTACAAAAAAAACAAGGCGCCTGGTGTAGCCCATATAAAAACTTCGGCTACAAAAAAACTCCAGGATGTGTTAATTACTATTCCCCCTCCAGGCCGCCATGGATAGTGGGGGAATGAAATAATTCGGCTTCCAGCGCTTGTAGCCCATATACAAACTTCGGCTAGAAAAAAACTCCGGGATGTGTTAATTACTATTCCCCCTCCAGGCCGCCATGGATAGTGGGGGAATGAAATAATTCGGCTTACAGTGCTTGTAGCCCATATAAAAACTTCGGCTACAAAAAAACCCCTCAATAATATGGGCTACAGAGGGGGCACCTTACTGTAGCTGAAAAAAATATGGGCTACAAAGGGGAGCCCGCTTGTAGCCGAAAACCTTGTAGCCGAAAAAATATGGGCTACAAAGGGGAGCCCACTTGTAGCCTATATCAAAACTCGGGCGCCCTTTTCTACACCTTGTGGCCCATATTTCCAGAAATAACATTGATGTCTATGGCGGCGCCCTTTTCATACAGGCAGCTCGGGCGCCCTTTTCAACCGATCCCCCAAACGGACTCCACATCTTCGCAATCTTCCTCCATCTCATCGTTGAGGACAGCTGTAAGAGAATTCTTAACAAAGAGACAAACCCCTCCACCTTTTTTCCCTGTTCTATCCCTCCTAAACACATTGTATCCTTTTAAATTAGCTATCCAGTCATGGCTTTCATCCCTCCATGTCTCGGTTATTCCCACAATGTCATAGCCTTTGTCATTCAGAATGAACTCTAGTTCGTCTATTTTATTTGCAAGGCTCCGAGCATTGGTTACCATGCCTTTTATATTTTTACCACCACATTTACTAATTTTGTTTACATGAAATGGGCTACTTGAATTTTTACCAACCTCCTTAATCTTTACACTGTCCCCACCCCCCTCTCCACCCTCCATAATGTTAGGTTCCCACTGTCTTTTTACCTCATCTTGTCTACGTATTGAGACTTTTAACCAATTTAAAAATAATTGGATTATTTTTTTAAGGCTCATACCTACTACACAGTTTTCCTAACTATTTTTCCAATAACCGGCAATTTTTTAAGTGACGAGCGATTCTTTCCACAATCTTTCGTTGTGGGTACAGGCGCGTGATCACCTAAACTTTTAGCGACGTTGGGCGATACTGACCATCACAGGGCATTGGATCTTTGATATCCCCGCCAACTACAAGCAAAGTACCACGATTGATTGACTTCCTGTTTGCACCCGTAGTGTAACGTCATGTGAAGTTGCCCATATCCCCCCTGGCAGGAAGATCGATCGGGAAACACTACTTGTTGAGGGAAATCACTGGATCCATCTTCTTGCGTCGCTATGGTATTTTTTTTTATCTTTAGGCATTTGGTTAATTAATTGTGTCAATGAATACTTTTTTATGTACTCATATTTGATTTCATCAAGACAAATGAAGCATGCTTAAAAATTAAAGAAGCTGCACAAACTGTATTTAAAAAAAATATTGTGCCCCAACTGAAGAGATGCCATCCAGCTCAGCAATTAACTATGTAGGAGGATGGTCTGCCGAGACAGAGACAGTGCTATGCTCCCCCTGATAATCCCATCCTTAGGCTTATCTTACAGTTTGGGATGCTATCTAATGAGGGAGGTGACGTTCATACCACCCTAACACAAATCACTAATGTTTAATTTCATAAGAAGAGCTGGCAGTAAAAGTTTGAAGGGCTAGGTACTATTTACCTTCATCCTCTGTAGTGGTGAGCAGATGATCATCCCCACCCATATAAGGCGTCATTTCCATCTATGCGCTTCTGTCCGCTTTTCAGCAACATGTATCTGTATCTGTAATATTGATGTGCGGATAAAAAGTGGACAGTAGCGTACTAAGGGGAAACGAGTCCTAAATAAATAAAGGGTTTTTTTTGCAAACCTCTTAACGCTTTATCAGCAAGTAAATGGTTAAAAAGGAAGGACACACACATGCCAAATATTTTGGTAGGGAACACACTAAGCAAAAAATGTGCTGTTTCCCACACTGGTAAGCGTGCACCCAGCTTTAAAGTATCTCAACTGAAAGAAAAAAAAATACAAACAACTCTGTTGACTACCAGTTCCAAGAAAATCTCTGTTTTTGTTTTAGATGGTGTGAAACGTTAGATACACTAGATTTCCCCTCACTTTCTGACCCTGGGACCCCCATGTAGCTATGCTGATTGAATATTAAAACAGGTATTTCTAGGAAAAGGAAATGATGGACACCAATAAAAACTATAATATATTCTCAGCTATAAATCAAGAAATGTTCTGATTCACTACAGAAAAGTATAGGGGTCGACCTATCTGTGAGTCAGATCTACATTTCCTAACTTGTAAGTCAACTTGTCAATCAAATCTAAGTACAAGTTAAAAAAATTTATACACTTTACCAATAAACATTAGTAAGAAATACAAAGTTAAAAAGCCAGGGTACCTGAGAAACTTGAGGACAATGCACATCTTTGCCTCACTCTTTATTTTCCTTTTCCTATTTTTCTCTCTTTCTTTTCCGTACCCTCCTTTTTTCTCTTTTTTTTTTTCTTCCTTTCTTTCCCCCCAATCTTGAGAGACAGTAAGGGAATATTTTTAAACTGTTCATCATTGAGCACATATCGATTTTCCAATGCATTCTTGTGCTTTTGTAAACTGCAACTTTAAACAAGCCATGAATGTGCTTTTTAAATGATTGATCTGACCATGTTGGTGGTATATGTACCTATAAATGTTTGCTCATGTGAGAACCATATTAGCATATGAACCACATTAGAACCATGTGAGCTATGTTTTAATACACGCCTATGTCTGTGATTGTTCTGCAATAAAGATTGGATGTTTTACTTATCCAGTAAAGTGGAGTCTTTTTTCCTAACAAATCTCGGCTGCCCCAGAGTGGGTTGACCAATTATGGTATGGCCATATCACAAGTGCTTCTACAAAGGCCACAAGAAACAGCTGCACAAAATAATCTTCAGCCGAGGTGGCTGGTTGGGACTGCCTCTTTCAAGAATTTAGCATGTGTACAGTGGCCCCCTACCCCTTTGAGATGTCGGCAAGTGATCTAAGTGTGTGTAAAGACAAGACAAGACACACAACATTTATATCATGCTTTTCTCCTGGAGGACTCAAGGCGCTTCAGGGCTGTAGCCACTTAGGGCCCGCTTCATTGGTGACCAGGATCATAAGGACGCCTTGCCTAAAGACTCCCTACTGTGTATGTGTGTGTGTGTGTGTATATATATATATATATATTCACCTCCTGCTTCCAAGTTTATGAATAGTACAGCTGAATTGGGATAGTAAATGTAGGGTAATTTTTACACTAGAAAAAGAGGACTGCTAGATTCAAGTAAAGCCGGAACTCTAAAGGCCATGACTCCAACACATTTCTTGTAGAAAAGAGGAACAAAATATATGGTAGGTGGGTTGTCCACAAGTTTGCATGCTGAGATTACTCAATGAAATATTGGACCATTACTTTTAAGTTTCCATTTCTTTCGTTATTTTAGGATGCCAACGAGTTTGGCTCTTTCAACAAAACTTATATTTTATTATGTTCCTCAGATTTCCCATGAGAACCATCACTCACCTCGAAACCCGAGTATGCAGATTTTTGCTGTATTGATATGTTTTTGGATACATTTGGACAGCACATTTTATACAGTGCGTTTTTGCATGTCTTCACAGCTCAACGCCCAGTCATGAAGAGGAACTTATTTTGCTTATTCAGTCTCTTTCATGTGTTTTTCTGGTACATAACATCCGAGGGACATCTTTATTAGCAGAATGCAAAGTGCAAATGTTTGAATGTATTCCTGGCAGCCAATTGTCCATGTTTTAGGCACTAAAAGGCATGGTTTACTGGCAGTTTTGCTTTTCATAAATGTTTGCATCGATGAGTAGAATGAATGGAAGTTGATGGAAAGGGGACTAGGCTTACATCTATAAAGGTACCCATAGACTTAACACTAATTTAAAAAAAATCTGCTGTATAAATTATAGTATAATCATGTATGATTGCACTGGCCAAGCATTAAAGGGGCAGTATATTGAAATGGGATTTTTATGAAAATTGCTAGTCGAAAGTAGACATGCATGTGGTAGATTTTGGTAAAAAAAGAATTGATTAAAAAAAATAAGCAGAGCTGTTACATAACTTGAATAATCATTTGGCATCCCATTGCTTGTGCAATTAGCAATGGAGACGCCAATCAGCTCATTTCCTTGTGGGGGGCAACAATTGTAGCTGCTTCATGTTTCTGGTTGGGAATGGTGGTCCATTCCTACCTTCCTCATCTATCTCGAGCCACTTCAGAATGTAGTCTAACTAGCTACGCTGTTCTCGCCAGCAGCACAGCATTTGAGGCCTCCGTCACGTAAGCAGGCTCTTCTTCAGGCACCAAAGTGCGTCTATCCATCACTCGAGAGTAGTAAACACAGAAGAGCATGCTTGAGTGCTAGGGGCCTCAGATGCTACATATTGATATTTAGACTACATTCTTCGTGACTATACAGTATGTACTTCTGCCTAGAGATGGCCCGAACATTTCGCCGGCAAACCGATTCATGCGAACTTTGGTGGTTCGCGTTGAATCGCGAACTGTATGCGAGTTCGACCCGCCCCCTATACTACATCATTAGGGTCAACTTTGACCCTCTACATCACAGTCAGCAGACACATGGTAGACAATCAGGCTACACTCCCTCCTGGAGCCCCCCACCCCCCTTATAAAAGGCAGGCAGCGTCGACCATTTCACTCACTCGTGTGGCTGCAGTAATTAGAGAAGGGAGAGCTTGCTGCAGAGACATTAGGGAAAGCTTAGTTAGGCTCTTATTAGGCTTGTTAGCTTGCTCCTTGCTGATACTTATTGATAAAAAGCACCCCTCAACAGCTCTTTTGAGAACTAATGTTGTTCTTGTGATCTATTTTTTTTTGTGTGTGTGTGTGTGTCCAACAGACACTTGCATTTACAGGCCCCTTGGTAATTCCTACTGTGCCACTCCCAGGCCCAGCACATTCAGAGACTACCTGTTCATTGTACCTGTGTGTGTGAGACAGCTGCACATTTGTAATACCAATCCCTATCCATACCTGTTCAGTGCACCTACCTACGTGACCACATGCAGTGTTATAAACCAGTCACTGCACCTGTTCACGGTACCTGTGTGTGTGAAACAGCTGCACATTTGTAATACCAATCCCTGCATACCTGTTCAGTGCACCTACCTACGTGATCGCACGCAGTGTTACATACCAGTCACTGCACCTGTTCACGGTACCTGTGTGTGTGAGACAGCTGCACATTTTATTGATACCAGTCACTGCATACCTGTTCAGTGCACCTACATGACTGCACTCAGTATTATATTATATACCAGTCATTGCATAATTGTTCACAGTACCTGTGTGACCGCACGCTGTTTAATATACCAGTCCGTGCATACCTGTTAACTGCACCTGTGTGACAGCTGCACATTGTATTGTGATTTTCAGTGAAAAGCCCCCTGAAACTCTCTGAGCGATATTCACCACCTTCCAGGGACTGTCCAAAAATGTCAAACGTTTTAATGTAATACCCACCGGAACTGTCCTTTCCAACACAGTACCCACTGTCGAACCAGTCCAAGGCACCAGTCCAGGACAAGTTTCCTCAGAAATCTCCCAGAACACTTTGAAGCACCATAGAGATCCCAAGAGGTTAGAACGCCCTTTAGGCTCACATGGAGAACTATCAAGAGCCCCTATGGAACCTAGGGAAATTCCAGAGTCAGGGTTACAAGGACAAACATCGAGATCAGGGCTTTCAGGGACCAGAACCATCTCTGGGCATGCAGGTAGACTGGCAAAATCAGAACATATCACCACTAAGGAAGCATCTAAGTACGCTGACTCAGAAGACACACTTGGGCATTCTGGCACACAGAGCACATCTGGGCACACTTGTACAAGAGAAACTTCTGGGCATGTCAAGGAACTGCGGACCTCAGAGTAGACCCCACAGTTACTGGACTCTCACTAAAGAATACAGAATCAGACTTAGGGGTCACTGATTCCACAAAGGTTATTAACAAGTCATGTTCAGGGGCATTAACAGGGCAGGACAAATCTTCTGATGTATGCACTGAACTAGATAGAGTCTCCACAACTTCCTCTGAACTGGACAAAGACTCATCGCCAACTACACTGGATTGGACAAACAAGTCAGTATTGCAACAACCCCCACTGAACTGGGCAAGACTGAGAAACTCACTGGACAGGAAGGGGACTCTGGAACCTCTGCCACACTGGACAGAGAACCAGAATTTTCCAAGATACTCACTAAACAGGACTGAAATTCTGAGACTTCTATTATTTTTACCAGAGAGTCAGAATTATCCATGTTATAGGGCAAGACTACTGAAACATTCAGAGGACAGGGCTGGAGTTCCCTGGCTGCTACATCAGACAGGGATTCCACAACATTAGCCAAATCAGACCGTGTACAGGGCAAGGTATGCAAAACACTTGCTGATGAGGACAATGCCTCAATGGCTTCTGCTTCACTGGACAGAGACCCATCAAGTTTTACTAGAGTGGACTGTAATTCTAAGACAGCTGCTAAACAGGTGAATATTACTGCAACACCAACTGAAGTAAGCAGAGCCTCTGAGTCCTCTGCTAGAGATCTTGAGGCATCCAAAGTACTGGGTGAAGCATAAGCGACCTCAGCTTCACTGGACAGGATCACTGAACAGTCCATGTTGCTGGGCAGAACCATGGAAGCACCTGCTGGACAGCATAATGATTCTGTGACCTGAGCTTCATTGGACAGAACTACTGAGTAATTCATGGTACAGGGCGAATTTACTGGAACATTTTCTGGATAAGGCAATCATTCTGTGATTTCAGGTTCACATAACAGAGGCTCTGAACCATTCGCGGAACTAGAGCAGGGTGTGGAAACAGAAGTATCAGAACACAGAGTTTGTGAATCTGAACCACAGTTCTTCAACTGTGAAGTTGGAAAATTCAGATGCTGGGGTTCTAAGGTTACCGAACATGATTGCTGAGAGTCAGGAACTGATGCAGTGCATCCATTGGTGTCTGCTGGATCATATGGTTTGCAGGATGCAGAAAACAAATCAGTAGGAATTTGTTTGTATTTTTTCGCAAAATGTTTTGTGATCAATTTAACAAATTCCAGGGGGTCATCAAAAACCCCCTCATTTTCCTCAGCAACTTCCTCAGCCCAGGTTCTCATCTTGCTATCAAGCAGGTATAAGATAATAAACCTTGACTGCTGAAATGTTGTAGCTGATCTGAAGAAAGAACATGAATTCAAAATTTTGCAATTCTGCAAGAAATTCAAAAAATACTTCTTGCCACCATTATAACGGGCTAGAGAAGCAAGGTGTGCATCTGGAGCAAGGCTAGCAGGTGAAGTCATTGCTAGGGGCAACGGAGAGCCCAAATTGACATTGGTTACTGAGTGTTGCTCACACTGACTCCCAGAGCGATCATTCAAGATCTCATTCCATGCATCAATTAACGGAATTACAAAGTCATGCACACACAGATTCATTTCAATCAAAGAAAAAGCAGACTCAATGCATGCATGCAAAATTATGTTACTCTTAGCAGTGTAAAATTCATAGAAATTTTTTCGATCATTCTCCAATTCATAAATCAAAGCTTCAATTTGCCATTTTTCAAACGGAGGATCCCATCATTCTTGTCAGGAACTAAACAATTATTCTGGGCATAATTTACAGTTGGACCAGTCTGCAGGAAGCTAGTTGGAGTTGACTTGGCTTGGTTTACTCCTGACAGAGAATCAACTCGATTAACTGGATCAATACTAGGGTATTTCCTATTCTTAAGAATGTCCAGGACTTGTAACAAGTGTTGAACTGCAGAATATGCAAATGTTCCTTGCTGCACAAACAATTTGATTTGCTCAGTACTCTTTAATATTTCATCATAAGAATATTCAGACAATTCTTTTAAACAAAAATTTTTATTCTCCCTTGCTAGCAAGGAAAGTTCATTGGTAGTTTCATAGGTCCATTTGACTCCCATGAATGACAAGTGAATTTTATTATCTGCTAATAACAGAGTCTGACTATGGGTCTGATGCGCGGTTACTATAGACGACACTGCTGGTTGTGAACATTTTCTGGAACGTTTACGTTTAGTTTTATGCAAGACTTTGCTGCATACAGATTGTTTTAAATACTGCTGAAGAGACATCTGATTGACTAGCAATCAGGAGTTCATTGAGGCAGGGGTCACACTTACCGGCTTTCGTACGCGTTTTCTGCACAGAAAAACTGTTTTCAACTGAGAACTCATGTTGATCAATGAGCTAGGTCACACTTGAATGCAGATTTCGCACGCAGAAAAAAAACTGACATCTTGCGCAATTTGTCAGTTTTCTCTATAAATTACATTAGCTGTTGTAAGGTAGAGGTCACACTTGTCTTTCAGTTTTCTGAAAAGTGTAGAAACTGAAAGACAAATGTGACCCCTGCCTAAGAGGATATGGTAATGGAGATATTCTTAACCAGTTATGAATCACACAAGCTATGAATTCTAAAGGCTTTTCTCTTAGAGAAGTGTGATTCCAAACATCAACTGCCCAATCAAAAAGCTTGCCCTTAAACAGAGTGCAAACTATCTGATCAGCCCAGGTAGAAAATGCTGAAGCCTGAAAATCTGGATTTAAAGAGAGTCTGAAGCGAGAATGTGCCCCTGCTAAAACGCCGCTATCCCGCGGCTTAACGGGGGTCCCTTCACCCCCAAATCCCCTTGGTGCAGCGGGGGAGCGCTTCCTGGTTGGGGCAGGGCTAACCGCCGCAGCCCTGCCCCACGCGCGTCTGTCAGCGTGTATCTCCGCCTCTCCCCCGCCCCTCTCAGTCTTCCTTCACTGAGAGGGGCGGGGGAGAGGCGGCGATGCGCCGCTGATAGGCGCGACTGGAGGCAGGGCTGCAGCCGTTAGCCCTGCCTCCAGGAAGACTAAATATACGACCAATTTTACGACCAACGATTGCGGGAGTGGGTTTGGGGGTGAAGGGACCCCCGTTTAGCGGCGCGATAGCGGCGGTTTAGCAGGGGCACACGTGCCCCTGCTAACTATGAGCTCTGAAGCGAGATTTATTCTCGCTTCAGAGCCTCTTTAACAAGAATCTAACCAATTCTGGCATAAATTTGCTTGCTGTTTCACAGTCAAGCTTTTAAAATCTTTCAAAAGACAGGGAACCATAACACATGGTGTTAGAAGCCTCCTCCATGTGATTTTGTGTTTGGCCTATCATAATGTAATGCCGGGGGTCATATTTTCTGACCACCCAGCGCAACAAGGCTAAGAGCTGGATAATGGAAGAGGTTACACAGGCTGCCCAGAGCAACTGCAGCTCTGGGCTTCCGATATCGCTACCAATAAAACACAATGGCCGCGCAGTGCGATGTTGCGCTGCCTTAGTTCGCACTGTGCTGTCTTAGCGATAGCAAGCATTCAGACAGGTACAAGTCAGGACTATAGATTGGAGCGTAACTAGTAGCAACCACAGCTCACAGTCACATCCACAGAAGCAGAACAAGTTGGCTAACAACAGTCACCAGCAAGCATCCACCCAGGCAAGACTACAGGATAGAACGTAACTAATAGCAACTGCAGCCTATAGTTACGTTCCCAGAAACTAGAATAGCAGGAATACTACCAGTCACCAACGTGGTGATGGCAGAATCCAAGCTATCTGGATAATGGACTTCACTGACCCATCGTGGATGCAGCGAACATCCATCAAGCATGGAACTAGGCAATAAACAATAATAAGAAAAATAACAAACGGCTCAACTAACAGATAAATATAAATTAGCAAGTATGCATATATATTTATCAAGAACTAGCTAAAGCACAAGTAATAAGGTAGCACAGAACCACAGTAACAGAACTATACAGAGTAACAAGGTGCCCAGCAGATCAGCGTACTGACCACTATGACAGGTGGGGTATAAAATGGGAGGCAGACTTTTATGCTGGCCTCAGCCAATGGATACAGGCATGAAAATCTCCACACAGCTGAATGGCAATCACTCTACCCTGAGTTGGCTTGATTACCATTTGATAGCTGGCTGTGAATGCAAAGGACTCCCATAAGAAATACATGCAGTATTATGTAACAACATGCATGCAGGAAATCCAGGGCTATCTGGCCGCAGCTCAGCTGCAACAAGCAATTGGTGGAATGATGACAGCATCCTGAGCTGCCCATAACTGCAGAACGATTGCAAATGACATTGAGACCCATTGCAAATGCACAACCGAATGCAAGCAGATAAGCCAGAACTGTCAGTTTGCAGCTCCACTGCAACGGACAGAATACGCTACAGGTTGGAGTCTTGTGATTGGTCTAAAATTTCCTCAGCATTCCAATTTTCGCAGAAAAATTTTACAGCCTGCCATTGGTCCATTGCTTTTGAGCTCTGTGATTGGGCTAAAATTTCCGAGTGGCAGTTATCCATTATTTCCACCAAATTCCAATTTCCAAGACCAATTTCTGATTACTACTATAGTAACCCCTGTTCTGATCGAAATTTAAATGCTGCAGATTTCAAATGAGCATCCCTAGTGACTTCAAGGTATCACTGCATTCTATTTAATATGCACGAAATTGCTTAAAACTAAAATAAAAATGTGCGCTTTTCATTACAAACATGATAAGGGCTCCAGTAGGTGGAGCGTACTGCAATTTTCTCCTTCATATTTATATTATTATTATAAATTAATGAAGTGCCAACATATTCTGTGGCATATATATATATATATATATATATATATATATATATATATATATATATAATCCTTTTTCTATCCTCTCCAGCCACTAGAGGTCGCTGCTGGAAGGCAGGTGATGGACTTTTTTTCTGACTGGAGCCCTTATCATTCCACCAACAATTACCTTTTGTAAGGGTTGGTTCAGACGGGCATTTTTGTGGTGTTTAACGCGGCGTTTCAGACGCAGCGTTTTTTGGGATCTACCTCCATCCCATGCAAGTAAATGGGAGCGTTTAGAGCTGGCTTTTGCAGGCTTTCATGAAAGCCTGGCGGTAGATCCCGGCGTTGCGTCTAGTCTCGAAAGCAGCATGCGCTTTTAGAGGTGGTAAACGCCAGGAAACAGTAGAAGAGACCAGAACTGCTAGCCTTGAACTCTTCCCAAAAGCCTTCAAAAGCTAGCTTTTAAACGCTGGCGTTTGAACGCAATGCCAAGCGAAAGCTCAGCAGACGCCTGTGTGAAGCAGCCCTAAGGCAGGGGAATGAATACTTATAAACTAAAGTTTTAAGCTGATGTTTACCTTAGTTCAAGACCCAAAATGTAGTTACACGAAGTACACTTATCCTTTAAAGTGAACCTAAAGCCGGTTAAAAAAAATGAGATTAACTCACCTGGGGCTTCCCTCAGCCCCCTGCAGCCGATCAGTGCCCTCGCAGCTCCGGTCCGATGCTTCTGGACCCGCCGGCGACGACTTCCGGTTTCGCCGTCAACGGCCGACAGGCATGGGAACACGAGTGATTGTTCGCCACAATAGCAGCATAGGGGGCGATATACAGGCTGGGAACGCGAACAATCACTCGCGTTCCCATGCCTGTCGGCCGGTGACGGCGAAACCGGAAGTCGTCGCCGGTGGGTCCAGAAGCATCGGACCAGAGCTGCGAGGGCACCGATCGGCTGCAGGGGGCTGAGGGAAGCCCCAGGTGAGTTAATCTCATTTTTTTTAACCGGATTTAGGTTCACTTTAACTTATCTGTGGGAACACTTTTCCCCTCTGTTTTTGTAAAATATGATGAATTGATCTGAATTAGATGGTTTAGACTGAGGTCAGACACAAAAGCATTTTTACATTCTGAAGTTATCATTTTCTCCTAGTTAATCTTGGAAGCCTATTCCACATCAGGTGCTTTCCTGTGCTATTTGCGCAAGTTTTCCAAGAGCCTTCACAAACCAAATTCCCAAGTCGCCCAACATTGTAACTAGGCGTTCCACATAAAGCTGAATTTACGCTGAAAAACCCAGAAAGCAGAATTTAATCTGTTCGACTTTTCTAGCAGTTTGTACAATAGTTATAGAATATTTAACCTACTCCCAAAGTACAAAGCAAAACAGTTCGAGGGGACAGTCATAAAAAACGCAGCTGTTTTATTTCACACTAAAGTGTTGGATAAAAGTTTAATGCTCGGCACAATACCGGGATTTCTGCACACTAGGATGACTATGCAGCCTTCTTTGTTTGCTTGCTTTAATTTATCCCGTTTCTCCTTGGGTGTACCTGGCAAGGAGCACTCTATTACCTCCGTGAGACAGAAGGTATGAAAATGAAAGGGTCAATGGAGTTACTATACAAAATCTTTATAATCCCCAGTGAGCGCAATGAAGAATTTGATGTCCTCTGCAGATTTTCTTTTATTGCACACTCTGCTTGTTCTGTTGTATTTTTCACCGGCACGTGTTCCATCTATTTAAGTGTATGATATCAGTTCTGTGAGTTTGTGCAGGTGTTTTTTTGTGGCGGACTGAGAATTTTCTGTGTAGCTGAATGAATGGCTTTGTGTCAAGATTGGAGGGGGGGTTGTCTTGTGTGAATGTGATTTCTTCCTACTCTGAGCTCTTTTCTCTAAGTATTTAGCAAGTGGTTGTTGTTTGACTCACAGCTAGAGATACACAAAAGGTTATAAATTCTCACCGTTTGTACAGTTACTCCTCTACTTGTCCATCTCACGGTTGCTTTTCAAAGTAAACTTGTTTCTTTACACAAAACATCAATCTGATGCAAGCAAGACATTTCAAGTTAAGTACACGTAAAATGAGACGGATGAATACAAAGACACTGATATAAATTATCCTTGTCACCTTGTCAGCACAGTCTGCATTGTAAAATGAGGGTTCTGCTGAGCTCTCAACAGGTTCTCTGCTATTGATTGTTCTACCATTCACCATAGAAGTCTGGATCATGCTTCCTCCCATCTCTTCTTCTGTGTCATACAATGGTCTCTGCACCAATGTTGAGGTCAAACAGTGTTCACGTGAGGGGGAGGGGTGGGAATGTAGTTTGGTTGCAGTAACATTTATTCAATTTGGATGATCTGCCAAAATACACAATTCTGACAATGGCAAGGTGATAAAGTTGATTAGCATGCTATGTTGCTTTTACAAAAATGTCTCTTACTTACTTCAGCTACACGTTAAGGTTCATACACACCTACCAACTATCTGTCCAACTATCTACCAAACTTCACATGCTCAACAGCGATCGGATACCTCATTATCCTATTCGAGTTTGGTCGAATTCGGATAGTAAACTATCCGAATTCACTCGAAGTTCGATATTCGAGTTAATCGAATATCCGATTCGACCTCGGATATCCGACGTCACTATCCGAGTCTGTATTTGAGTTAAATATTCGAGCTGGCCTTAAATAGCTTTTAAAACTTGTATTGGAGGTCAATGATGCATGAAATCACCTTTTTTATGAAGAAAAACATCAAGTGATTATGTGGTGATGTAGTAGTTATAAAAAAGGTATCAAAAATAGTAAATTAACTTCATGAAAAGTGTTTGCATGAGAAGGTGTGTCCAAAATGGTTGTTGGAAGTCTTCATTTACGTCGTCTTCATCTTATTCTTTTATATCTTCTTCTTCTTCTTCTTCTTCTATATCTTCTTCTTTTTCTTCTTCTTCTATATCTTCTTCTACTCGAATCTTCTTCATCTTCTACTTCTTGTATCTTCTTCAATTATCTTTTTCTTCTTCTATATCTTCTTCTTCTTCCTCTTCTTCTATATCTTCTTCTTTTTCTTCTAAATCTTCTTCTTCTTCCATATCTTCTTCTTCTTTTTCTTCTTCTTCTATATCTTCTTCTTCTTCTATATCTTCTTCTTCTTCTTCTATATCTTCTTCTTCTTCGTCTTCTATATCTTCTTCTTCGTCGTCTTCTTCTTCTATATCTTCTTCTTCTTCTATATCTTCTTCATCTTCTTCTTCTATATCTTCTTCTTCTATATCTTCTTCTTCTTCTTCATCTTCTTCTCTATCCTTATATTATGTGTCTTGGTTTTCCTTTCTTTTGTAATATGTCTTTTTACTTCATTTGTGGAAATATTTTATTTTAATAACACCATAGTTATATTTGTGTTGATGGCATAATAGGTAGTGGCACATTGCAAGCCACAGCGCCTTTTTCTGTGTACCCTGGCGGTGGTAAAACACAGACATCAGCAGGAGGAGGAAGTAGTTGCAAGTTGTAGTGTGGTAATAGCTGGTAGGAGAGTGAGTGGCAGCAGAAAAAAGTTTTTCTTCTGTTCTCCCTGGCAGCGGTAGCAGCACACAGACAGCAGAAGCTCAATGCAGCTACAGCAGGAGGAGTAGTGTGTGTCAGGCAGTGTGATGTGACTGACATAATAGGCCCTGGTTCCTAGCGGTGGTACCAGGGCCATAAATAAACAGCATGAGGTTCCAGACAGCGGTCGTGAAGCCCACATTGTGTCCAATACACAATTGGGACAGCACAGTTTTCAACCCGGATACCTCTAAATTAATTACAATTTTTTTTTTTTCAAATTGATGCAGCTATTTTTGAGCGTAATAGCTGGTGGCGCATGGGCAGCAGCACCTTGTAATGTGTTCCCTGGCAGTGGAGACACAGACAGCAAGAGGAAATACAACAGCAGGCAGCGTGAGGAGGATGAGTGTGTGGCAGACTGGCAGCAGGCAGCAGGAGGGCAGGCAGCGAGACATAATAGGCCCTGGTTCCTAGCGGTGGTACCAGGGCCGTAAATAAACAGCATGAGGTTCCAGACAGCGGTCGTGAAGCCCACATTGTGTCCAATGCACAATTGGGACAGCACAGTTTTCAACCCGGACACCTCTAAATTAATTTAATTTTTTTTTTAAATAATACAGGCAGCTATTTTTGAGCATAATAGCTGGTGGCGCATGGGCAGCAGCACCTTGTAATGTGTTCCCTGGCAGTGGAAACATACAGACAGCAGGAGGAAATACAGCAGCAGGCAGCGTGAGGCGGATGAGTGTTTGGCAGACTGGCAGCAGGCAGCAGGCAGGAGGGCAGGCAGCGAGACATAATAGGCCCTGGGTCCTATCGGTGGTTCCAGGGCCGTAAATAAACACCATGAGGTTCCAGACAGCGGTCGTGAAGCCCACATTGTGTCCAATACACAATTGGGACAGCACAGTTTTCAACTCGGACACCTCTAAATTAATTACAATTTTTTTTTTCAAATTGATGCAGCTATTTTTGAGCGTAATAGCTGGTGGCGCATGGGCAGCAGCACCTTGTAATGCGATCCCTGGCAGTGGAGACACAGACAGCAGGAGGAAATACAACAGCAGGCAGCATGAGGAGGTTGAGTGTGTGGCAGACTGGCAGGCAGCAGGCAGCAGGCAGGAGGGCAGGAAGCGAGACATAATAGGCCCTGGGTCCTAGCGGTGGTTCCAGGGCCGTAAATAAACACCATGAGGTTCCAGACAGCGGTCGTGAAGCCCACATTGTGTCCAATACACAATTGGGACAGCACAGTTTTCAACCCGGACACCTCTAAATTAATTACAATTGTTTTTTTCAAATTGATGCAGCTATTTTTGAGCGTAATAGCTGGTGGCGCATGGGCAGCAGCACCTTGTAATGCGATCCCTGGCAGTGGAGACACAGACAGCAGGAGGAAATACAACAGCAGGCAGCATAAGGAGGTTGAGTGTGTGGCAGACTGGCAGGCAGCAGGCAGCAGGCAGGAGGGCAGGAAGCGAGACATAATAGGCCCTGGGTCCTAGCGGTGGTTCCAGGGCCGTAAATAAACACCATGAGGTTCCAGACAGCGGTCGTGAAGCCTACATTGTGTCCAATACACAATTGGGAAAGCACAGTTTTCAACCCGGACACCGCTAAAATAATTAATTTTTTTTTTCAAAATAATGCAGGCAGCTATTTTTGAGCGTAATAGCTGGTGGCGCATGGGCAGCAGCACCTTATAATGTGTTCCCTGGCAGTGGCAACATACAGACAACAGGAGGAAATACAGCAGCAGGCAGCGTGAGGAGGTTGAGTGTGTGTGTGCGCAGACTGGCAGCAGGCAGCAGGCAGGAGGGCAGGCAGCGAGACATAATAGGCCCTGGGTCCTAGCGGTGGTTCCGGGGCCATAAATAAACACCATGAGGTTCCAGACAGCGGTCGTGTAGCCCACATTGTGTCCAATACACAATTGGGACAGCACAGTTTTCAACCCGGACACCTCTAAAATAATTTAAAAAAAAATTTTCTTTCAAAATAATGCAGGCAGCTATTTTTGAGCGTAAATAGCTGGTGGCGCATGGGCAGCAGCACCTTGCAATGTGTTCCCTGGCAGTGGAGACACAGACAGCAGGAAGAAATACAGCAGCAGCAGCAGCAGGTGTAATGTGTGTGCGCCACTTCATGACCCCCTCTCGCCGACAACAGGGGCCAGGAATTCGCCTTCCACCCAAGCCTGGTTCATTTTGAGAAACGTCAGTCTGTCCACAGACTTGTGAGACAGACGAGATCGCTTCTCAGTGACGACTCCACCGGCTGCACTGAAGCAATGCTCTGACAGTACGCTGGAAGGGGGGCAGGAGAGCACTTCCAGGGCATACTGCGCAAGCTCGCTCCAGATCGGCAGGTGCTTGACCCAATACTCCATGGGATCAACAGGGGCAACGCTGTCAAGCCCGCTGAAGGACCCCATTTAGTCAGCCACCATGCGGGTCAAGTGCTGTCTGTGACTGCAGGCACCTCCTCTCTAGTCCTTGGCAGCTCTACACTCATGTAGAGCTCGTTGGTCAGAGACAGCAGGTCTGTGGTGCGTGTGCGCTTGCTGCTGGTGGATGCAGGCACCTGCTGCTGCCTCTGTGCTGGCTGGACAGTGGGTGTGGATGGCTGAGGAAAGGCTTCCTCCAAGCGCTCAACAAGGGACAGCTGCAAATCCCTCATTTGTTGCGCACGGTCTCCTCCTGCAGGCAGGAACTGGCTGAGCTTCCCCTTCAGACGTGGGTCCAGCATCATGCAGATCCAGATGTCCTCCCTCTTCTTCATCTGGATGACCCTTGGGTCCTTGCGCAAGCACCTCAGCATGTGCGCTGCCATTGGGAAGAGTCTGGCCACGTCTGCTGGCACATCATCGGCAGCCCCAGAGCCGACAGTGCTGTCCTCCTCTTCCTCTGCCTCCTCCACCTCATCCTCTCTCCACTCCCGCACCAGTCCAGCTGCGCTCTGCTGCTCCCCCTCATCAGCAGCAAGGTCAGGGACCTCCACCAACTCCAAGCCCTCCTCCTCAGAGGTGGCCTGTGAAGCTGCCTGCAGCTCCTGCTGGTCCAAGGCTGCCACTCCCTCTTCCAGCAGTGCATACAGGGCCCTGTCCAGTAGTGTTGGGCGAACACCTGGATGTTCGGGTTCGGGCCGAACAGGCCGAACATGGGCCAGATGTTCGGCATGTTCGGCCCGAATGCCGAACTCAATGGAAGTCAATGGGACCCCCGAACATGCCCATTTTGGGGGCCCTATGGGGTCGCAGGCATAAGGGGGGAGCATGCCCCGATCGCGGGGGGGGGTCGGAAATTCCCCCCACCCCCTCCGCTAGCGCTCCCCCCTCTGCCCGCTTCCCCATAAAAAAAGTTTAAGGCAAGTTAAATAGTACTTGGTGGCTGGCACTGGCAGTGGAGTGAGGAGGAGGAGGAGTCCGAGTAGCAGAGTGACGCGTTGAGGCCGGGCAGCGGGCGGTTCAGCGGTAGTACCCTTGTGGTACTTCCGCCCTTTCTCTGACCTCACGTCCTCTACGTGATGACGCATACGAGGGTACGCGTGATGCGTACCCTCGTATGCAGAGGACGTGAGGTCAGAGAAAGGGCGGAAGTACCACAAGGGTACTACCGCTGAACCGCCCGCTGCCCGGCCTCAATGCGTCACTCTGCTACTCGGACTCCTCCTCACTCCACTGCCAGTGCCAGCCACCAAGTACTATTTAACTTGCCTTAAACTTTTGTATGGGGAAGCGGGCAGAGGGGGGAGCGCTAGCGGAGGGGGTGGGGGGAATTTCCGACCCCCCTCCGTGATCGGGGCATGCTCCCCCCTTATGCCTGCGACCCCATAGGGGGGGCCGTATTGCGGCATGTTAAGGCGAACAGGGCCCTGTTCGGCCGAACAGGGGCCCTGTTCGGCGGCCATTCAGTAGTTCGGGGCAAACCCGAAATTAAAAGGCCGAACACCAGGGTGATGTTCTGCAGAACCCGAACAGTGGAGAACACTGTTCACCCAACACTACTGTCCAGCACACACACCAAGGGGACCCACTCACACACCATTGCATGGTCCCTGCTTACCATGTTGGTGGCCTGCAGGAAGGGTGCCAGCACTGAGCACACCTGCTGCATGTGCCCCCAGTCCTCCGTGGAGATGATGGACGGGAAGTTGGTGGCGGCACGCCCAGTTGCAGTGATGGAGGCAACTGTTGCTCGAGGCAACGTACTGGCTGACAGCCTGCGTCTGTTCAACCAGACGCTCCAACATTGCCAGGGTGGAGTTCCAGCGAGTTGGAACATCGATCATGAGCCGGTGCTGTGGCAGGTGCAGCTCCTTATGCACCTCTTCCAGGCTCGCTACGGCTGCAGGCGAGTGCCGGAAATGACGCACAACCTTCCTTGCCGCCTCAAGGAGTCGGTCCATCCCCTGGTAGGTCCACAGGAACTTTTGGACTACCAGGTTCAGGACGTGCGCCAGGCAGGGGATGTGGGTCAGGTCTCCCCTGCTGATTGCAGCAACCAGGTTTGCCCCATTGTCGGACACCACCTCTCCGACTCTGAGGCCTCTGGGGGTCAGCCAATTCCTCTCCTGCTCTCGGAGTTTGGCCAGGACATGGTTCGCCGTCAGTTTGGTCTTCCCCAGGCTGACCAATTCCAGCAGCGCTTGGCAGTGGCGGGGATTTTGGGCTGGTGTGCCGGAGGATGGAAGCAGATCGGAGGAACCTGCTGCAATTCCGCTGACTCTGCATGGTGGCACCACCCACTGCGTTGTTGCTGCTGCTGCTGCTCTGACAGTGCCCGATGCTGCTCCCCCCTCCTCACCCCCTTCCACCAAGCTGACCCAATGCGCGGTGAAGGACAGATAGCGGCCTGTCCCAAACCGGCTGCTCCATGAGTCCATGGTGACGTGGACCCGTTGACCCACCGCGTGATCCAGCCCTCTCCCGACATTGGCCATCACAGAGCGGTGAAGTGCAGGGATGGCCGTGCGTGCAAAATAATGTCGGCTGGGGATAGGCCAATCGGGGGCTGCACACATCAGGAGCGCACGCATGTCGCTCCCCTCCTGCACAAGGGAATAAGGAAGGAGTTGGGACACATGGCCCGTGCCAGCAAGCCGTTCAGCTGACGCACACGACGGCTGCTGGGAGGCAGAACCCTGACCACCCCCTGGAAGGTGTCACTGAGCAGGGTCTGGCGACGCCTTTTGCTGGCACGGGAATCACTGGAGGGAGCAGAGGAGGCATCTGAGGACTGGCTGCCAGAACAGGCCTCAGTGTCGGCGGCAGGAGTTGCAGAGGGAGGAGGAGCAGTGCGTTTCTGATGCACTCCTGCTGGTGCTGCTGGAGGAGGTGGAGGAGGGCGGGTGGCTGCTGCCGATAGCTTCGCAGTGGTGGCGGGTCTGCCACTGCCAGCTTCTTTCAACTTCATGAACTCCTCATGCTCATGGAAGTGTTTCCCTGCCAGATGGTTCCCCAGAGAGGTGGTGCCGTACGCAGAGGGCTCCTTCCCTCTGCTGAGCTGCTGGCGGCACTGGTTGCAGGTGGCATACTTGCACTCCACATATGGCAGGGTGAAAAAACTCCAAATTGGGGAGGTGAAGTTGCCCCTTCGGCTGGAAGGTGATGCTGCCGCTGGTCTCCCTGTGGTGGTTGGGGGGGGTTCTTTGTGCGGCTGGTGGCACTGGCAGAACTCTCCGCCTCCGGATTAGCACCCTGTGTGTCCTGCATACCACGCCCACTTCTGATCCTGCCTATGCCTGCGATGCTGATCCTTCTAGCAAGGCCCGCAGATGCATCCTCCTCCTCCTCCTCCTCAGAGCTGATGACATCCCTAGGATCTGCCACCCAGTCTCTGTCCTTCACCCTGTCATCATCATCCTCCCCCTCCGCAAACATGTCTTGCTGGGATGACCCCACAAACTCCCCTTCTGCATGCATGGGCTGAGGGACAGTCATCACTGTCTGACTGTCCAAAGCATTATTCCCCAAAGTGCCCATCAGCATTTCTTCCTCCTCCATTGCCAATTCTGCCGCAACAGCACTCCATAACTCCGCTGTGCTTGGGGATAAGAAGGTGCTGAGTGACAGGGTGCTGGTGTTGCCCGCTGGGGCTGGAGAACTGCACTCCTCCTCCTCCCCAGGCTGTGCTGGGCGGCTGCTGCTGCTCTTGCGAACAGGAGTGGTGGCGGGGGTTGAGGACTCGGTTCCAGAGCTAATGGTGGCCTGCTCATCCACCATCAGTTCCACTACAGAGTCTGCGTCCTTCTCCTCAATAGGACGGCTACGACCTGGCGGTGGGAGGAACATCTGCACCACATGCTGCTGCTGCTGCTGTGTCTCTGCAGCGTGACTCCCAGCTGTTGGGCGGCCAAGGCGTCCACGGTCAGTGGCTAATGGCGGAATAGCCACTGGTGCAGACGCAGAACTGCGCATGGTGGTGGTGGTGGCGCGGCTGCCATGCCCACGACCTCCTCTCTTGCCGATGCCCTTGCTGCCCCTGCCCAAACCGCGGCTGCCAGTGCCAGACATTGTATATTTTTAATCTTATACAAATGAGAAAAAAAAAGTTATGTATAGGTGGGTGGGACAAGTGGGGTACTTTAATGGGGTGGGACTGGTGGTGGTGGTGGGTGTGTGAGGTGACGGACAGGTGTACTCTACAGCAGAGATCGGTGTAGCGCACACAAAGACCCTAGCTGACGCTGACTGACGGTGTCCCTATACACAGACTGCAGTAGAGTACAATTCAGCGAATACACAATACAAGTAATATAAACAATAGGACGGGTGTAGCAATAACAAGAGGGTGTGGACAGCGCTGACGTGCACTGCGCACACAAAGACCCTAGGTAACGCGGTGATGGACGGTCCCTATACACAGACTAGAGTACACTACAGTACTAACTAAACAATAGAAGAATCTAGCTAAACAATAGAACAGGTGTGACTAGATTACAGAGAGCAGATACAGGACAGGTATAGCAGTAAAGCCGGGCCTTGCTAACTACAAAATAGTACAATAATCTATCTAACACAGAAGTAGTACAGTAGAATAGGACAGGTGAGAGCACAGGTAAGGTAACTAGTAGAGACTAAAGCACAGAGCAGGGCTGGCTGCAGCAGCACCAGTGACAGTCTCCCTCCCTAGTCCCTAATCACACAAACTAAACTGCCTAAAATACAATCTATCTACAATACAAAGCTATACAGGTGAATATCAAGTGTTAGAGTGTAAAAACACTAGGTGTATTGAACAATAAATGCACTTGCACAGACAAAAAGCACTGGAGCAGTCTCTCAGTACAGTCAGTCAGTAAGTCGCAAGCAGGACGAGTGAGGCAACATGGCGCCCGCTATTTATAGAGGGGGGCTTGGCCAGGCTCCCCCTCTGTGATTGGCTGCAGTCAGAGGGCTGGGAGCCCTCTGATTCGCTTGTGAGAACTCGAGGTGACGTCTGACGTGACGCTATCCGAGCGGATGACGCTATACGAGCTCGGATAGCTAGGATATCTCTGGATAGCTGATTGCTATCCGAGTGCGCTCAGATAGCACAGCCCGGATAGCTAATACTATTCGAGCTCGGTATTCGAGCTCGAATAGTGAAAAAAGAGCTAGGATATCCAAGTATCTCGGATATCCTAGCTCAGATGAGCATCACTGTCAATCATTGTCAAACAGCTTTTGCTGTGGAACATGTTGAAACAACTAAAAAAAGTATTTTGCTATTGTTCAAAAAGCTGATAAGACTGATAAGACATCAATCCAACAGTTGTATGGAGCTTAACAGACAAGTTTGGCAGATAGTTGGGCAGATAGTTGGTAGCTGTGTATGAACCTTTAAACTGACCCTATGAGGATAGAGATATGATATGATTCTGATCTTTTTTGCAGTAGCCAGTATGACCTGAAACAAACATATGGGAATATAGCGTATGTTGTCCCTTTCCATTGTCTGCATACTTACTCAGGGGCTCCCTACATAGTGAAGCTACAGTCCAGGAAAACAGCCCTGGAGCTTCTTTTCTTCAAGTGGATCGGAACTCTTGCACAGGACAGAAGGAAAACATAGAGCAATACATTCTGTATGTATTTAGAGAGTTTAGTCTGTCCAATTTGTGTCTTATTCCCCCTCATCTCAGCCCTCAAAACCCACCTCTTTAAAGAGACACTGAAGCGAAAAAAAATATATGATATAATGAATTGGTTGTGTACTATGAATAATTACTAGAAGATTAGCAGCAAAGAAAATATTCTCATACTTTTATTTTCAGGTATATAGTGTTTTTTCTAACATTGCATGATTCTATAATATGTGCAGATTACACAACACTCAACATTCAAAATGAGTCTTTCAGAGCAGTCTGTGACATCATGAACTCTCCTCTGGCAGAGAAAAAGTAAACAGTACACTTACAGTTGAGATAATAAAAGTCAGATAACAGCCCTCTCCACGACTAAGTTAGTCGGAGAGCTTAATAGCTTTTTTGCATAGAGATAACAACTGGAGTTTCTCAACTCTTCCTGCACTGGAAACAATTAGACTGATGTATCTGATCTTAATGTTTAATTTCTTAGCTGTACTACACATACAAATCATAATATCATAATTTTTTTTCGCTTCAGTATCTCTTTAAGATTGGCTAACCACCCCCTACCACACAGTAACTCTTTACTGAATATTTATTCCACAGCCCTACCTAGTTTTTCCACTCCCCCTCCACCTCCCCCTGATTGCAAGCCTCTGGCAGGGTCCTTCCTTCCGTAGTGTAGTCTACCTGATCATGCTCCTTTCCTATGACAGCTTGTACTTGTATTACTGTGCCTACCTAACCAGCCCATAATCCCATTATCATGTATTTGGTACCGTTTGACTTGTATAACTTTGTTCTATGTTGTATAACCTTGTTAGTTCTGTCATTATTGGATCATTGTGTATATTTATTGTCGAGCGCTGTTTTTGCATTTGTCTGCATTTTGATTTTTTTGCTTGTTTCTTTGTGGTAAAATTTCAGAGAGTTTTTTTTTGCATATTGCGCCTGTTTGCAATTCTATTGTAATATGGACAAAAGCAAAACCACGCAGCAATGGAAAAATGAAAAACTGGCTCCAATATTGTAGGGGCTGCCTTAAAGAAGAGGAGGCATAAACAAGAGATTAAACTGATTTAGGTTCCCTGCACACTGCATGCGATTCTGATAGCGTTTTTAATCGTTACTGCATGCTGCGTTTTTTCTGCATTTTTCTGTTGATAGAATTCAGGGAAAATCGCAATCGCACATCAGAATCGCAAATCGGAATCTCAAATCGGATTTGCAGTGTACAGGGAGCCTAGAGTCTGATTTAGAGACTCTAGATATTTCCTACTAAATACTGTAGTTTTCCTATATTTGTCAAGAGCTCAGTTTTAAGCATGGAAAGCTATTTTGCAGCTATGCAGACGATAGCTTAATAATGATTATTCAAAAATATTTTTTACAATCAACAGAGATATATATTAAAGCTTTGAAGCAAATTTTCAGTTATTCATTGATGCGAAAAAACGTCATTATCATGCGATAAGAACATTGACACATCAGAAGGGAAGAAGACATGACTAACAGGCATCAAACTGTTAATGACTTGGGAAAAAAAGATACATTTTAATATAAAGTGAGGTCAGTAGAAGGACAGAGACAAAAAGGAAATGAGAAGACTAAAAATAACGGAAAACTTTCTGTAAATAGGTCAATGCTTGAAATAACATCAGACAAAGCAGACACTTGTTATCATTAAACATCCATTTTTTTTAAATGTGCGTGTTTAGAGAATGCAGGTGATGGTCATTCCACCCAAAAGTAGGGTCCGTAGAATGTTTATTTTAACCACTTGCCGACAGCGCACTCATACCGCGCGTCGGCAAAGTGGCAGCTGCAGGACCAGCGGCGCAGATCTGCGTCGCCGGCTGCAGGCTAATTAATCAGGAAGCAGCCGCTCACGCGAGCGGCTGCTTCCTGTCAATTCACGGCGGGGGGATCCGTGAATAGCCTGCGGGCCGCCGATCGCGGCTCGCAGGCTAAATGTAAACACAAGGCGGAAATAATCTGCTTTGTTTACATTTGTACAACGCTGCTAACAGTAGCAGCGTTGTACTGGATCAGCGATCCCCGGCCAATCAGCGGCAGGGGATCGCTGTCACATGACAGGCAGGAGCCTGTTAGAGGCTGCACAGGACAGATCCGTTCCTGTGCAGCCTCGGATCTCCGGGTAAGGGAGGGAGGAGAGGGAGGGGAGAATCCTGCGGTGGAGGGGGCTTTGAGGTGCCCCCCTGCCAGCTACACGCAGGCAGGAGCGATCAGACCCCCCCAGCACATCATCCCCCTAGTGGGGAAAAAAGGGGGGGGCGATCTGGTCACTCTGCCTGGTGTTTGATCTGTGCTGGGGGCTGTAGAGCCCACCCAGCACAGATCAGCAAATACAGTGCTGGTCCTTAAGGGGGGGTAAAGGCTGGGTCATCAAGTGGTTAAGCTGAATAGTCTCTTTAAATTAAACCTGTAAGGGAAAAAAGAGCACCTGGGGGGTACTTACCTCAGGAGGGGGAAGCCTCTCGTATCCTAAAGAGGCTATGCCTGACCTCCACAGCAGAGGGGTTCTAGCGCTGGGACACCCCGAAGATTTCCTTGCTGGCGCTTTTCGACATGCGCACATGCTCAGTGGCAGCTCTCTGCTTGGACTCCGGTGGAAATAGCCGATTTCACCAGAGCTGTCTGCGCCTGCACAGTAGAGCAGACCCGATTGGGCTTGGCTATTTCCTCTGGGGCCCAAGCGGAGAGCTGCCACTGTGCCTGAGCAGGCGATGCAGGCGGTTTCAGCACACGCCGCTCACCGGCAGGTGCCGAAACCAGGCGCCCCATAGCAGCAATGTAATGCTGTGTGGGGCACGTAAGGGTAATTCGGGGCTCTGGTTGCCGGACCCCAAATTACATCTCCCTCCAAGTTGCGATGACTCAGAGGGGGAAAAGTATTTAATGCTACCGGGGAGTTTTACGGCAACAGGGAGAGCTGTCATTCGGCTCTCCCTCCCAGACCCACCCCGGAAATGGGCTGCCAGCGCTGGATCGGGCTGCTGGAGGGGGATGGGGAAGCCCCATTAGCATCCAGAGTCTTCCCCCTCCTGAAGTAAATACTCCCCAGGGGGAACTATTTTCCCTTGCAGGTTTACTTTAAGTTTGAGACTTAAAAGTATTGACTCTTTAAATAACTGCAAGATGGCGTGTGGCTCTTTTCCACAGCCTCTCTCTTTATAAAAATAAAGGATTTTACACATCGCATTACCATTATGTCATTACAATGACTGTTGCAGTAATGGAAAAGTAACTTTAAATGAATGGAATGTCAAACACAATATGGTAAGTACGTTGCATTTAAATTAAACTTCTTAAGCAATTCACATTAAGCTGATTAAATAAATAAACACAAGTGCTGCTTTTATTACATAAAAGACAAAAAATGATACACAGACTGATATAAATGATATAAATTTACTCATGATGAAACCAGCGCAATCTCTAGGAATTATGGTGATTATTTACACAATGGGCTAACGTACTTAGGCCTCTCATATTACATATGTAATATGTTATAGCAAGCCACATAATGCTCAGTAAACTGTATTATGCAGAGTGGTGTAAACTAATCATGCTTTCTGCTGATGCATAGTTTCATTATATGTTTTCAGTAAATGATTGTTACTGACGCAACTTGCTGCAGGCGGTTTATGTTTACAGAAACTCTATCAATTTAAAGTGGAATTGAACTTTCTTGGTGAAGTTTCTTCCGGATAGGCCATCTTTCATAATTTCTCATACACCTTGCAGCTAAAACCTTCTTCTCCAGGCTCCATTTGAATAGGTTCAGAATATCAGAGTAAAATATGCCCTTACCTGATCTCTGCTGACCCTGGTCTGACCACTCCTTGCCTTGTCTGACCATAACCTCACAACTCATTCTTGCCTTGCTTTCTCTCTGCTCTGCCTAAAGGAACATAAACTTGTCCCAAAAATCTAGTCTAGTCTAGTTGGGACAAGAGCGGGCAGAGTTACGCTAACCAGACCAGATCAGCATTGTACATACTGTAGTACTACAAGGGTGGGAAGCACATATACCAAGAGAATGTCCTAAGTGGCATAGGACCCTCTAGATGTAAGTGACTTTGCTGTAAAACTGGCTGCCTTTTATGGAATAAAGTTTAATCTTGATCTTATCCACTGAGAGCATCCCTCTGTTTCTTTGGTGCACTGACCACTAGGTCTCTGGATCTACTAGAGGGATCTCTGGAGGTGGTATGGATCTGCTTTGTGCCTGGAGATTATGATTAGCGCTGTGGTTTACTACATACTGTTTACCTGAGGAGAAAGAGGATATATCCTTTACACAGGAGCAGATAATCTATTGAAATTGGGATGCCTCTACTCTACAATCTTTGCACATCCCAACAATCTGCCCAACTATCTTCTATTGGAAGATAGTTGAGAGTGTGTACAGCTCACAAACAACCAGACGAACAACTGATAACAAGTTGTTTGCCAGATCCAACAGGTGGATCAATCTGCCCAACTATCAGTCAGGTTGAAAAACGCGTGTACAAGTCCTTTGAACAACTTTGTTGTTTTTGAATGCAGGCATGTTATGCGGTTTGCTATTTAGCTTGCGCTCATAGTATTTAAGTAAGTCAGTTGTTTAGTTGGTTGACGTGTGTGTACGTATTTGTTGTGTAAACAACTTCTTGTGTGGTTGGTCATGTTGTGCATTTGGTTGTGCATTGTGTTGGGTGTGTGTAGGAGCCTTAACAATAATAGTACCTGGAGGTTAACAAGGCAGCTTCCACAACTCTGTAATTGCAGATAAGCTTACAGGGAACCTAAAGTGAGAGGGACATGGAGACTGACATATTTATTTCCCTTTAAACAATACCAGTTTCCTAGCAGTCCTGCTGACCCTCTGCCTCTAATACTTTAGCCATAGAGGCTGAACAAGCATATGCAGATCAGCCGTTTCTGGCAAACACCTGACAGGATGAGCTGCATGCTTGATTTAGACACTACTGCATCCAAAGAGTTCAGCAGGACAGCCAGGCAACTGGTATTGATTACAATGAAATAAATATGGCAACCTCCAGATACCTCTTGCTTCAGGTTCCCTTTAAAAAACAGTTAGTGCCACTTTTCTACAGAAGTGTGAGTGCTGGAGTGAGTAGCAGTTAAAGGATACCCGAACTGACATGTGACATGATGAGATAGACATGTGTATGTACAGTGCCTAGCACATGAATAACTATGCTGCGTTCCTCTTTTTCTTTCTCTGCCTGAAAGAGTTAAATATCAGGTATGCAAATGGCTGACTCATTCCTGACTCAGATTGGAAGAGACTACAGTGTGACCCTCACTGATAAGACATTCCAACTATAAAACACTTTCCTAGAAGAAAATGGCTTCTGGGAGCAAGAAAGAGGTAAAAAAGGGGAATTTCTTATCAGTGAGGGTCACACTCATCCCGCCCAGCTGGCTTATAATAATTACTCTTGGTAGCTGTCATTAAAAATACAGATATTAGTTTCACGTATTTGGAAATACACAATGTAGTCATGGGGATTGGGGGTGAATGTTTGTGTAGTATGTTGATGGTATGTTGATTGTGCTACTTTACTGTCCTAGTGTACAGGGCATGCACTGCAATAGATAAACATGTGTATTTATATATTTATATATACATATATATATATATTTTGTGTGCATGAAAAAAGGGCACCGTGAAAAAAGGCGCCCGGGATATTAGCGAATTTGGCACCAGGTATTAACAAAATTTGCTAACGGGAATCGTCGTTGTCAAGCTTTATTAACGATAATTACTGTTGCAAAAATAAACGAGACATAATAACAAATAAATATTAACGTTAAATGTCGTAAAGTTTTTTGTCAATACTGCTTAACCCAACACTACCCTCACACAGAACCCTACCCTGATGATGCCTAAAACTAACCCCCTAGTTGCGCCTAACACTAACCACCCCCCGTGGTGCCTAACCCTAACCCCCTCCCCCCCCCCCCCGTGGTGCCTAACCCTAACCACCCCCCTGGTGTTGCCTAAATCTAACCGCCTCCTAGATGGTGCCTAACCCTAACCACTTCCCTTGGTGTTGCCTAACACTAATCACTCCCTCTGCAGAAACACCCTTTTAGATATATTAACATTAATACTTTTGAAAACGTAAAATCTGTACTTATTAACGAAATAATATGACAAAAACTATAGCGTTATAAACTTCTAAAATGATAACTACCTCAAAAACTATAATGTTATAATCTTATTAACAACATTTTTAGTGGCGCCTTTTTTCATGCTTTTTTTGCCGTATTAACGATAATTGCATGAAAGTCTATGGCGGCGCCCTTTTTGTCCACCCTCAGCCGGCGCCCTTTTTTTCCTGCTCCCTTTTTTTTTTTACCTCCCTCTAGTCTATGCTATTTTTTACTTGTAAAATATATTGCGAATAACAGATTAATAGCAACATTTAAGGGAGTAACTGAACTGGAGAACAGCTTCTGCTCCACATTCATTTTCCCCTAAATCCTTCTAATGTGCTGATGGAGACATCTATTAAGTAGTAATATTATTTCTTAAACTCCCACTATAATGGGATTAGATGAGCAGCCCTCTCTCCTGCTCAGACTAATGTTTACATTTAAGATTTTGTTGAATGGATCTTCAAATTTCTATTCTAACCTGCTAGATAATTCCCTTTTCAGGATCTAGCCAAGCTGTTGTCCTCTGGGGTTTATTCAAATAAAGACATAGCAGAAGTTTCATTTTGTACAAAATGACCTGGTTGTGGAATTTTGAAGTTAAAGAGGAACTTATTAGTGTTGATCAAAATAAGTAATTTTAGTTTGAAGAAATGTTGCATTATTTTTGCAACTACGATTCTGATTGCTTTCATGGCTAGTCTTGATCTCATGTAATTTTGCGTAATATTTGCACAAATTCATTGACATATGATAAATAAGAAAATAAATGTTTGCATATAATAAAATACATGTTTGCATTAATGCATTTAAGTCTATGGGGCATAAGACATTTTTTTCAAATATGAGAACACACATTTGCATTAAAGTGCATGAGAAAGTTATATATATATTTTTTACAAAATTACGCAAAAATAGGTATCATAGTTATGATTACATGCAAAATAATTTCACAATAGTCTGAAATTTTGTATTACGATTTTCCATTATAATTCTGAATTTTGCTGTGAAATTCATACTATTCAATGTTCAAGCTCATCACTACTTAATAAATGTAATTAATAAAATTGCTTACATTTTTACAATATTACTTTAGAATTAAAGTAATTAATCAGTGTGAAATCTCTCCTCATTTACATTTCTTAATTTATCACAGATGGAAACATCTTTACTGCTGGCAAGGTGCATCACTGTGGAAGAACAACACATAGGGCACTATGCAATTCACAAACTCACCACCGATAAGCGCTGGTGAGTTCTAATCTTGGCAATGTGACCCTGCCCCCCCTCCCCCCCAGGGCCAGGGTCACAGGCTTACCCCCCCCCCCCCCCCCAGTGACCAGGCTACTTTTTACAACTTAGGCCACTGCAGCTTTATGGGCTTGCTGCATGACCGTCCAACTCAGCACACAAGTGATTCCCCCCTTTTCTGCCCACCAACAGAGCTTTCTGTTGGTGGGCTCTGATTCCTGCTGGGATGTTTGTTTCTTTTTTAACGTATTTATTTGTTTCTTTTTTCTAAATAAATTTTATTATTTTTTTCTTTATCCCCTCCCGCCCCCCGCCAGCCAATCCCAGCGATTGGCTCTAATAGACATCAGGCTATGAGAGCCAATTGCTGAGCCGTGTCACACAGCTGTCCCCAGTACAGCGCTGCCAGAGATCGCAGCGCTGCACAGTGTAAATAGACAGCAGTTTTGCCATCTAACAGTCTCCTAGCGGCAATCACTGCTGGGAGACTGATGATGGAGTGGAGCTCCTTCAGTCAGGTAGAGATGCGCACGCATCGTGCACGCGTGATCTCCTGCAAAACCCTGTCCCAGGTCTTCTTGCCAATTGGCGTTAAGCGGGCCTGGGGCTGCCGCCGTGTTTATGCCAATTGGCGTGGGGCGGTCGGCTACATGTTAATAGCGTTTAGCACCTGGTAAAAAAAAACGTTTCTCACCCTCCAGGAGACCCCTCGATTTTCCACTTTCCACCAGGAAACATGCCACTCCTCCGCCGGTCACTTCCTGTGATTTTGAGCTGAGTTTCTCTCCGTTTATGTTGCTTTACCATTCTGACAATGAAAGAGGCACCAATGGCCAAATACAATCCAAGTTACAGTGTCTGGGTTGTTATTTAATAGGCAAATAAGAGGTAAACAGTGAGATGGGGCAAGAGAAAGGAGGGATTAATTACACTGGCTTCAAGTAAGGAAGGTCATGAACCATCCCCCAGTCATGTTCTACACCGATGAAAGGTGAAATTTATTTGGTCGTTCTGAGTTACTAAACATTTCACATTATAATTGCTGTCTGCAGACACCTGACACAGGTGTGAAGCCCACTCTGACAATTACAGACTCCGTATGTGGCCTTCATTAAAACACAGTTATGATGTCTGTGGGGATTGACATAGTCACCATTTATATAGCTGAATTCTTACAGAAATCCAGCTGCTAGACATTCTTCCTTAGTGACTATAATGGTGAGAGTACATCAAGCTTAAGCTGTTTTTGGCTTTACCTCTACGGCAGTTCTCCAGCCCATCTACTGTGTAACATATTTTTTTAACATAAAGCCAACAAACAGGCAGCTACAACATGCAACATTACATGAAGCTTTCTCTCTGGATGTACTTGGACAGCGTTGCTGTAAGTGATAGGTTAACTTATAGATCACGAAAAAACTGCCAAGATCATTCAAATTCACTTTTAGATCCATGTAAGTACAAATTTGCTTTTCGCTAAGCAGCCTATCCAATTTCGTCTTAAAATCATTTGCTGATCTGGCAGTAAGATCTTCCCTAGAGAAGAGCGAAATACAAACTCCATGGAATCTTTTGCTTTGGAATACAGAAGAGGGTTTTCTGCCGTCCTGTTTTGTATTGCTATATTTAGTAACCTTTTTTGTTTCATTTTATTTATACGTATAGTATAGCAATTTATTGGGCTGTATTAACATATTTCATATAATTAATTGGCTTGAATCTCTATTTAGGACGTGATTGGAACCTGAGTGCTGAAAGTTCCGTTAGCCTGGCACATCACAACTTGAACTTTACAGGAGTGCTGGTTACTTTCTTGACACATATAATTAATTAAAGAGACACTGAAGTCTCTTAAAAATCCTCTTTTTATTACAAAATTCAGTGTAACATTACTGTCCTACCTAAAACGCTGCATCCCTGCGGCTGTAATCTAACTAAATCCCCCTTAACTCCCCCCTCCCTCTGCCCCGCAAAATCCACGACTTTCTTTGTTGTGGATTTTGTTGCTGTTGGAGGCAGAGCTTTCAGCCGCAGCTCTGCCTCCATTCACGTCTATTAGTGGTGGATCTCCGCCTCTACCCCGCCCCTCTCAGTGAAGGAAGACTGAGAGGGGCGGGGGAGAGGCGGCAATCTGGGATGATAGACGCACTGAGAAGCAGAGATGCAGCTCATAGCTCTGCCTCTCATGGAAGCGCTGCCCGGATTGCCCTCTGGGGAGTTAGGGGGGATTTAGTTACATTACAGCGGCGGGGATGCAACGGTTTAGGTAGGGCAATAATATTACGAAGGATTTTGTAATAAAAAGAGGATTTTTAAGAGACTTCAGAGTCTCTTTAAGCAGTGTTGCTTGCAAGTTTTCACCAAAGTCATTTTTGCATCAAAAATGCTACGTTCATCATTGGGAAAACTTTTGCGAAAATAGCTTGTATTTTCAAATTTTTCGAAAGCGCCAAAATCAATATTTTACCGTGATAATTCGAAAAGTGAAAAACTGTGGAAAAATGATATTTTTACTATAAAAGTTTTTACAGAGAAAACACAGAAAATCTATATTTTACCACGAAACGTTGTGAAAAGCATGAAAACCGTGAAAAAAATGAAAAATAAAACTTATTTTCGATGGCATTTTTGCTCAAAAGCTAATTTAACATTATTTTTGCGAAAAAGAATGCTTATCCACTTGAGGACCACAGTCTTAAACCCCCCTAGTGACCAGGCCATTTTTTACAAAACAGGCGACTGCAGCTTTAATCAGCACACAGGTGATTTCTCCCCCCCCCCCCCCCCTCTACCTTTACTGCCCATGAAACAGAGCTTTCTGTTGGTGGGCTTTGATCACTCGCCCAATGTTTATTTTTTCACAAATATTTATTTGTTTAATTTTATGAACCGCAAACGCAAACTTCCCCAAAAGTTCAATTCGTGCGAACTTTAGTGAACCGCAATAGACTTCAATGGGAAGGCGAACTTTGAAAACTAGAAACATTTATGATGGAAAAGATGTTTCAAGGGGTCTAACACCTGGAGGGGGGCATGGCGGAGTGGGATAGACGCCAAAATTCCCTGGGAAAAATCAAGATTTGATGCAAAGCAGCGTTTTAAGGACAGAAATCACATTGCATGCTAAATTGGAGGCCTAAAGTGCTTTAAAACATCTTGCATGTGTATACATCAATCAGGGAGTGTAATTAGAGTACTGCTTCACACTGACAGACCAAACTCACTGTGTAACGCACCACAAACAGCTGTTAATGTTGTGACATCCATGCTGGACTGGTGCGCACCATGGCGAGAGTGCAGGCTATAGTGGTTTTCAAGCCAATATGGTCGCCAGGCTGAGGTAGCTCAAGGACAGAACAACAGTGACTGTCCAGCTGATCGAATTTGGTCTGTCCACAATGAAGCAACAATCTTATTATCTCTGGTGTGCCACCCCCCGAGACACTCATATAGCCATCGGTCATTGCTTCATTGTGATACGCAAGCCCCTTCACCGTCGCAAGGTAATGATCACGAAGGGGAATTGACACATGTACATGCTTTTTGTTTTGTTGTTGCAGCTGCAGTGCAGCCAGAAAAATTAGGCAGGCATGTACACACATCAGAAAAATTATTATAGCGGCCACTGCTAGCTGCGGCCTTAAAAATTCAGGAATCCGCCTGGAGTCCTGGACCCTGTTGGTGGTGGCGGAGAAGGCAGTCAAGTGGCCTGCAGGCAGAGATGCTGTGTGGGGAGTGACTTAGTCATGGGGCAGGCAGTCACATGGCGAGCAGGCAGAGATGCTGTGTGCAGGGACTGACTTAGTCTTGATCCATGCCTCATTCATCTTGATAAAGGTGAGGTACTGAACACTTTTGTGACTTAGGCAACTTCTCTTTTCAGTGACAATGCCTCCAGCTGCGCTGAAGGTCCTTTCCGACAGGACGTTTGAGGCAGGGCAAGACAGAAGTTGGATGGCAAATTGTGACAGCTCTGGCTACAGCCTACAGGTCAAGCCTGCGCATCCAGTAGTCCAAGGGTTCATCGTTGCTCACAGTGTCTACATCCACACTTGTCAAATGGAATGGATGTGGTGCTAGTAGTAGCTCTGGTGGCTGCGGAAGATGAGGTGTTCTGTGTTAAATAGTCAGCCACGTCCTGACAATCTTGGGAGTTGATGGGACGTGCCTTCTTCTGAGCACTGTACTTTGGTCCAGGGCGCACAAAATCACTTCAGCACAACCTCGAACAGAGCTGCCGGGTGGCCCTCCTCTGGGTCTGCGTCGGTCTCTACCTGTTTTGTCTGTATCGGGGGGATGAAGTGAAAAGTATGCACTGACTTGACTAATACAATGTGTAGTCACACAGGTGCAGTTAACAGGAATGCACGGAGTGGTAAATCAAACTGTGTGCGCTCACGTAGGTAGGTGGGTGCACTGAACAACAGGTAGGTATATGCAGTGAGGGGTATTACAAATGTGCACCTGTCATACACACATACCGTAAACAGGTACAGTGACAGGTGGTATTAAATATCACACTGTGTGTGCTCACGTAGGTAGGTGGGTGCACTGAACAACAGGTAGGTATATGCAGTGCTGCTGGGTATTACAAATGTGCACCTGTCACACACACATACCATGAACAGGTACAGTGACTGGTGGTATTAAATATCATACTGCGTGCGCTCAAGTGGGTAGGTGGGTGCACTGATCAACAGGTAGGTAGGTATATGCAGTGCTGCTAAGTATTACAAATGTGCAGCTGTCTCACACACATACTGTGAACAGGTATAGTGACTGGTGGTATTAAATATCACCCTGCGTGTGCTCACGTAGGTAGGTAGGTGCACTGAAAAACAGGTAGGTATATGCAGTGCTGCTGGGTATTACAAATGTGCAACTGACACACACGCACGTACCGTGGACAGGTGCAATGACTGGTGGCATTAACAATGCGTGCGCTCACGTAGGGAGTTAGGTAGGCAGGTGGACTAAACAGGTGCATTGATTGGGATTACAAATGTGCAGCTGCCTGTCACACACACAGGTAGTCACTGAATGTGCTGGGCCTGGCTTTGGCACAGTAGGAATTAAAGGGCCAAAGGCCAGCTGCGACTGACTGACAAGGCTGTATATAAATATAATGCAAGTGGGCCACACACACAAAAAAATAGATCAGAAGAACAAGATTAGCTCTCAAAAGAGCTGTTGAGGGGAGTTTTTTTAGCAATAAGAATCAGCAAGGAGCAAGCTAACAAGCCTACAAGAGCCTAACTAAGCTTTCCCTATGAGAGTCTGCAGCAGCTCTCCCTTCTCTAATTACTGCAGGCACATGAGGGAGTCCAATGCCTGATGCTGCCTGCATTTTATAAAGGGGGGTGGCCTCCAGGAGGGAGTGTAGCCTGATTGGCTACAATGTGCCTGCTGACCGTGACGTAGAGGGTCAAAGTTGACCCTAACAACTACTAGCACTGACTGCAGTACTACAGTACTAACTACACAATAACACAGTATAATCCTAACCCCTAATCCCTAACCTATACCTAAGGCTAATAGCTGGACAGCAGGAAGCATCTGGCCTGGTCTGTGCACAGCACACACACAGACACATAGCAGCTGCCTGAAGCACACACTCTGACTGTCACACAAATTATATCAAGCTAATTAAAGGTTTAACAATAGTGTAGCGATAGTGAAGGGGTTAGTCACTGAACAGCTTTTGGCTTATCACTGTGTACAGCCCTTGCTAGGCCAGCAGCACTGGAGCACACACTCTGACTATCATACAATGACATCAATCAAGCTACTTAACGATTTAACAATAGTGTAGTGATAGTAGTGAAGGGGTTAATCACTGAACAGCTTTAGGTTTATAACTGTGTACAGCCCTTGCTAGGCCACCAGCACTGGAGCATGTCCTCAGTGAGCATTCAGCAAGCTAATACGATATGTCCCATCATGGCAGCCCATCTTATTATACAGGGGGCCAGTGTTATATACTGGCCAGTGTTCCTTTCTGTGATTGGGTGCCAGGGTTTAGGCTGGGAGTCCTCTGATTGGCTCAATGAGGTAAGGTGGGGCTGGCCAGGGTTCCCCTCTGTGATTGGTTGCTTGCTAGGGCTTCTGCTGGGAGCCCTCTGATTGGCTCCAGGACTTAATCTACTTAGTTACAGTATTTCGGATTCGGATATCCACAATATCCGTGAATATCCACGTTATGCACCCAAATATGCGCAGATAGCTATCTGGATTTTTAAAAAATCCAAAATCCGAATCGGATAGCGGAAAAAAGTTCGTATATCCGGGTTACACAGAAATCCGGAATCCGGATGAGCACCACTGTCCGCTAGGTTCCTGAAACTAAATCTAGACAAAACGGAATTTATGATCTTCCCACCCCTGGCCATCCCTGAACCTCCCAGATATGCATGTCACTGTTAACCACACTACCATTTGCCCTACCTCTCAAGCCCGCTGTCTGGGTGTCACCCTGGACTCCACACTCTCCTTCACTCCCCACATCCAAAACCTCACAAAGTCCTGCAACTTCCACCTTCGTAACATCTGCAAGGTCCATCCTTTTCTGACCTCTGCCACCACCAAACTCCTTATCCATGCTCTCAAAATTTCCCGCCTTGACTACTGCAATGCTCTTTTGTCTGGGCTCCCTATGACCCGAATAGCCCCACTGAAGTCCATCATTAAATGCAGCAGCCAGAGCCCAGAACTATCCACTCCTCCCATTGCTCCACCACAGCGGCTCCCCTCCGTTAATCCCTCCACTGGCTTCCTATCCAGTCTAGAATCAGATACAAGATACTGTCTCTGACCTACAAATCTGTCCACAAAACCTGTCCAACCTAAATTTGCGATCTTACTCAGAGGTACACACATAGCCGCTCACTCCGCACCTCGAATGAACTTCGCCTAACCCCCGCACCCCCCCCCCCCCCGCATCGCTTAGTCCCATGCACGCCTCCAGGACTTCTCAAGAGCTGCTCCAACACTATGGAACTCCCTACCTCCACCCATTAGGGCAGCCCCCTCCTTCAACATCTTCAAGAAGGCCCTCAAAACTCACCTTTTCACTCTGGCCTACCACCCCTCACAAGTGCTCTAAACCTGCAGCTGAACTCTGGTCCCCTACCTTTCGTGTCCCTACCTCTCCCTATAGATTGTAAGCCTTTGGGCAGGGGCCTCCTCCGTTTGTGTCCTACCTGATCAGGCACCTCCATTACTGCAGGCATGGTCATAGTCAGTCAACTTTGCTACGCTGGAACTACGTGTAGTTTTACGCAATTACGCTTCGCCAAACTATTACTATTCGATTCGTATGCCTTTCGCAGAATACGCGTTAAAATATGCAATTACGCATAGTGCGAAGCGTATTTTATGCGGATGCTTATGCCCATATGCAGAAATTTTTACGCATTAATTCCTACTTAATTGCTTATACTGAGAACTATTCTATGCGTACATTCCCCTTTCCAATGCGCAAATTTGTAAGCAAACAATCGCACGCGGAAAATTAGACGCGAGTAATGCATTCGTAGTTCACTGCGCAATACACATGTTAACTACGCATAGTGGGCGTAAGCTACGCGTAGCGGTATTTACTACGCATAAATTTGTAAGCGTAGTTTTGAAACTTAACCTACAAACTACAATGCGTAAATTCGCACTGGCGTAGTTTCTGCTCATCCCTGCATTACTGTGCACCCATGATATGCATTTGAGTGAACCTAACTTGCCTAATCTCCATGCTCCCATCCAGTGACTGACTAAGCATTACCTTGTACTCATAATGTGCTGCATGATCTGGTCTTTCTTGAATTCCTGCATTGTCATATTGCTGTTTGTCACCCCTACATATTGTATGTAACCTAAACTAATGTCCAGCGCTGCGTAATATGTTGTCGCTTTATAAATACAACTAGTAGACCTAAGCCCATTTGAAAATGGGCTCTAGGTCTGTGTTGGAACGCCCCCTCACTCCCCTGTGACCACCGCCACCGTGTACAGTAAGCGAGCATGCGCGCGCGCCGAGCACACGCCCCCCCTGCGGCCCCCTGGCCCGTCCTGCTCCCTGTCCAAAGGTTGTCCCTGCGGCACATGTGCAGTAGCGCAAACACAGGGACACACACACACACGGACATGGGACGCAGAGACATAGGGTTTTTATTATAGAGGATAATAAATAAATATTAAAGGGGAAGTACATGAAGTTTCGTTAAATTGTGTATTAAATAAAAATATAATTTTCAATCCATATCAATTACATTTTTTTGTCCTCTAATAGCTAGCTCCTGTAGAAATTTTTAAACACATTCTCCATAGTCATACTCACCTATTTAAAGGACCACTACCGCGAAAATCATCAAATGTAAAATACATGTAAACACATACAGATAAGAAGTACACTTCTTCCAGAGTAAAATGAGCCATAAATTACTTTTCTCCTATGTTACTGACACTTACAGCAGGTAGTAAAAAGCTAACAGAACCAGCAGGTTTTGGATTAGCCCATATCCTCATGGGGGATTCTCAGGGTTTTGTTTAGTTTCAAAAGCACTTAGTGAATGGCAGTTGCTCTGCCAATCTTCCAAAAAGTGTGCAACGAGTATGGAGGCTGGCTAGCATCTTTGTATAAATCATTTTCAGGGTATGTCTTTATAAAGAATAAAAGTCTTGCTGAGAATACCCCATGAAGAGATGAACTAGTTCAGTTCTGCCAGATTTCAACTACCTACTGCAAGTGACAGCAACATAGGAGAAAAGTAATTTATGGCTCCTTTTACTCAGGAAGAAACATACTCCTCATTTGTATAGGTTTATATGTATTTTAAATTTTAAAAATGTTCATGATAGTGGTCCTTTGAGTCAGAAGATAAGCAAGGCAACAACCTATCTCTATTACAGCTTAGGTGAAAACACTCTTATTTTTAAACTCAATACAAAGACTGGGAGATACTTATAAAAATTTGATAACATGGGATGGGATGCATACTGTAGAGTGTGAAATGATACTGTGATAGTCTAGTTATGCCCACCCAATAATACCCAGTGTTTTTGATATCAGAAGTTCATTTTTCATCATTATTTCAAAGCACACTATAAACCAAGGAAAGCAATACTAGGAGTTGATTGCAATATCTGATATACGAAGATGGATTATTGTATTTAACACGCTCTCTAACCCTCATTTTAGACCATATTTAACAAAGTCCATTAGACAATACCGCACAACCCCAAAGCTCTTTTTTCTACAGACCTAGGCATAAAAATGAGCTTTGTAGACATGCTACATGGTTCTTGGCTGAGGTGGCTGGTTGGGGCCACATCTGCCAAGAATCATGTGTACAGCAGCCCCGATTCCTCTTGATGCATCAGCATCAGGTCAGCCTGGCGGATTGTCTTGGCTGAATGCAAGCCAAAGGTATTTCTCTCCTCCTCACCCTGCCAGCTACAAGCCACTCCATCATGCAACACATGCCTATAAGTGGCATTAGGGGCACCTTTGTTACTGGCAGATCCAAACCACCCCCGGGGCCCCGCCCCAGTTGGCTGCTGGTCCCTGAGGTCTCCAACCAACTTTACAGTATTGTGGTCCCTGGGGCTCCTGCAAAGTTTTATGCAGTGCAGCAACTCACGTGTCCCAGCCTGCGCGCACCTAAATTAGTCCATGTGGTCCCATCTCACAATTTGGCCATACCAGCCTACATGGGGACAAGAGGTTAAAGTAAAGTAAGGGCAATGGTCATGTTATTTTTAAGATTTATTATTACAAATAAACATTCTCCCTCCCCCCAGCTTTTATTACGTCTCTCTTCATGCAGGCTAGTATAGCCAGGATGGCTAGCCAACCTACAATAGGCTTCGTTATACTTAACAATACCAGGCCAAATGGTACATGATGTGGGAATCTTTGTAAGATAGATGTGGCAAAGCCTCTCCCTCTCCTACAAAGCCCTCTCTCTATCTTGGACAAGGGGCTAATCTCCACCTCCACCTGTTAATATTATTATTATTATTTAGTATTTATTTTGCACCAGCATATTTGCAGCACTTGTACAGAGTATATATAGTCTTGTCACTAACTGTCCCTCAGAGGGGCTTACAATCAATTCCTTACCATAGTCATAAGTCCATTTAGGGCTGATTTGGAGGGAAGCCAGTTAACTTATCTTTATTTTTTTAGGATGTGGGAGGAACCTGAGTGCCCAGATGAAATCCACAGAGACACAAGGAGAACATTCATACTCCATGCAGATAATGCCCTGGCTGAAATTCAAACCGGGGACCATGCACTGCAAGGTCAGAGTGATATCCACTATGCTCCTGTGCCTCTATGCATTGGAGATGGGCATATACCTGCGCACATTTGGGTATAGGTATTGTGGGAATGTATGGCGGTATCTGGGAGCATCAATTAATGAGACCCCCAGTTGTCCACCCTTTACCCTTTAAGTAAGTAAAGGGGGTGTCATGTTTTACTCCCCCACTTATTTAGTGTAAACTGCAAACAAATTATAAACTTTATTAATGAAAAAAAATCTTCTGTTTTCTACTTTCAACTTGCTTGAAGAGTTACCTTCTGTCCGCTTTTTAGTGCTGGACTACTGCCGTTACCTATCACTCCTTGGCCAGGCATCCCCTGGCCCCATCAGTCCCACCTCCCAGTACTACTTCTCACCCCAACTCTGAGCAGCCTTGCACCATTGTTACCCATTCCTGCAATGCTGACAACACCATGACCATAAGCTGCACCGCCACCATAGTAGTGTGGTATAGTCCTTGTGGGCAGTGGTAGTTCCATAGGTAGTCACAACAGTGTAAGCGCTGCAGAAACAGGTAGTGACAGTCCCAAAGGTGCTTGGCAAAGTTGCAGCTCCAAGCAGGTGAAAAATTCTCAATCAATTACCTTCATGTTGTCTTTTTTCTCTTTTCTTTTTTTTTGGGGGGTTAAACGTAATGGATGGATATCTTTTTTTTTTAACAAAACTGACTATGTAACTATGAAATCAGCCATTGGATAGGGGGGGGGAAATCTTGCTCAGTGATAAAATATCCCAAGTGAGTTTTCCTCCACCTGGACAGGTGCAAAGTTGGATCAGGAAACATTAATGACCAAGTTGTATAACTCACCAGCACTTAATACTCAAGTTTGTAAATAATGAAGTGCCCATTGTGTGAGTACAAATTTAGAAGAAACAATTGTTGAATCAAGGCTTCTATTTTAAGACAGCTGTTTCCATATAGAAAGATGTAATTTGTATTGCAAAGCCATCAAGGCATTATTATAATACCATTAAACACTAATGTTTGCAAATCTTTACACCAAAAATTGCCAAAATAGGTATTTTCATGTTTTGATTATCCAACAAAAAAAATAAAAAAAACTTTTTTTATCCATTCCACGGCTGACTCATCCACACTTCAACTTTTTTTGTTTTTGTTTATTCACTGCAAAGTTAAAACAGATAGTATCTGATGAGAGGATATACTGTGGTTGCCTTATTGTTAAACCACATAAAACCAGAGTCCTTGAATAAACATCCAATCTGACAAAACTGAACTTTCAGCTTTGCATAATGTTTGTGGTAAAAAATACACATTGTAATGTTAACATTTCGTACGTCATATTTTTGAAATAAACTTTTCTGAATGAAATGCAGAGTTAATTGAAAACATCAACATTTTTTTCAGCACTTTCATCAAACTCATCAAAAGATCCACTGATTGGACCGATATCTGACAAAGTCTCCCAGTTTGTTTCCAAGAAAAAGAAAACTTTATTATTTGGTTTATCTTCAGCAGCGGTAACACCACTGGCTTATTGCAAGAATTTCCTGCATCATTCCCAAATTATTTTTTTTATTATTTGAAAAAAAAATAGTTGGATCAGTGTTGGTCAGTTGAAAACACAGAATTAGGTGAGCTGTTTTGGAATTGCAATTTTTTAAAAAAAGGCTTATGTCTTATGTGCATTTGCTCTTTATTCTAAAGTCTGTACAGGTAATCCTGCGCTCACATGTATCTCCTCCACTCCGTGATAGTATTATACATAGAAAAAAGAGAAAACACAGAACATAGCATAATACTGTTTAAATGACCTATATCCTTTATACAGTCCCCAATACCTTGCATGCACACATAAATCCACCAACGGTCAGTTGTCATACGCCCTCACCGTGTGGTACCATTTACCGTGCCACACCCGGCAGAAAGAGCCCTGTGCAATAAGCACTCAATCAACCTTGGCAGAAAATGGTGAAAAGACAGGCACTTTCCGCAGTGATTACACCATAAACAGGGTCTTGCAGGTCCTCACCCTCTACCGTGGCCGCCCAGGCACAGACAGCAATAAAAGCACAGACCCACAGGTTCGAATCACCTCCTCCTGTGTGTGAGTTCTTAACCACCACCACTAGCCTCTCACCTTTTCGGCTGCTGCCCAAATTATAAGACAGCAACCACACTTATGACTTTTATCCCCGGCACTCTCCTCAGCGTTTCTTCAGCGGAATACTAATCTCCCAGCAAAAGTGCTCATCCAACCTAATGACTGAAGGAGCTCAACATAGTGTAAAACTGTATTATTTATTAAAAGTTAAAAAGTAGTGCACTCACATCTCCCAGATAAAAACAGCGCATATCAACAAATGTAATCCAGCAAGCCGACTTGTCCAACGCCTCTAAGCTCCGCGCAACGCGTTTCGTACCTCCGTACTCATCATGATGAGTACGGAGGTACGAAACGCGTTGGGCGGAGCTTAGAGGCGTTGGATTACATTACATTAGAGGCTTGCTGGATTACATTTGTTGATATGCGCTGTTTTTATCTGGGAGATGTGAGTGCACTACTTTTTAACTTTTAATAAATAATACAGTTTTACACTATGTTGAGCTCCTTCAGTCATTAGGTTGGATGAGCACTTTTGCTGGGAGATTAGTATTCCGCTGAAGAAACGCTGAGGAGAGTGCCGGGGATAAAAGTCATAAGTGTGGTTGCTGTCTTATAATTTGGGCAGCAGCCGAAAAGGTGAGAGGCTAGTGGTGGTGGTTAAGAACTCACACACAGGAGGAGGTGATTCGAACCTGTGGGTCTGTGCTTTTATTGCTGTCTGTGCCTGGGCGGCCACGGTAGAGGGTGAGAGGACCTGCAAGACCCTGTTTATGGTGTAATCACTGCGGAAAGTGCCTGTCTTTTCACCATTTTCTGCCAAGGTTGATTGAGTGCTTATTGCACAGGGCTCTTTCTGCTGGGTGTGGCACGGTAAATGGTACCACACGGTGAGGGCGTATGACAACTGACCGTTGGTGGATTTATGTGTGCATGCAAGGTATTGGGGACTGTATAAAGGATATAGGTCATTTAAACAGTATTATGCTATGTTCTGTGTTTTCTCTTTTTTCTATGTATAATACTATCACGGAGTGGAGGAGATACATGTGAGCGCAGGATTACCTGTACAGACTTTGGATTACACACTATATGCTTGGTGACTGATTCTGCGATCCATGGACATGTGACATGATGAACTAAGTGATTTACATTTTGTAAATTTGCACATATTTTGTATCTGGGTTACCAGGAGTGAGTGAGCGCACTTTTTGTTGTATTTATTTGCTCTTTATTATTTATTCATTATGTTTAATAGAATGAATGTACTTAACATAAATACATTCATTTCAATGTTTAATTTAATTAATGTAATTAATTAATTAATATAAAATTATGTAATTAAATTAATATAATTTTGGCAAGATTTTGGTTGGTTTGCTTTTAACATTTCTACTAAATGTAATATTTAGTTACTGCAGTAATAAACAAGTACCATAACTAATGTTTATGAGAGTAATCATGGGCGCACTGCACTAGTGGCATAGTGGGTAGTAGTGATGTCGTGAACATCACATTTTCTGCGTTTCTACATGTCGATCAGGTAGTGTAACGGCTAGGCCCAGTTCACCCTGACAGATGGAATGCCACATTTACAGCACCGCAAAAAACGCAAAGAGCTTTAGTTTATCTATTTTTAAAAAAAAATATTTGTTGCAGCTGCTGCAGCAGAGGCCAGAATGATTTTGGCTGTGCACATACATTACATACAAAAATTTAGTTTTTTTGAAAAATGTGTTGTTGCAGCCACTGTAGCAGAGGCCAGAATTATGTTGGCATTGGCCTATACAGTACATTACATACAAACATTTTTTTTAAATGTTTGTTGCAGCCGCTGTAGCAGAGGCCAGAATGATGTTGTCATGGCATGTACATTACTGTACATAGAAAAATTTAGTTGTTTTTTTTTTAAATGTTTGTTGCAGCCGTGGTGACAAGAGGTGACTTGGCTCTGCACATGATGGTACAGGTTTACATACAAAAATTTAATTTATGATTTAGTTTATGTATTTTGTATTGTGTATTTTGTTATTATGTATAAAATTATGTGTTTAGTAAAATTATGCATTACAATTTTTTTTTGCAGCTGCTATACAGCAGGTGACAACTCTTCCTCTTCTTGCACTTGGTCATGCTGATCTATGGCCTGATCAAGCACTTATATTTTAGAAAATCTTAATGATTTAGAAAAAAAATGTTTAGGGAACTGAATGACACTTAATTACTAGTTACGCAACCGTTCCAATCTTTGGCAACCGCTGCGGGTAACCTACTGGCCCTAGACAATGAAATAACCCCTGCAGACTATGCATAACTACACATTTTTTTGGGGGGGGGCTTTTTTTTGTTTTGTTACGCGACCGTTCATCCACGTGAGATTGAGCACTAACAGGTCTGTAAGGCCCTTTCCCTTAGAAGTCCAGGGGAGGTGGAGCAAGTGGTACATCGTGGGGTACCCATATCAAGCAGGATGACGATGATGCAGCAAAGTTCTGAGCAGAAGCGGTGGAAGATGGGATGAGCAGTGTATGCTAGACAACTACATCATCAGCATTTTGTGAGTTCAGGGAACATGCCCTTTGAACACTTGGGGCCAAGGGAAAAACACAGTAGCACGAACCTTACAACCCCTGCAGTGTGGCCTGCCTCTGCCTGTCATTTTTTTATTACACAATATTAAAATAGCAAAAATAAATACCCTCCCTACGTCTGCATGGGTTTCCTCCTGGCACTTCGGTTTCCTTGCCTACAGATACGTTAATTGGCTTCCCCCTAAAATGGCCCTAGGCTATAATACATACAGTATATTACATGATACATACATAGACATATGACTATGGTAAGGATTAGATTGTGAGCCCCTCTGATGGACAGTTAAATGAGAAGACAATATACTCTTTATAGCACTGCAGAAGATGTCGGTGATGAATAAATAGTAAATAATAATAATGACAATGAGGAAGGTAAAGCTCCCCTATAGGGCTACCTTACATATACAACCGTAAAACAAGGATATTTCTTATTTACAAGTCATGTAACTCAAATCATTCAATGCAGCTCTACAAATGGAATAATCATTTTTAAAACAAACCCTTTTTGCTCTTAACTCATATCAGTGATTAAAATAAAAACCTGTTGTATACAATTTTACTTTTCAAGGCAGATAAAGAAATATTCAAGCAATTTTTTTTGTAAAATCTCAGCTCCCCCATGAGGGTGAAAATTGTAGCAGTTGTTGCACATTAATTCCCTGTAGCTCCCATTTTGCTGATAATGGATATATGAGGAAGGTTATTGCTTTATTGATTTATAAGTGCCAAGAAAAACAATTGCAAAGGCATCAAACTTGAAGAAGTGCAAAATGTTTATGAATTCTAATCTCCAGCACATGAATAAATACATCTGACGAACTGCAGAGTACCTTACAGGGGCCTTCCCTGACCTCCGTAATTAAAGTTCAATTGCATGTGTAGTGTTTGTAGAGCCAAAGCTCGTCCTGCCAATGTTTAAAGCTGAGATTGTCCATTAAACTCTGATTTCTAAAAACCAAACAACAGATAATACAGAGTAATTGTTTTATTAATCACTGCCACGTGCTTTTGTGAGTCATATACATTTTATTTATGGAGGTGTCTTACTGGTGAAGGTCAGCCTTTTAAAAATACTCTTCACAGAGAAAGAAAGAAATAATTTCTATACTTCCCTAGTGGATTAAATATGATTTATAAAATTTGCTCTTATGGATAATTTCATACTGAATATCCTAACTAAAAACAACTACAGAAACTCCGGTAATTAATACTGTACCATGAAAAGTGTTTAACCTACATGCAAAACAGCTGTCAGTTTAGGCAACATTTTTTCTTCTGTCACACTAGATCTGTAATACAAACAAGAACAATGTATATACTCGAGTATAAGCCGACCAGAGTATTAGCTGACCTCCCAACTTTTACCTTAAAAAAAAAAAAAAGAAAAAAAAAAAAAAAGAAAAAAAGTTTGACCCGAGTATAAGCCGGGGTGGCAAATGCCACAACCACAATACCACTCAGAGCCATGGCTGGCCACAACCATATATTAGAAAAGCAGCATAAATTCAGCAGATTGCAATAATAAGCCAGAACATAGGCCTACAATGGAGATGGACATGCGAAGAACTCCTGTTGCAAAGTTTAAGCTGGCATAAAGATAAAGCAAGGAATGCAGAGCCACATACAGTATGTGCATGTGAAACATGTATCTAAAACTTGATGTAGTAATCCAAGGATTCTCACCACTCTGTGACAGTAAACACTGTCCCTGTATGCCTCCCAAGGCTACAACTTGAGATGAAGTTAGCTTGGAGCTCCCATGGAAATGTAAAAAAAAATGCTTAATTTGTACAACAATTTATAAATGAATTAGTCAGTGTTTGCCCATTGTAAAGTCTTTCCTCTCCCTTATTTACATTCAGACATTTATCACATGGTGACATTTTTACTGCTGGCAGGTGATGTCAATGGAAGGAGATGCTGCTTGCTTTCTGGCAGTTGGAAACAGCTATTTCTTACAATGCAACAAGGCTCCAACAGTGTGATGTCAGCACCCTGGTGCTGACATCACACTGTGGGAGGGGTTTCACCACCACAATATCAGTTATACAGAGAAAAGGAAAATATTTCTCATGGGAAAGAGGGTATGAGCTACTGTTTGGGATGAAGTCAATCCCTTGGTTATGGTTTCTCTTTAAAGGTATACTGTAAGGGGGTCGGGGGAAAATGAGTTGAACTTACCCGGGGCTTCTAATGGTCCCCCTCAGACATCCTGTGCCAACGCAGCCTCTCACCGATGCTCCGGCCCCGCCACCGGTTCAATTCTGGAATTTCAGACTTTAAAGTCTGAAAACCACTGCGCCTGCGTTGCCGTGTCCTCGCTCCCACTGACGTCACCAGGAGTGTATAGCACAAGCCCAGTATGGTCTTTGTCTGCACATTACGCTCCTGGTGACATCAGTGGGAGTGAGGACACAGCAACGCAGGCACAGTGGTTTTCAGACTTTAAAGTCTGAAATTCCAGAAGTGAACCGGAGGCGGGGCCGGAGCATTGGTGAGTGGCTGCTCGGGCACAGGATGTCTGCAGGGACCATTAGAAGCCATGGGTAAGTTCAACTAATTTTCCCCCGACCCCCCTACAGTATTCCTTTAAGATGCTTTTCCTAGAGCTCCGCAAACAGTGTATCTGGCTAGCCTGCAGAAGAAGGAGTGACATGTGTTGGGCAAAAGACAAACTAAAATGGGTGGTCCAGGCAGACAGCGATGGAGCAATGAGTGGGGCAGCAGTGAGAGCTTTTTTTCTTACAGCAAAATAAGTAGGGGGTAAAAAAAATGACTCCATTTACCTAATTAAAATATAGGCATCTGGGGTCTCCTTAGTAAAGGACATGCCTAGATGCCTGTGTTCTTTAGGGAGGGATGTTAAATTGAATTAAATCAAGCAGTGGCTCCATTAACTCTTTTGGCATCCATTTTCATTTCCAACCATATAATCACTGTGCAACCTTCTTCCCCTTGGCTCATGCCCTGAACCGAAGCATCATAAGGTGCTACTACAGTTTTTGTACAAATCTTGTGGGATCCCTCTCTTGGGGCAAGACAGGTAGTACCACAAATGCTAACCTTGACTGTGATTGGTACATATTTTCTATGTAATCCTACTGCTTGCTTTTTTGGCTTTGCTCCCTTGTCACAGTAAGTCTACAACTTTTTAACATGTGACTATGTATGGTGCCTACAGGTGTGTTTAGAGGTTTACAGGTGTGTGTAATATTAGTAAACATTATCTAGGTGTGGTTTTCATGGTGACCTCAGCGTGATGTCATCACCCTTTTGTCTATGGCGCTGTATGTACCTTACTCATTATGCTGTTAATCAGCAAAAGTTGAACATGGGTGCATGGTAAGTTTTTGTCCTTCATTTCTGGTAGTTCTGAGTCCACAACAGCCATAAGACTGAAGACTGCTTGTTGTTAACTGCCTCAGGGTGTTTGGGGGATTTGGCATGCAAGGAAAAAAAAGGCAGTAACCAAAAGGGTGTATGAGACCGCACTCAAGCAATGCTAGGGATTGGCGTGCAGCGGATCCACCCATGTACCCACAGGGTATATCAAACAATTCTTCCAAGATGATCCAGCATTGCTCTTTTGTCAGAAATCTCTTTATTGGATCATTAAAACATGTACAAAACTAACTGCATAGTTTCTACGGTCCACCGTTTCGGACCATCACAGTCCTTGTTCATGCCACACAGCCCACAGGGCTAACAGAACAAGACAATAATAAAAAGTAAAAGAAGTTTCTGGCTTTACTGTGCAGACAAGTAGCACTGGTGCTCAATAACTGGTCTAGTATGTTGTAATTGCAAAGAAAGCTATACTTGGCCAGTCCCTATGTGGCAGACCCTGCCTTCTACTATTATGCATATGCTGTAGAATATGCTTCATACAAATATAAAATCCGTTATCGTCCCCCACCCCCAACCCCCAAAACTAACTTAGTACACCACCAGGCAGCAAATGCTAGTGGCGTAGACATTTCTGGATTTAAAGGCCCTGGTTGGGTCATATACAAGTCATCACAGACATACAGCAGGATGCCTGTCACCATAAACACGTGTCTGTCTAGGTTTCTCTCCACATATGTAAATGCTGGAAACCAGGCCCCTGACTATTTGCCGGTTATGGCTGGAGTATAATGGGATAGCCTACAGAATGTTCTTGGATACGTCACAGTTCTTTTGGTCAGTTGTCCCCAGAATGAGTATGCAATGTCCAGTAAGAATTTCACTTTTACCCAGATGAACAGCAAACTAGTAAGGACTCTCTCTTTTGTCTAGCACCCTAATACAGGTACATGCTAAAATCTACATATTGACAGCCAGGCATAAGACTAAACTTCCAGAGTATGGTGAGAGCAGCCCCAATTTTATCCTTAAAGTGGTCTGAAAATCAGCATTTCTACTTTGCTCTAAAATACTCCTCAAAACTTTAAAGCTACTATCCCAGAAATATTAAACAAAGCACTTTGTCCTCCTATTCACGCTTCAAATCCGCATCCAAACTGGAGATAACAGTATCTTTGTTTACATTTCACTGTTGATACATGTGTAACAAGTAAAAAACCCTTCCTGAGAAGCTATCTCTGCTTCAGGCACACACACAGTTCAGAACAACTAATTAGAAGATTTTAATGTATAATAAAAAGCAGTTCGAATAAAATGCAGCGGCAGCTTCAGGGCAAGAAAAACTACATTTTGGAAACTCGTAATATTACTCATGCACGAAAGCAAATATGAATGTGTAATATGAGTAATAAAAAGTAGAAAAACACATTTTTATTGAATGTTATGTCAGAGTTTCAGACCACTTTAAGTTGACCTCAAAACAATGTAGCTGTAACAATCTTACCTTCCAGCGGCAGCTCCCGTGGCGTCTCTGGTGGGGTCCGTGCAGGTGATAGAGTTTCCGTGCTGTCATCCTCCAGCGGCGTCCCCAGCACCCCTGTGGTGGTGAATCCGAGCGCACACGTGCGCAGTGCGTCTAAACGGACGCGCGCGAGATCTGTTGTTCCGTATAGGCTAAGGAGGCGTATCTGAAGGTGATGTCATCAGGTGACATCACCATGTCACCATGCAGGAGGGGCTCCCAATCGGGGAGTGGTTTGGGGAATTGTCTATTGTGTATTTAAGGCCAGAGCTCTCAGTTGTTCACTGGCCTTGATACTAATCAGTATGCTGGTTCTTGGCCTAGTTAGTGATCTTTTGAGCTACATTTATATATTGTGTAGACGCACAATATATATGTACTCTAGTTAGTCAGTCTTGTTATTTTGTAGTTATATTGTATATTATTCTGTGTAAAGACCTCTTGCCTGCCTCTTGACCTCGCTCTTGTCTTGTCCTTCTGTACCCCTGCCATCTGATTTTCATGTTCGACTCGGACTCTCCCTGAATATTCTTCTGATTATCCTTCCAATACTACTGACATCTGACTTACGTGTATGACCCTGCCTGTTTATTGACTACGATTTTTCCTAGCTACTCTGTACCTCGATACCTCTGACTTTGTGTATGACTACGGCCTGATCCTGACTACGCCTTACTCATTATTACTGTGTATTGCACTAGTTACGCTATCTCATCACGTGTCAGCATGATAGTAGCGGATACGCAAAGAGACCTGGGTTTTTCAGACTTTTCGCTAGTGTGGGAGCACCTTTACATAAATGTGTAGTGATAATCGTAATCTGCTAATTGTGATTACGTGAAATTGTTTGCAATTACGGTCATACATAATTACGATTTGGACACTCAATGGATTTTGTGTAATCCATTTGTAATTTCACGTAATTCAGTGAAATTTTGTGTAATTTTGTGCCAACTTTAGCAGTTCATTCTTCAAAAAGTCCTTGTGGTTTTTGAAAAAAATCGATTTTGAAAATGCAAAGTAAAAGTGGTTTTAAAACTCAGAAAAATGTCAGTTACATTTTTTTTCCTTTATATTACAAAATTACAGTTCCTGATTACGTTTATATATGAAATTAATTAACATTTTTCCTGAAAATGTGCATTACGATTTTGCATCGTTATTGCGAATTATAATGCAAAAATTATGATTGTGTGAAAATTGTGCTCATCACTGTAAAGGTGGCCACACACAATACAATAAAATGATCAGATTTTACAGCAATTCGATAAAAACGATCGGATCTCCCGAAAAAATCGAAAGCTTTTTTTTCATTCAACTGAAAAATCCAATCGGATTTCCCGTTTTTTTCGATTTTAATCGAACTGGAATGCCAGATATTTTTCTTCAATCTTTATAAAGAATGTATGGTGTGTGTTAGATTGTCAATTTATTAATATACACACCCTAGCAATTTTCTCTGATTTTCCAATCATTTTTAGCATAATTGGGGACAAAAATTGAACATATGTGTGTGGTACATTGGTCATATTTTTTAAATGTTACAATCAGACAGAAACATTTATTGCAATTCTTAAATTGAACAGATATTTTAAAAATTGTATGGTGGGTGGCCACCTTAACTGAGAACCTAGAATCTAAAGATTGTAAAAAAATGTTCCATTTCTTGCACACTGACACAAATGGGGCTCTGTGCCTGATGGCTAAACGTGGTACTGCTTTTGTCATCCAGTTATCTGACATATATTATATTACAAAATGTAATATTGAAATAGGTTAACTGCTTTCACAAAAACGTCTCTGAATAATGTTCTTAACCTCAAAAGGCATGTGGTATTTCAGTGAACTGTTTCTTTATATGAGCAGTCTGATATAAATCCTTGTGGGGGGCACATTCTATATAATCCTTTTCTGTTGAAAGTTTCTTAAGTGCAGCCAAAATGTGTAGGCATCTAGCCAAATAATATTTATAATGGTAGTTTTTTATTGGCGTATTTGTATATTACCTGTTTTCCTAAAAGAACATTAGTACAAACCTCTGATGCAACACATATGGCAGGGAGGTCGTGTCCTTTTGTGCGAACACTGTATATCAAATTCCCCGAGTAGTCAAATGGTTGATCAGAGACCATAACCCAGTGTGATGTTGACGCACATCATTAATGCGTTTATGTACTTAAAGAAAATCTGTCATTTATTAATATCTACCATTAACCACTTCACTCCACAGGCTGTTTTACCCTTCCTGCCAGCAACTACTTTCACCTTTCAGCATTCCTCCCATTCATTCAACAACCTTCAACAATAAGTTTATTACTGCTTATCACACCTAAATGTTCTATACCCTTTTTTCACCCAAAATGTGGCTTTTTGTGGGTGATATTTGTTTTCAGTAATTACTTTAGTTTCTATGCATTTTCAAGAGAAAAACAAGGAAAAAATGAAAACATGCACAATTTCTCTGACTCCAATTACATCTCCAATAGTTTTAAAATAAACAAAGCTGGGCCATCCCCTGGGTTACGATCACATGTCATATTATGTGATTAGAACCTCAAAAAGCATGCCAGGAGCAGGGTTGGTTCTAGTGTTAAGGGGCCCACAGGCAAAATTAACCTGTGGGCCCCCCAACAGACACCCCAATGACCAAAAAAAACAAACAGCATTAGCAACCAAATTTCTCTGTAGTTTCCCTGAGCAGGCTTACCCCCCCCCTTCTCAGATCACCCGTTAACCTTATTGTGTTTCCCGGGACCCTGACCGGCTCACATGACTCTGCCGTCATAAAGACGGCAGAGTCTATGTCGTGAGGTTGCGGTGGGTATGCGCGGCGATTCGTCGGGATTCCGTTGTTCTTGTACCAGCAGTCTCTGGTCCTTAACCGGTTCAGCACCGCCGTCCGAAAATCTCATGCATCCGAGCAACGTTCACCTCCAATTCATTCGCCTATAACTTTATTGCTACTTATCACAATGAATTGATCTATATCTTGTTTTTTTCCGCCACTAATTAGGCCTTCTTTGGGTAGTATATTTTACTAAGAATTATTTTTTCTAAATCTATTTTAACAGGAAGATTAAGAAAGAAATGAAAACAATTCATTATTTCTCAGTTTTTGGCCATTATAGTTTGAAATTAATATACGCTATCGTAATTAAAACTCATGTATTTTATTGGCCCATCTGTCCCAGTTATTACACCATTTAAATTATGTCCCTATCACAATTTATGGTGCCGATATTTCATTTAGAAATAAAGGTGCATTTTTTCAATTTGCGTCCATCACTATTTATAAGCTTATAATTTTAAATAATATAATAACATATTCTCTTGACATGCATATTTAAAAAGTTCAGACCCTTGGGTAACTATTTATGTTTTTTTTTTTTTTATTGTATTTTTTATTTTATTTTTTTAATAAAAAAAAGTGTATGTGGTTAATTTTTGGTGTGGGAGGGAAACTGCTAATTTTAAATGTAAAAGTATATATTTTTTTTATTAAAATTGTATGTTGGTGCAGTATACTATTTGGCCACAAGATGGCCACAGTGAAAAAAGTCCTGGATGCGAACGATCTCGCATCCAGGAACTAAAATGCTGGGGAGATGTTTCCTGGGGGCAGAAATACCGCGCTCTCTGGAGAGAAAGCGTCGGTATGTCTGAGGGGAAGGTAGATCGGTGAATGGGAATTATATTCCCATTCACTGATCGGGGAGCTAGCGGCGGGCAGCGGGAGCGCGCGCACCAGCCGGCGGCAGCAGCAGTGCCTATCTGGACTTCCTCGTCCAGATAGGCCGAACTGGTTAAGAGGGCAGAGACCGCTGGTACTTAAGTGGATAATTTAAGGGGGGGAAGGAGACACCTTGGGGGCCCCTATAAGCTTTGGGGCCACCTCTATGGAAGCTCTGGCCCTGGCCAGGAGTACAGAGCCACCGGTGGATGAAGAGGAGAAGATGATCCAACTGCCCGGAACAGGTAAATATAAAGAAGCTCCCTGCACTGCTCTGCATAGCTGCATTAGGAAGCTAAACAGCAAATGGCATTAGAAGACATCCTGGCATGCATTATCTATCTCGAGAATAATGCACACGGGGCTGCTATATATGTCAACGTGGAATTCTTAGTCTGCTTTTTTTTAATCTTTTCTTCGTAATTAATTAAAAGAAAGTAAAATGACTGAAAATGAAATGCTAAAAATGTAGGACATACAGATCATAGCAGGTTCTGGTGTAGCTAGAAATTACAATGTACTTGGAAATATTTGGTTGGAATGATACATCAACACAGCATTCACTCTCAGTTTGCTTATTTAGATTATTTTCTGTATAGTTTATCTGAAAAACAGATGGTTCATGGATGAATGTCACTTCATTGGTATTTTAAAATGAAGCACTTCTTTCAATCAACATCAGGAACGATGGTGGAAGTGATGAGTAGGATGTTATTGTTTATAGCACAAATGTTTTAAAAGTAAGGCAAACCCCAAGAGCAAGAAGGGTTGGTATTTTTATAGCAATGAATTAGTAAAAGGGAAAAAAAAGAAAATATATCCAAAAAGTATATGCGACATTTGAAAACCTCTTCAAAGAAGAAATGTAATACAGCACTGATCACATTTAGAAAGTTATACTAAAATTTTGAGCTCTTTGGTTATTTATGTACACACATCACAGTTGAATATCCACATTCTATGATTACATATACTCTACGTCTGCAAATACATATGTACAACCAACTCAGCTGGAGTGACAACCAGGACAGTTGTACAAATAACCGAGGCCTGTTATCAGAGTTAGGATCGAGGCCTCTTTCCACAGGCAGCTAAAGTCAGTCGATTCACCACCTGTCAGCTGCTCTTGTCCACCGGATAGGCGCATTCTAGTGCTTGGTAAAGGCGGATTGACAAGTGCCCCCCCATATAGTTGCATGGCGGCCATGACTCAATAGATGTTTTTGGCTGCTGGGTAATGATGCAATGTGCCAAACATGACACTGCGTTGCAGAACACTGCCATTCCGCTGCACATAATTGCAGTCGACCGGTGCTTGTTGCCGGCAGCTGGGTGGCTGAACTGCTTGACAAGCAAGCATTTTAGCCTCTCATGGGAAAGAGGCCTTAGGAAGAGCAAAAGCATTAAAACAAAATCTTTTTTTTGCTACACAACTGCAAAAATCAAAACTAAATTTTATAACTTCGTGATGACTTTTTTAGTTAATAAACATAGGAGATGGTAGGTTTATTGTACAAATATTTTGAATGAGAACAATTTAGGGAGAAACATGTTATCTTTGATTGGACAATCAAAATTTTCTAGTTGGGTCTTACTTCTTCAGATTGTGCCCAGCCAATAAGAGTGTTAGAAATCCATCATGTTATCAAATCAGTCATGTGGTTTTCCAACAAGCTCATGGGGAACCAAAACTCCTAGAAGTGTGTAAGGGGATGAAAAGGACCAAAGCACCTTATGGTGGGAACACACGGTACGATTTTATGTGCAATAGATGGATCAGATAGATAAAATAAGTCATGTCCGATATTGCTTCCGATCGTTTCCACGTTCGATTTCTCATAGCGGTGAATGGAAAAAGATAAGAAAAACGAATTAAGATAAGAGAATCGAGCACAGAATCGAGTACGGAATCGTGTGAAAAAAAGATTGGGTCGCAAAATCGCACAAAAAACGTAATGTGTGTACCCAACATTACACACTCCTAGGAGTTCATGAGGTTGATGGGCAATTTGTAACTCTGGGTGTTTCAAGTCCTACCCCATAGAGCCATATTAATCCACGCCATGCATTTATGAGGATCAACCAATATACAAAATAGTCTGTATGCATGTTGGATTAGTATGGCTCTTTACAATTAAAAAGCTGACACATCGTTGCATTCCAACGATTCTGGAGGTGCGTTTAGCTTCTAAGGACATTAAGGGGATGATTTGCATACTAAGCAGTGATGCTTTGTAGGACACCTCCTATTCTCAAATCATCCTGAATAATTGCAAATAGCAAAAATTATCTCCCAAAATATAAAAATCTGTGCAATAGATTGACTAACAAATGACTATTTTATTTTTTTATGAAAAGAAGAATATTCAAAAAATACACTGAATTCAACAAGGAAACAGTATTTTCACAACAGTGGAAAATGAGAATGCATTTCATAAAAGTGTGAATTTTAAAAAGAATTCTCATTAGAAATGGCCCGAACCTCCGATTTTCGGTTCATGAACAGCGAACGCGAACTTCCGCAAAAGTTTGGTTTGCGCAAACTTTCGCGAACCGCAATAGACTTCAATGGTGAGGCGAACTTTGAAAACTAGAAACATTTATGCTGGCCACATAAGTGATGGAAAGGATGTTTCAAGGGGTCTAACATCTGAGTTTTTGCATGGAGGAGTGGGATAGACACCAAAAGTCCCTGGGAAAAATCTGGATTTAACGCAAAGCAGCATTTTAAGGGCAGAAATCATATTGCATGCTAAATTGGAGGCCTAAAGTGCTTTAAAACATCTTGCATGTGTTTACATCAATCAGGGAATGTAATAAGTGTACTGCTTCACCCTGACAGACCAAACTCACTGTGTAACTCACCGCAAACAGCTGTTTGTGTTGTGACGGCCGTGCTGGACTGGTGCGCACCATGGGCAGAGTGCAGGCGATCGCGGTTTTCAAGCCCATATGGTCGGGCTGAGGTAGCTGAATGACAGAGCAACAGTGACTGAGTGTCCAGCTGATCGAATTTTGGTCTGTCCACAATGAAGCAACGACTTTATTATCTTGGGTGTGCCTCCCCCAAGACACTCAAATAGCCATTGGTCATTGCTTCATTGTGATACGCAAGCCCCTTCACCGCGGCAAGGTAATGATCACGAAGGGGAATTGGCACATGTACATGCCTTTTGTTTTGTTGTTGCAGCTGCAGTGCAGCCAGAAAAATTAGGCAGGCTTGTACACGCACCAGAAAAATTAGTATTGCGTATTAGTATAGTACTAGCCGACCCGCGGCGTAGCATACGCCGCATAAGAGGGTAGAGGGTAGGAAGGGGGTATTGGGAACAGCGGCAGGGAGGGGGGTTGGACCCCCCTCAACTGGTCCCCCATGTGTGCTCTACCTGCAGCTTAAGCTCAGCAGGAACCTCCCCCCCCCCCTCACCTGGGTCCCCCATTTGCACTCCCCCTCCAGCTTAAATGAGCTTAAAAACCAACTTAAATGGCAACATTGAAGGAGGAAGTGGTGGTCTTACCTCCCTCAAGCAGACACGCACACGACAACGACTGCGACTCAGACAGTCCAAAAAGAAATGCAACCCGTTTCGCAGGTTCAACCCTGCTTCATCAGGCAATATAGGGAGGAGTATCAAACAATCTGCACAAGGATTCAAATTAAGCGCCTCTGAGGCGCTTACCCCAGACACCAGAAAATAAACGCAATGTGTGCAACATTTCAGCATAAAATCATGCAACGTGGGCCACATTTCACCAGAAAATAAACGCAGTGGGCCACATTTCACCAGAAAATAGACGCAGTGGGCCACATTTCACCAGAAAATAGACGCAGTGAGCCACATTTCACTAGAAAACAAACGCAGCGGGCAGCATTTCACCAGAAAACAAACGCAGCGGGCAGCATTTCACCAGAAAACAAATGCAGCGGGCAGCATTTCACCAGAAAACAAATGCAGCGGGCAGCATTTCACCAGAAAACAAATGCAGCGGGCAGCATTTCACCAGAAAACATACGCAGTGGGCCACATTTCACCAGAAAACAAATGCAGTGGGCCACATTTCACCAGAAAATAAACGCAGTGGGCCACATTTCACCAACAAAACAAAAGGCAGTGGGCCACATTTCACCAGAAAACAAACGCAGTGGGCCACATTTCACCAGAAAACATACGCAGTGGGCCACATTTCACCAGAAAACAAACGCAGTGGGCCACATTTCACCAGAAAATAAACGCAATGGGCCACATTTCACCAGAAAACAAACGCAGTGGGCCACATTTCACCAACAAAACAAAAGGCAGTGGGCCACATTTCACCAGAAAACAAACGCAGTGGGCCACAATTCACCAGAAAACAAACGCAGTGGGCCACATTTCACCAGAAAACAAACGCAGTGGGCCACATTTCACCAGAAAACACACGCAGTGGGCCACATTTCACCAGAAAACAAACGCAGTGGCAGCATTTTACTGTAAATAAACGCAGTGGGACACAATTCACCAGAAAACATACGCAGTGGGCAGCATTTCATAATAATTAAACACAATGTGGAAAACATTTTAGCAGAAAACAACACAGTGAGCCGCATTTCACCGGCAAAAAAAAGTAATGTACTCACCTGACAGAAGTCTTCCCTCTCGGCTGGGCTCTGGCGCGCATCTCCCCCGGATCTTCTGCAGTGACAGTCTCCCGCGCTGCCGCTGACAGGCAGAGTACAGGGCTACAGGAAGATGGCTCCCGCCGAAGCCCTGTACTGGAGACACAAATAGTCTCCAGTACAGGGCTTCGGCAGCCATCTTGCTGTAGTCCTGGTCTGCCTCCCGGGAGACTGCGGGATATGTAAGCCAAGCAAGCATCCAGAACCACTGATGTATAGCAAGCCTATAGCTTTAAAGTTAACACAACCATATCAAGCCCACATGCCTGTTTCAGACTTTTGGTCCTCATCTGTCCATGGCAATGATTGATATGGCTGTATGCGATAGGGCTTGGACCAGTACAACAGAGTAACCAAGCAGCTCAGGGTGACCCAAACCACTCGGAATGTATAGGTGGATAAAAGGGACCAAATAGACCTTCTACTAAAAAAATCAAAGCTTGGTGTAATTTGCCTTCTTAAAACAGAAGAAAATATGCAATAATTCAGCTATAAGTGAACATTTGTGATTACCCACAATGCACCGCTACTAAATATGCAAATTATTCCTTTTCACCCTTGGTAAATCAAGCAAGCCTATAGCTTTAAAGGACTTCCGAGGCCAAAAATCAAAATTTTGATCAGTACCTGTCTCTTTTTCAAATCCATGGGCAAGTTCCTCCTCGCCCTCCGCTCTGTTCCGCCGCGCAGCCGCGGCTCTGATCGGCGGCCATCTTGCGAGTGGAGAGCTGCGCAGCCGCGGCTCTGATCGGCAGCCATCTTGCGAGTGGAGTACGAGACGACCCGTGCAGTGAGGTCAGGCCCCGACCTGGGGGCAAAGAAAAGAATACATTTACAGCGGAACAGAGTGGAGAGCAAGGAGGAACTTGCCCATGGATTTGAAAAAGAGACGGGTACTGATCAAAATTTATATTTTTGGCCTAGAAAGTGCTTTAAGTTTTACACAGTCATATCAAACCCACATGTGACAGCCTATTTCAGACATTTGGTCCTCATCTGTAAATAGCAGGGATTGATAAGGCTGTATGAGATAGGGCTTGGACCAGAACAACAGAGTAACCAAGCGGCTCAGGGTGACCCAAACTACTAAGAATGTATAGGAGGATAAAAGAGACCAAAAAGCCCTCCTACTAAAAAAAAGCAAAGCCTGGTGTAATTGTCCTTCTTAAAACAGAAACAAATCTGCAATAATTCAGCTATAAGTGAACATTTGTGGTTACCCACAATGCACTGCTACTGAATATGCAAATTATCCCTCTTTGCCCTTGGTTTGATATGACACTACTTCTTCTTCTGGCTTGGACCTGCCCCTTCTTCTTGCTTGGACCGGCCCTGGGGGCAGGGCGCTACTTCTTCTTCTTGCTTGAAGGTTGAGGCACTTACTCTATTATATATATATAACATACAGAGGGGCTGCAGCACACAACAGGAAAACAGTGACAGGGGCTCTTGGTTACGCTTTAACGCGCTTAAGCTCACCAACTGCGCCAAAGTGTCCCCGATCTGGTGAGTCCTACTCTAACCATACAATGCTAGTTTTTATCAGCAGTCTAGTGGGAACTAATCCAAAAACCCAAGAGTCAACTAAATGGGAAAAAAAGGAAATTAAAAACACCTCACCTTTCACTAGCTACCAAACGAACTCTCTGGACATGTGCAATGCACTCATTTATATGTTTAAGTGTGCTAGAGGTGGGCGTGGTTATGCAGGCTCACAGGGGAAAATTATAATCAATCATCAAGGGGTGAGCAGCACAAACCAACTTTTAATGCAATTTTTTTTGCAAAGTATGCACGCAGCAGTGGAGACCCCAATCCCCACAAGAAATATATAACATACAGAGGGGCTGCAGCACACAACAGGAAAACAGTGACAGGGGCTCTTGGTTTTCCTGTTGTGTGCTGCAGCCCCTCTGTATGTTATATATTTCTTGTCAGTATTACAGACAGTGAGGACTGTTTCTGTATGCTGAATGTGCTGGACACAGTCTTCCATAGCAATGCCCACAGTGAAAACTGTTCGCAGTAAATGTCATATTTTCTTTACATAAAATACTAAAAGATGAAAAAAAAGCCTTTGTATTGCTATTCGCTAGTAATTACTAGAAATATATGTGGCATTTAGAATTTTAGTTAACTTTGATAGTTAACTAACCGTCATAAGATGCTGAAAAGAAGAGAGATGTACTGGATTTTCCAATTAAGTACGCTCCAGCCAGAGGGCCTCAACGTCTGCCTGGAGCACAATCTCTAACAACTCGGCAGTTATCCATTTACCCATCCTCTCGCTCATAATTTAGCTTGGGGTAGGAGACCTGTATAACCATGTGTCTTCAAGTAATCTATCACAAATGAGTACTCGTAATAGTAGAGGGGAGCCTTCTCACCCGATACGAGGAATAATATATGCCCATCATGGGCTAATAGCTAAACTCCGGGTTTACAGTTCTTTTACCCGATGATGTAGACCTGAGGGCTTATCTTAGGGCGGAATCACGAGTATTTTTCGAAATAAATTATAATTTTCCTTCCCCCCCCGCTTCCTTCCCTCCCCCCCCCCCTGCAGATATAATTGCCTATGTAGGGCCAAACTCATTGCACCTCAGCCCCACCTATTCAATTAGGGGCATGCCCACAAGATTGAAGGGCTAGAGCACATGGTTTCCCCTATTATATACTAGCAGAAGGTCAGAGAGGGCATTTATGTATATGTTTTATTTATGTGGGTACCACCTGCCCACTTATAATTGCACTCAGAAGCATTTCCTCCTTATTCTATTTATTCTTATCATGTTCAGTTTTTAAGTTGTTCTTGCTGTAATTATGATATTATTGACCAGTCAGAATTTTATAGGTGTGGATCTTTGACACAGATATATATATGGCTTAATATTGCACTAAGTAGCTATTTATTTGTACTAGTAATGTCTATACAGAGGAATACATAGCTAATGCTTTTAGGGGGTTTCTACACTCCCCTGCTCTTATGCACATATGTGTATATAGATATGTATTTATTATTTATCCTCCCTTACTTCATACCTAGCATCGGGGCATCCCCCCCCCCTTTGTTTTTACCCTACTCCCCTTCCCTATGTAAATAGACCCTTGGACAGCTGTATCTATTTGCAGCCGAGTCTGACAAGTACGCGTCCATGGCGTTTACCTGTCTCTATAGCGACAGGCTTCACCCTCTGGCCCGCCCCTATGGCTTTCCCGCCTCTCTACCCAGTGCGTCTAGGCGCACAGCTAAGCGTTCACGTACGCATAGACGTGAGGCGCACCATCACGTGGTTGGACGCGCAGGCATATACCCTCAACAGGGACGCCTGACGCCAGGAGTGGACCACGCCCCTTTGGGATCCCCCTCTCCTTGTACCGTCACGCCAGCACGCAGCGCCTGATGACCACGCCCACCTCCACCGCCCTCATCTCATTGGACAGCGCTATTTATCTAGTCTGCCCGGACAGCGGCGCGACTATGGCGCCCAGGCCGACTGCAGAAATATTAAGGTAAACTTCCTCACTTCTCCACTACCTAGGCCTCAGACTGGTCCTCTCGGTCACTCTATTTAGTAGTGGCCGTCACGCCTCTGGGCTATGCTACTAACAACTGTCCCTAGAGGGAGTCACATTAGTACCTTGAGTGACTTTTTATATAGCTCTATACCCCCTCTTTCCCATGCTCTATTCCCACCTCATCTCAGGGCTATACTTCATGCCCCATAGTACCTTACCCAGTCCTACTTCCCCCCGCCCTGCTCCATATACAGTTCTAGGCATCTTAATCAAGCTAGTTATTGGACCATTGTTGGCTTCTATTATGAGTTTATTATTTGTTATCAGAGGTCAAATATCACTGATTACTGTTGTTTTTAATTACAAAGATTTTACATATATGTATATTCATGTACTATTAGTATTGCTACCCATGATTTCCCCTGTTAAGCTAATTTGGGGTACGAGCATTAGGGGTTATACATACTATCTTTAGGTGATATCACCACCCGGGTTTCTAAGCCTCCCTGGTTACATACGCTATTTCAGTTTTGTACCCAGCCTGGTCACAGGGACTACCTATGCTATTTGACCTAGCTTTCTTTTATTATTGCTAACCACATGCTTTTACTTATACTATGTATTGTATGTATTTTATGAACTTTGCGTTCGAAGCTGTATGTATTTTATTTTATCATCCTTTACTTCTTTACACTTTGGGTCCTGAGCGCCTCTCTAAACTGTTTTTATGTTTTTTCTTGAAGCACGTATATTTGACCTGATGAAGCGGCTGCGACCGCGAAACGCGTTGTCGATGTGCACAAATAAACTCTGAACTTCTTTTATACGGTATGATTACTACTAATAAGGTAGGCTATCTCTATAAATATTGAATTGTGATATCAGTATCCACATACACGCATACAACCCAGGGACTTTATCATAAGTCCACCCGATCCTACACGGGCGCCTCCTTCTACCCCTAAGCTGATGCTACATCCTCCTAGAGGACCTACAGATACCAGGAACACCCTGTCATATCTGAACTTTTCTGGAGCGACGACCGTACCGGACGGTAAAAGGCCGAGTGAGGGCGGTACTCCCCCACATGCTGAGACAAGTGGTTGCCTGCAGCAACCCACACTTGTGAGTATTACTCTTACTCTACTATTAACCTGACGCTATTCCAACGGTAATACACCAGATCGGGCTCCCGATCTCCCTGTGTCTTTTGTCATTTCAAGTCTGAACTTTGATAGTAGTCCTTTAAAAAAAAAACACATTTTCATCAAATCTACTGGTTGATGGACATGAGAAAACACATTTTTGCACTTATGCATGACAATTTATGGGCATACATGCAAAAACGCATGATCACCAAATGCATTGAAGTCAATGGGCATAAAAAAAAAAAAACATATTTGCGCACAGATGAGTGTATGTGCAAAAGCATATTTTTACCAAATGCATTCAAAGCTAAGGGCATTAAGGACACCTGTAATTAAAAAAGGTTAGTACTTACCTCATTAGGTCTTCCTTCACACCCCTGTTTCTCTGCTGGGAACCCCTAAACAATTTGCAGCTTTAATGTTGAAGATTGCGCACTGCCACACGCCCCTCCATGTATGAGGGTGGATGAACCAGTGGTGCTCAAATACCCCTTTTCAAAATTCGAGTTAGGTCGAATTCGAATAGTAAATTATTCGAGATCAGTCGAATATTCGAGTCGAATAATTTTTACTATTCGATTCGACCTCGGAATTCGAGCTCACTATTCGAGTCGGTATTCGAGCTCATTATTCGAGCTGACTATTCGAAATGGCCTTAAATAGCTTCCAACACTTGTTTTGAGGGTGAATGATGCAAGAAACCTCTTTTTTTCCAAGTAACAACAGCAAGTGATTATGTGGGGATGTTCCTTTAAAAAAAAAAAGTTGAAAAGAGAAGTTGTGTCCAGAAATTTGTTCAGTACTGTATATACTTCTTCTTCTTCTTCTTTATCTTCTATATCTTCTTCTTCTTCTTCTTCTATATCTTCTTCTATATCTTCTTCTTCTTTTATATTGTCTTCTTCTTCTTCTTCATCATCTTCTTCATCATCATCTTCTTCTTCTTCATCTTCTTTTTCTTCATCTTCTTCATCTTCTTCTTCATCTTCTTCTTCATCTTCTTCATCTTCTTCTTCATCTTCTTCATCTTCTTATTCTTATTCTTCTTCATCTTCTTCATCTTCTTCATCTTCTTCTTCTTCTTCATCTTCTTCATCTTCTTTATCTTCTTCTTCATCTTCTTCTTCTTCTTCTTCTTCATCTTCTTCTTCTTCATCTTCTTCATCTTCTTCATCTTCATCTTCTTCATCTTCTTCATCTTCTTCTTCTTCATCATCTTCATCTTCTTCTTCATCTTCTTCTTCTTCATCATCTTCATCTTCTTCTTCTTCATCTTCTTCATCTTCTTCATCTTCATCTTCTTCATCTTCTTCTTCTTCTTCATCTTCTTCATCTTCTTCTTCTTCTTCATCTTCTTCATCTTCTTCATCTTCTTCTTCATCTTCTTCTTCTTCTTCATCATCTTCTTCTTCTTCATCTTCATCTTCTTCATCTTCTTCTTCTTCATCATCTTCATCTTCTTCTTCATCTTCTTCTTCTTCTTCTCCATCTTCTTCTTCTTCATCTTCTTCATCTTCTTCTATATCGTCTTCTTCTTCACTTATTTCTCTTTTCAAATTTTTTTTTTTAAAGAAATGCAGCTATTTTTGAGCGTAACAAATAGCTGGTGGCGCACGCATGTTGGAAGCGCCATTGTATGTGCTCCCTGGCAGTGGAAACACACAAACAGCAGGAGGTAAATTCAGCAGCAGGAGGAGGAGGATGAGTGTGTGGCAGCAGGCAGTCAATGAGGCAGGCAGCGTGACATAATTGCCCTGGTACCTAGCGGTGATACCAGGGCTGTAAATAAACACAGCAGGCAGGAGGTCCCAGACAGCGGTCGTGCAGCCCACATTGTGTCCAATACACAACTGGGACAACACAGTTTTCAACCCGGGCACCTCAGAAAAATTAAACCTTTTTTTTTTTTTTATGGTTTTGTAGTTTTGTTTTTACAACAAATTACACAGACAGATATAGCTATTTTTTGACGTAATAGCTGGTGGCAGAGTGGCAGCAGAAGGTAAATCTGTGTACCCTGGCGTTGGGAAACACAGACAGACAGACAGCAGCAGCAGCAGCAGGAGGAATGGAGGAGTAATGTGAGCAGCTATTGTTTGACGTAATAGCTGGTGGCAGAGTGGCAGCAGAAGGTAAATCTGTGTACCCTGGCGTTGAGAAACACAGACAGACAGCGGCATCAGCAGGAGGAATGGAGGAGTAGTGTGAGTGTGGCAGCAGGCAGGCAGCGTGACATAATAGCCCTGGTACCTAGCGGTGATACCAGGGCTGTAAATAAACACAGCAGGCAGGAGGTCCCAGACAGCGGTCGTGCAGCCCACATTGTGTCCAATACACAACTGGGACAACACAGTTTTCAACCCGGGCACCTCAGAAAAATTAAACCTTTTTTTTTTTTTATGGTTTTGTAGTTTTGGTTTTACAACCAATTACACAGATATAGCTATTTTTTGACGTAATAGCTGGTGGCAGAGTGGCAGCAGAAGGTAAATCTGTGTACCCTGGCGTTGGGAAACACAGACAGACAGCAGCATCAGCAGGAGGAATGGAGGAGTAGTGTGAGTGTGGCAGCAGGCAGGCAGCGTGACATAATAGCCCTGGTACCTAGCGGTGATACCAGGGCTGTAAATAAACACAGCAGGCAGGAGGTCCCAGACAGCGGTCGTGCAGCCCACATCGTGTCCAATACACAACTGGGACAACACAGTTTTCAACCCGGGCACCTCAGAAAAATTAAACCTTTTTTTTTTTTTTATGGTTTTGTAGTTTTGGTTTTACAACCAATTACACAGATATAGCTATTTTTTGACGTAATAGCTGGTGGCAGAGTGGCAGCAGAAGGTAAATCTGTGTACCCTGGCGTTGGGAAACACAGACAGACAGCAGCATCAGCAGGAGGAATGGAGGAGTAGTGTGAGTGTGGCAGCAGGCAGGCAGCGTGACATAATAGCCCTGGTACCTAGCGGTGATACCAGGGCTGTAAATAAACACAGCAGGCAGGAGGTCCCAGACAGCGGTCGTGTAGCCCACATTGTGTCCAATACACAACTGGGACAACACAGTTTTCAACCCGGGCACCTCAGAAAAATTAAACCTTTTTTTTTTTTTATGGTTTTGTAGTTTTGGTTTTACAACCAATTACACAGATATAGCTATTTTTTGACGTAATAGCTGGTGGCAGAGTGGCAGCAGAAGGTAAATCTGTGTACCCTGGCGTTGGGAAACACAGACAGACAGCAGCATCAGCAGGAGGAATGGAGGAGTAGTGTGAGTGTGGCAGCAGGCAGGCAGCGTGACATAATAGCCCTGGTACCTAGCGGTGATACCAGGGCTGTAAATAAACACAGCAGGCAGGAGGTCCCAGACAGCGGTCGTGCAGCCCACATCGTGTCCAATACACAACTGGGACAACACAGTTTTCAACCCGGGCACCTCAGAAAAATTAAACCTTTTTTTTTTTTTTATGGTTTTTTGGTTTTGTTTGTAAAACAAATTACACAGATATATAGCTATTGTTTGACGTAATAGCTGGTGGCAGAGTGGCAGCAGAAGGTAAATCTGTGTACCCTGGCAGTGGGAAACACAGACAGACAGCAGAAGGGCAGTACACAGCAGCCCACTGTAGGTGTAAAATGTGTGGCTGCAGGCGACGTAATAGTCAAAGTGAACCAGGCTGGCTTAGTGAGCAGGAGCCAGGAGGTGGTAAAGGGTGGTAAGGCACATTAACGATGGTTCTTAGCCAGTTCATGTCCCCCTCTCGCCGACAACAGGGGCCAGGAACTCGCCTTCCACCCACGCCTGGTTCATCTTGAGAAACGTCAGTCTGTCCACAGACTTGTGAGACAGACGTGAGCGTTTCTCGGTGACCACACCACCAGCTGCACTGAAGCAGCGCTCGGACAGCACGCTGGAAGGGGGGCAGGACAGCACTTCCAGGGCGTACTGCGCCAGCTCGCTCCAGATCTCCAGGCGCTTGACCCAATACTCCATGGGATCAACAGGGGCATCGCTGTCAAGCCCGCTGTAGGACCCCATGTAGTCAGCCACCATGCGGGTCAGGCGCTGGCTGTGACCGGTGGAGGATGCTGCTGCATGCACCTCCTCTCTAGTCACTGCTGCCGGAGCCTCTACAGTCCTGTAGAGCTCGTGGCTGAGAGACAGCAGGTCTGTGGGGCTCTTGCTGCTGGATGCAGGCACCTGCTGCTGCCTCTGTGCTGGCTGCTGGACAGTGGGGGTGGAAGGCTGGGGGAAGGCTTCCTCCAAGCGCTCAACAAGGGCCTGCTGTAAGCTCCTTATTTGTTGCGCTGGGTCTCCTCCTGCAGGCGGCAGGAACTGGCTCAACTTCCCCTTGAGGCGTGGGTCCAACATCATGCTGATCCAGATGTCCTCCCTCTGCTTCATCTGGATCACCCTGGGGTCTCTGCGCAGGCACGTCAGCATGTGCGCTGCCATTGGGAAGAGGCGGGCCACGTCTGCTGGCACATCGACGGCAGTGCTGCTGTCCTCATCCTCCTCCTCTGCCTCGTCAGCCTCATCCTCTCTCCACCCCCGCACCAACTCAGCTGCACTGTGCTGATCCCCCTCATCAGCAGCAAGGTCAGGGACCTCCACCAAGTCCTCCTCCTCCTCCCCCTCAGAGGTGGACTGTGCAGCTGCTTGCCGCTCCTGCTGGTCCAAGGCTGCCGCTCCCTGTTCCAGCAAAGCATCGAGGGCCCTGTTCAGCAGACAAACCAGGGGCACCCACTCGCAGACCATAGCATGGTCCCTGCTCACCATGTTAGTGGCCTGCAGAAAGGGAGCCAGCACTAAGCACACCTGCTGCATGTGCCTCCAGTCATCATCGGGGACGATGGACGGGATGTTGCTGGTCTTGTCCCTTCTCTGAGCGGCGGAAACAGTGGCCAGGGCAAGGTACTGTTTGACAGCGCGCTTCTGTTCAACCAGACGCTCCAACATCGCCAGGGTGGAGTTCCAGCGAGTCGGAACGTCAAGGATCAGCCGATGGCGTGGCAGATCCAGCTCCTTTTGCACGTCTTCCAGGCTCGCACAGGCTGCAGCCGAGCGCCGGAAGTGACGCACAACATTCCTTGCCGTTTCCAGCAGTTCGCCCATCCCCTGGTAGGTGCGCAAGAACTTCTGCACCACCAGGTTCAGCACGTGGGCAAGACAGGGGATGTGGGTCAGGTTTCCCCTGTCTATTGCGGCAACCAGATTGGCCCCATTGTCGGCCACCACCTCTCCGACTCTGAGGCCTCTGGGGGTCAGCCAAATCCTCTCCTGCTCCTGGAGTTTGGCCAACACATGGGTTGCCGTCAGCTTGGTCTTCCCAAGGCTGACCAAGTGCAGCAGCGCTTGGCAGTGGCGGGCCTTCACGCTGCTGCTGAGGCGGGGGGTTTGGCCAGGTGTGCCGGAGGATGGCAGAGGATCGGAGGAACCTGCTGCAGTTCCCCTGACCCTGCGGGGTGGCACCACCCACTGTGTTGCTGCTGCTGCTGTGCCCGCTGCTGCTCTCCCATCCTCACCCCCTTCCACCAAGCTGACCCAGTGGACAGTGAAGGACAGGTAGCGGCCTGTCCCGAAGCGGCTGCTCCAGGAGTCCATGGTGACGTGGACCCTTTCACCAACCGCGTGCTCCAGCCCTCGCTCCACATTGGCCATCACAAAGCGGTGCAGTGCAGGAATGGCCTTGCGGGAGAAAAAGTGTCTGCTGGGGAGCTGCCAGTCTGGGGCTGCGCAAGCAAGCAGCGCACGAATGTCGCTCCCCTCCTGCACGAGCGTGTACGGCAGGAGTTGGGAGCACATGGCCCGTGCCAGCAAGCCGTTCAGCTGCCGCACGCGACGGCTGCTGGGAGGCAGAGCCCTAACCACCCCCTGGAAGTACTCGCTCAAAAAGCTCTGGCGTGGCCTTTTGCTGGCACGGGAATCAGCAGACACAGCGGAGGAGGCCACTGAGGACTGGCTGCCAGAACAGGCCTCAGTGTCGGCGGCAGGAGTTGCAGAGGGGGGAGGAGCAGTGCGTTTCCGCACTCCTGCTGGTGCTGCTGGAGGAGCAGGAGGGCGGGTGGCTGCTGTTGCTGCTGCTGCTGAAGGCTGTGCAGTGATGGGTGTGGTGCCACTGCCAGCACCAGATGCCTTCAGCCTCTGGAACTCCTGATGCTGGTGGAAATGTTTCGCAGCAAGGTGGTTGATGAGCGAGCTGGTGCAGAACTTTAAGGGGTCTGCACCTCTGCTCAACTTCCGCTGACAGTGGTTGCAAGTGGCGTACTTGCTGTACACTGTGGGCATGGTGAAAAAGCGCCAGATTGGTGACAGAAACATCCCCCTACGGCATGGAAGTGCTGCTGCCTGTCTCCCTGTGGTGGTTGGGGGGGGGGGCTTGGGGGGCTTGGGTGCGGCTGGTGGTGGTACTGGCAGATGCTGCTGCTGCTGCTGCTGAGCCTGAGACACCAGCAGGCTGTGGGACCTGCCTACTGCTGCTGCCAATGCTTGCAATGATGCGCCTCCTTGCAAGGCCCACAAGAGCATCCTCCTCCTCCTCCTCAGAGCTGCTGAGGACGACATCCCCTGGAGGTGGTGGCACCCAGTCTCTGTCTGTCACCGGGTCATCATCATCCTCCCCCTCCTGAAACATGTCCTGCTGGGATGAGGACCCCCCAAACTCCTCTCCTGATGCATGGATGGGCTGCTTGACTGTCGCCACAGTCTTGCTGTCCAATCCCTCATCCCCCAAAGTGCCCATCAGCATCTCCTCCTCAAAATCGCCAACAACAGCAGACAATTGACTCATGATGCCTGGGGTCAAAAGACTGCTGAATGACAGGTCGCCAACTGACGGTGAACTGGCCTCCTCCCCAGGCCCTGCTGGGCGGCTGCTGCGAACAGGGGTGGTGGTGAGGGTGGAGGCCTCGGATGCAGAGCTGATGGCGGGCTGCTCATCCTCCGTCATCAGTTGCACCACAGTGTCTGCATGCTTTTCCTCAATGGGACGTTTCCGACCCGGCTGGAGGAAAATCGGAGCAGGTGCTACACGCTGCTGCTGCTGTGTCTCTGCAGCGTGAGTTGCAGATGCTCCTGCTGGGCGGCGCCCAAGGCGTCCACGGCCAGTGGCTATGGGAGGAATGTTAGCCACTGACGCTGCTGCTGCGGAACTGTGCATGGTGGCGCGCCCGCGCCCGCAGCTTGCCACAATGCTGCTCCCTCTCCTCCTGATTCCCTTGCTGCCCTTCCCCTTGCCCAAACCGCGCTGGCTGCCACTTCCAGACATCTTCGATGTTTTGGGCGTATAGACAAAAGTTTTTTAAAAGGGCGGGTGAAAAGTGGGGTACTTTAATGGAGTGGGTTGGTGGGTGAGGTGACTGAGTGAGTGTCCCTAGTACAGTAAGTAAGTAGTAACAGTCAGGAAGTACAACTAGCAGTTACAATAATCAGTAGTAATCACAAGTAAATTTAGTGTGTGTACACTACAGACAGTGAGTGCACGCACGCGCAAACACGCGCAGGAGCTAGCCTATGAACAGTGACTGAGTGAGTGTCCCTAGTACAGTAAGTAAGTAAGTAGTAACAGTCAGTAAGTACAACTAACTAATTACAATAAGCAATCAGTTATCAGAAGGAAATAGAGTGTGTGTAGTGTGTGTACACAGACAGTGAGTGCACACACGCAGGAGCTAGTAGCCTATGAACAGTGACTGAGTGTCCTAGACTCCTAGTACAGTAAGAGTAAGTAGTAACAGTAAGTACAACTAACTAATTACAATAAGCAATCAGTTATCAGAAGGAAATAGAGTGTGTGTAGTGTGTGTACACAGACAGTGAGTGCACACACGCAGGAGCTAGTAGCCTATGAACAGTGACTGAGTGTCCTAGACTCCTAGTACAGTAAGAGTAAGTAGTAACAGTAAGTACAACTAACTAATTACAATAAGCAATCAGTTATCAGAAGGAAATAGAGTGTGTGTAGTGTGTGTACACAGACAGTGAGTGCACACACGCAGGAGCTAGTAGCCTATGAACAGTGACTGAGTGTCCTAGACTCCTAGTACAGTAAGAGTAAGTAGTAACAGTAAGTACAACTAACTAATTACAATAAGCAATCAGTTATCAGAAGGAAATAGAGTGTGTGTAGTGTGTGTACACAGACAGTGAGTGCACACACGCAGGAGCTAGTAGCCTATGAACAGTGACTGAGTGTCCTAGACTCCTAGTACAGTAAGAGTAAGTAGTAACAGTAAGTACAATTAACTAATTACAATAAGCAATCAGTTATCAGAAGGAAATAGAGTGTGTGTAGTGTGTGTACACAGACAGTGAGTGCACACACGCAGGAGCTAGTAGCCTATGAACAGTGACTGAGTGTCCTAGACTCCTAGTACAGTAAGAGTAAGTAGTAACAGTAAGTACAACTAACTAATTACAATAAGCAATCAGTTATCAGAAGGAAATAGAGTGTGTGTAGTGTGTGTACACAGACAGTGAGTGCACACACGCAGGAGCTAGTAGCCTATGAACAGTGACTGAGTGTCCTAGACTCCTAGTACAGTAAGTAGTAACAGTGAGTACAACTAACTAATTACAATATTCAATTACAATAATCAATCAGTTATCAGAAGGAAATAGAGTGTGTGTAGTGTGTACACAGAAAGTGAGTGCACACACGCAGGAGCAGCTAGTAGCCTATGAACAGTGACAGTGAGTGTCCTAGTACAGTTACAGTATATAACTACAATACTAATACAATCAGTAGTAAAGGACAGCAGAAATACTGGTATAGAATAGAGAGAAATAAACAGAGGACAGGAGGACAGCTGCCCACACAGGCAAGGCCCTGAGGCCTAAAGCTGTAAGCCTGCAGCAGCTGGCCTGTCTCTATGTAACACAAAAGCTACTAACTAAAATACAATGTCTAACTAACTAACAACAATATAGGTGTGTATAGGAGGTGTATGTGAGCAAAAACGCTAGGTAAATGACCACAATAAAGCTCTTGCTAAGCCAAAGCACAAAGGAGCAACTCTCTCTCTATGCAAGTCTCAGGCAAGGACGGAGAAACGTAACATGGCGGCCGCTATTTATAGGGTAGGGGCTGGCCAGGGTCCCCCTCTGTGATTGGCTGCCGTCAGAGGGCCTGGGAGCCCTCTGATTGGCTCTAAGGACATCAATCTGGGCTATGACGCTATTCGAGCTCGGTACCGAGCTCGAATAGCGCCGGGTTGCTCGAATAGCTCGAATAGTGAATGGGCTATTCGAGTGTACTCGGATAGCCCATTCGAATAGCTCCAGCTATTCGGAGCTCGAATACCGAGCTCGAATAGCTGGAAAAGAGCTCGAATATTCGAGCTACTCGAATATTCGAGCTCTGCTGAGCACCACTAGGATGAACTTCACAGGCACCTGTGAGTTTGCTCCTGCATAATAGAATGGAGCTTTTCATGCACAAAGAAAAAGGCCATGCATGAGTGGCTCTGTGCTTTTATGCAGGCACAAACCCACTAGTCCCTGCACAAAGATGAAGAGGGTCCTGGTGGGCAGCAGAGGATTTGCTGTTGATCCGGGAAGCCTCTGGAGCATCCACAGGCTTCCCCCTACTGAGGTAAGTATGTAAAAAAATGTAAGTCACAGGTGTACATTTAGGCCACATTTTCAAGAGAATCCTAATTTTCTCAAAAATGTGTATCTTGTGAACATCCATCCAAGTCTTATTTGTTAATGTCCATTGATAAGGTCAATTTGTTGGGTTTTCAATGATACAGTATCTCCATAGCAATGTTAAAATACCTTAGCTGGGTCATAGAACGTGACAATTTACACTGCAGATTTTGAATCATGGGCACTTTCTGTTTGCCATTTGTGATTAAATTGTAAAATTAATTTTTCAGCTTTAACCACTTTACCCCCAGCGGTGCGGATTTCTCCGTCCCTTTTTCCATCCTTTCACCCCCAGGGGCGGAGAAATCCACACCTCTCGCCGCTTCCGCCGCTGTCCGCGCTCCCGCTCGCTCGTCCACGCACGCTGCCGCCGCTCGCCTGGAGATCAATGAATGGGAAACACCTTTCCTGTTCGTTGATCTAAGCCCCCCGCAATGATCAGCTGCTTCTACGAGAAGCAGCGCAATCATTGTGAAAAAAACGTTTCCCAGCCTCCCTGAATTTCCTGCAAGCGTACTTCCTGTACGCTTGCAGGTTGCATAAACAAAAACGTACTGTGGCCATCTTGTGGCCAAATAGTAAAACTACACCCTAAAGCATTTTTAATATACATATACATGTTATACACTAAAAATTAACTCATTACCTCCCACACTCCCCAATTATTATTTTTTTTTGTAATTAAAAAAAAATTACAATTAAAAAAAATACATAAATAGTTACCTTAGGGACTGAACTTTTTAAATATTTATGTCAAGAACTGTTATGTCAATGTCTGTTACTTTATAAACTATGGGCTTGTAATTAGGGGTGGACGCAAAACTGAAAAAAATGCACCTTTAATTCCAAATAAAATATTGGCGCCAAACATTGTGATAGGGACATAATGTAAACGGTTTTATAACCGGGACAAATAGGCAAATACATTTCATGGGTTTTAATTACAGTGTCTAATGTGGACACTTATGCGCTAAGCTATAGTGTCAGGGAGCTGCAGGGGGGCCCCAAGCTGTAAGGGGGTCCCAACTAGGGATGGCCCAGCCTTGGAGAACTCATGGAGAAGCACATGATCAGTTTGATCAGCTGATGATTTGTAAGGCTCTGATTTGCTGGTTATGATCATGTGTTAAACCAGGAAGTCATCACAGCAAATCAGAGGCTTACAAGTCTATCAGCTGATCAAACTGATCATGTGCTTCTCCATAAATTCTCCAAGGCTGGGACATCTCTAGTCCCAACTACTACTTCACTCCTTCTGATAAAGGGGCAATGCTTCAGATCAGGTGTTTTTGTGGCTACACTTGTTATGGGTGTTCGCACTGGTTAGGACGCTTGTATGATGGGCCCACAGGCTGTGAGGGTCGCCAGGGGTAGGCAAGGGAAAAGATGTAAACATTAGGGGGCCTCATCAAAGTTTTGCTGAGGGGCCCTTTGAATTGTAGTTATGTGTATTGTGTGCTTATCTGTATTGTGTGCTCCCACAATGCACAGCTGTATGTATTTCTGTGTGCAGCGCAGTGCTGTTCTGTTCATCGTAATTGAATGGGGTCAGTAGCACGGCAAACTAGAGCAGAGCAACGCAGGCATCCTGCATCTCTGTAAAATGAGACAGCAATGTAGGACCCAGAACTGTCTTCAGTAAATGAGTATGTATTCCATACACAAGTACACAGCACTTTTTAATTCATTATAGTAGAAAACTGGACAACATGAGAAAAGTGCACAGCCACCTGTATTGCCGAGAAACATGAGAGTGTGTCTGGACCATAACTCGTACATTAGTGCCTAGTGGGAAGCACTCCTGTCTCGCAACGATAGAATCTCAAATTTAATCTTTGGTCAGAGCATTATTTTCAAGAAGTTTGTACATTCACCATGTTGACATGGAATTTCTCTGTATGTTTAGAAAAATACACTAGGTTAACCACTTACTGAAAAGCTGTCGCATTAAAACGTCCTATTAGAGGCTGTTAACGGCTCCAGGACGTTTTAATGCGTTGCTCGCTCCTGCTGTTGCAGTGCACGTGTACGCGCCTTCCACGCCACCATACATAGTTGTCTTAGGGGCTTAGCTTTTATTTTATGAGGGTATATTACTATTACTTTACTACATAGGGGCTTGTAATTATGGCTCGGACAAAAAAAAAGACAGAAAAATTACAACTACTGTATATTTCCCAATAATACATTGTCGCCATAAATTGTCATAGGGACATCATTTAAATGGTCTAATAATTGGGACAAATGGGCAAATACAATTTGTGGGTTTTATTCACAGGAGAATGTTTTATTTTAAAACTATAATGGCCAAACCTGAGAAATAATGATAGTTTTCCATTTTTTTTTATTTTTCCCGTTACAATGTATTTAAAATAAAAAAAATTCTTAGCAAAATGTACTACCCACAGAAAGCCTAATTGGTGGCAAAAAAAAAACAAGTTATAGATCATTTTGTTGTGATAAATAGTAATAAAGTTATGGCGAATAAAAGGGTGGTGCACTGCCAGGTGAAAATTGCTCTAGTCCGTTAGGGTAAAAAACAGCCATGGGATGAAGTGGTTAAGCAACTTCCTCAGATCTGTCCCAACTGTACTATTAAATAGTGGATTTGTGTATAACTGGTATGCAACTCTATGGGCTTGATTCACAAAAGGGTGCTAAGTGTTAGCACGCCAGTGAAAAGCCACTTTGCATGTGCTAACATGCTTTGCACATGCTAACTAGGGTGCTAAGTAATTAGCACACGCAAACTACTTAGCACCGTAGTTAGCATGTGCAAACTACTTAGCACCCTAGTTAGCATGTGCAAACTACTTAGAATCCTAGTTAGCATGGTGCTAAGTAGTAGTTTGCATGTGCTAACTACGGTGCTAAGTAGTTTGCATGTGCTAACTACTTAGCACCCTACTAAGCATGTCTAAAGCTTTTAGATGTTAGCACCCTTTTGTGAATCAAGCCCTATGTGTTAGGGCCGGATTCCACTGCAAAGTGATGCGAATGTGGCTACCTAGCCGCATCGCATCACTTCTGCCTCCGCCCGATGCGGAAGTGTATTTAAAAGAGATGGGACGCGGCTGCGGGAAGATGCGGCCGTGCGAGAATCTGCAGCATGCTGCAGATTCTTGGAACGCTCCGCACCACTCCGCATAACATGCATGCAGTGGAAACTCTTCCATTGCCGTGCATGTGTTTCAGGACACCTGCGGTGTGATGCGGCTATGTAGCCGCATCCAGGGCCGGCCCGCTCATGAGGCGGGGTGAAACATTTGCCTCAGGCGGCAAACTTCTAGGGGCGGCACCCCCCCCTCCCTCGCTTGGGTCCCCCGATCTGCGCTCCCCTCCAGCTGTAATTAGGAAGCAGCCGCGCAGATCGGGGGACCCAGGCGAGGGAGGGGGGGGTCCGACACCCCTCCCCACCGCTAGGCCCAATACTCCCGACCTGCCCGCTACCCCTCCGGCTCGGTGGCCCCCAACGGGGGGGGGGGGGGGGGGGCGGTAGCAATTTTCTCCTAAATTTGCCTCAGGCGGCAAGAAGTCTAGGGCCGGCCCTGGCCGCATCGCACCGCTCCTAGTGGAAACGGGCCCTTATGGACTGTCTATTGTACAGCACTATGAAAGAGCCTGATTGAGGAATCATTTGTAATATGAATTGATTATTCCATGTACTCTGCAAAATCTCTGTAAGGAATCTGTGAAAAAAATTAAATAATTATAATATATTATATAACTGGACTTGCCTACATTTAACAGAAAATGGCAAAAACAAAATGTGATTTTAGTACTCTAAAAAATACACAGGGCTATTTTTGTTTTGGTAACCAAATTTTACAGTTGTGCTTAAATCCCAGAACTACCTTTACAACTAAAGAGCTACACATTTTATGCGGGCCTACAGCCAAGCCAAACGGTTCAAATGACACATTGGTTGGAAAACAGATATATCCCTAATCTCTTATTTAACTTTACCCCCTAGTCAAACAAAGCAGGTCCAACCTAAGAGTGAAGGAAGAAAGGAAGTAACCTTTGATCCGTAGCCAATTTTCTTTACCTCTTTGACCATGCATATATATTTCTTATGGTCTGCAGTAAGAGGTTTGTACTGAAGGTATATCAGAAGAAAATAATAATAATAAATTTGCTTTATAGTATTAATTTGATTTGTGTTATCTGTCGTCACTTCCAGCAGTCATACAGATGCAAATGATAGCTGTGCATTTGATGTTAATTGGGCACAGATAACTTGTTGGTGTTACCCAGCGTTGTCTCATAAAAAGGTTAATCTGATTGGTGCATGCTCCAGTCTCTTAATGCACACTGGCTTTCTCACAGTTCCCCTTGTTTTCTGAAGTGGGTGGAGCACTAACAGGGAAGTATTATTTCATGGCCAGGCTGAGAGGAACTGAGGCATCTGCCTCTGGTTCAGAAGCAGTAGGGGGCACCTGTCAGCCTTTTCTGCTTCATTTGGTAGAGGCATTTTTGACTGTAAGAAGACATTGATGTAGAGCTATTCGTCATGCTTTTTTGCATCTCTGTAGTAGTCTCATCATAGCTATGATGCTCTCCTAACTGCGCTTACATATCCCTATCAGACCAGTGGGTCCCACCTGGACACCATTGTTTGTATTACACTGCTGTCACAATCAAACCTGTGCAAGCAATAAAAGCAGTGGATGGGACAGTGCCCATCTGTGTCTCTTGCTGTACCGCATTTTAAGTGTTCCTTCTTCTTCTCTACACTGTGAGCACATCCTACCAGAGCTGCTACTTGCCTATAAGGTGAAGACAAGAAATCTTTATTGCATGGTGGATCTGTGTCTGCCCCAAACCCCGGCCGGGTGCTGAGTGAAGTCCTGCTTGCTTGATATAGACTGCAGATGGGTGTGCCCCCGGTGTGATTACCCACAAGCCCTTGTCGGTAATCTTCAGGGGGACCACGTCTGCAGAAGGGGGACTGGAGGCTTCCGTCTTCTTAGGTAAGTATTTTCTTTTTAACTTTTATGTCTCAGGTACACTTTAACCACAATTTAAATATATTTTGGGTGGTATTCCTCTTTAAAGTGAACCTTTTCCAAACTCATCCTTACCTGGGGCTTCTACCAGCCCCCCCCCCCCTCCCCCGTAGACAACCTGTGCCCACGCCGGTCCTCAATGATTCTCTGTTCCCCCGCTGTAGCTTAGTCTTGATTCTGACGACTGATCTGTAGGCTGTCCACTGCGCCTGTGTGGCCCTGGCCACACGCATACTCGTACATGTTCACGTCGGCGAGAGTGTCTTGTGCAGGTTCAGTATGAGGTTTTCTCTTACTGCACCTGAGCAGGACGCTCTCACCGACGTGAACGTATACAAGGATGTGCGTGGCCAGGGCCATGCAGGTGCAGTGGACCGCCAACTGGTCAGTCGGCTGAATTGAAACTAAGCCGCGGCGGGGGAACGGAGGATCACTGAGGACTAGTGTTGGGCGAACACCTGGATGTTCGGGTTCGGGTCCGTTCGCCGAACATGGGCCAGATGTTCGGCATGTTCAGCCCGAACCCCCAACTCCCCCGAACATCCCACTTTTGGGGGCCCTTTGGGGTCGCAGGCATAAGAGGGGAGCATGCCCCGGTCGCGGGGGGGGGGGGTCGGAAATTCCCCCCACCCCCTCCGCTAGCGCTCCCCCCTCTGCCCGCTTCCCCATACAAAAATTTTGCGTAAAGTTCAATAGTACCTTCAGTGGCTGGCTGGCACTGTGGTGTGAGTGAGTAGGAGGAGTCCGAGTAGGACGCGTTGAGGCCGGGCAGCGGGCGGTTCAGCGGTAGTACCCTTGTGGTACTTCCGCCCTTTCTCTGACCTCACGTCCTCTGCATACGAGGGTACGCGTCACGCGTACCCTCGTATGCGTCATCACGTAGAGGACGTGAGGTCAGAGAGAGGGCGGAAGTACCACAAGGGTACTACCGCTGAACCGCCCGCTGCCCGGCCTCAACGCGTCCTACTCGGACTCCTCCTACTCACTCACACCACAGTGCCAGCCAGCCACTGAAGGTACTATTGAACTTTACGGAAAATTTTTGTATGGGGAAGCGGGCAGAGGGGGGAGCGCTAGCGGAGGGGGTGGGGGGAATTTCCGCCCCCCCCCCGCGACCGGGGCATGCTCCCCCCTTATGCCTGCGACCCCATAGGGGGGCAGTATGCCCTGTTCGGCCTGTTTGGCTGGGCATTGAGCTGTTCGGGCGAACGCGAACTAAAAAGGCCGAACACCATGAGGTGTTCGGCCGAACTCGAACATCACCCGAACAGGGTGATGTTCTGCAGAACCCGAACAGTGGCGAACACTGTTCGCCCAACACTACTGAGGTCTAGCACAGGCTCAGGATGGCTGCTGGGGGCTGGTAGAAGCCCCAGGTAAGTGAAACTCTTTTTATTTAGTTCAGTTAATTTTCACTTTAAATTAAACTGTATAGATAGAAGTTTGAGAGCTGCCATGGCTAGGTTTGTTATATTTGTGGCTGACTGGCTGTCAACCTTATCCTTGCTTCATCTTTACCTAATACTGGGAAAAGCATGCAGAAAAGGAGGTCAGTCAGATTTTAATAGCACACATGCAGAAAGATATATCCATATATCTCTCCAGCATTCATGCAGACATTTCTAGCTTAGTAGTCTTACATCCAGCAATATGTAATAGCACTGGCATGGATTTTTGCCTGATGTCAACTCAGTATTATCTTAATGTCTTCACTAAGGAACAAAGTACAAAAAAACACTCCATATTAAAGAAAAATAAGGGCAAAGAGGGAACTCTTTAATTTAAACTGTTTTTCTTTCTTTTGCAGGTTTCCACAGTCATTAATATAGCGTATCTTGAAACCCGGCTTCCATTAAAATGTGTCATTGACAGGCCTTTTAAACATTGCTGGAAAATCACTTAGCATTATTAAACTACTACTTAATCATCACTGCTAGAGAAATACATTTCCTTTCCTAAAGGGAAGCAAGCAAATGCCAAAAATGATCAGATAAACAAATGGAAACTGGTGAGAAATAAAATGACTGCATTTGTTTAATTGAGGCAGATAAAATTCCTGTTTAATTGGTGCAATAAAATTGGCTGAACTCTGAAAGCCGAAGAAAGTGGATTATGGGAACCTGTCATGTCCCAACACCCTAATATGTACCCTACGTAGATCAACCCATCTAACTAAAGTCATTTTTTAATTTTTTAAAATGTAAAGGAACACATTCTTTGTGTGCGTATATGTTTTATGTATTTTAATTGACAGTATTTTTCAAGGATAGTATTATTACTTATACAGTGCTGATATTTTTAACCCCCTTGGCAGTATGATTCTTTCTGGATTTTAGGGTCTAAAAGCGGTGCAATTTTTTGCACCCTTTCAGATCCTAAAACCTGGAAAAAATCACGCTGCCAGGGAGATCTGCAGAAGTTTTTCAATCACTCACCTCCCTGGCTCCAGCGCTGCAGTTATGCCTCCATCCTCCGGGTGGTGCTGCAACTCTAAAGTGAAATTGCCAGCTGTCGTCATGACGACAGCCGGCGATCTCACCAGGAAGAAGCAGAGCCCCGGAGGAGAGGAAGAAGAATGGCGGCCAACGTCGGGATCCCACCGAAGGTATGCAAAAACGCCCGTTGCGCACTATACTCTGCACACAGAGCAGAGGTCGGGAGTACTGCTCTTAGCTGCGGTTCTCCACCCCGACTCTAGCTCGGGATCACCGCCAAGGAGATTAAAGTGTGTTACATTGTATACTAAATAATACTGACCAGCATAGGTACTCATAATTCTCTATCATAGTCATACACCCTTATTGTAGTTTTAAGTTGCTCATTAATGATACAACTTGATTGTACAATTTAATAAAATCCATTTAGTTTAAGGGTACACTGAGTAAAAATATGAATATGAATGGATATTGTAGGTAGTCTCTCCTAGGCTATTACATATAAATTGTAAGATTGTACAATCAAGATTGAATCATTGATGGAAACTTCAAATGCCTGTTCATGCTCTCAATCAATGTCCCCTGACGGGGACTGGGACCCAATTCCTTGGGCAACAATGCCGAGGGAGGCTGTGCAGATGTTTTCTGCCATATGCGGGGAGGAGGTGGAGCAGTTGTTGTGCGGCGATCAGGGTAAGTGGGGAAACAGTGCCATCTCCCATCCCTCAGCTGACGTGATCCACCAGGATAATTTGCCGGCCAGTGTTCAGGGGGTCATGCACACGCTGGAATCTCAGCATAGGCAGTTGTTATCGTCCAGCTCAGTTGAGTTTCATCTGGGGTGTGTACAGGCTTTTGGGTGATACTGGAGCAAAATTTTAAAGAAAAATCAGATACTCACCTATGGAGAGGGAAGGCTGTAGATCCTATAGAGCCGTTCCTGTCACCTTTCAGTTCCCTCGTTCCAGCGCTGCTACCCCCGTTTCATGTTCCATACACATGCGAGGATCTTTAGAAGGATTCAGGAGCACTTGTGTCTCTGATTGCTCCCTAAGACAGGGTATCTGGATAGTGCAATGGTTAAGGGCTCTGCCTCTGACATGGGAGACCAGGGTTCGAATCTCGGCTCTGCCTGTTCAGTAAGCCTATTTCAGCAGGAGACCTTGGGCAAGTCTCCCTAACACTGCTACTGACTGTAGAGCGTGTCCTAGTGGCTGCAGCTCTGGCGCTTTGAGTCCGCCAGGAGAAAAGCGCTATATAAGTGTTTGTCTTTGTCTTTTTTTTTTGTATCAGGGCACTGAAACAGGACTAGGTTTGCTCTGTAGGACCTCTCCATAGGTGAGTAATAGTATGTAATTTATTTATTTTTTTAATCTGCTACAGATTTGCTTTAAAGAGGAACAGTAGTGAAAATAACATAATTAATAAAATTGCTTATTTTTTACAATATTCATTTATAGATTATTTAGTCAGTGTTTGCCCATTGTAAAATCTTTCCTCTGCTTGATTTACAGAAATGTATTACTGGTGGTAACATCTTCAGTTCTGCCAGGTGATCTTTGCAGAATGTTTGTTACTGAGAGTTCTATGCACAGAAGGAGATATTGCTTGCTTGGCAGCTGTGTACTGCAGTAAACACCTTGGCGTTTTTTCCAGGGAGAGAGGGGAGGTGGGGCCAAGCACCAGGAGTTGGTGATACGGGGTCTTCAGGATAGCTTTGCGGGACAAGGCAGCACAGGTAACTATAACTTTCTTTTATAGTTAGCCTGCTAGATTTTTACTTTAGGCTTGCGATATGCTTTAACTTTTCTATTGAGTTGGAAAAAGCTGTTATTTCCCACAAGCAACAAGGTTCACAGACAGCAAACTCTCAGGACCATGGTCATGACATCACACTGTGGGAGGGGTTTCACCTCAATATCAACTGTACAGATCCCCTGATAATCTATTCGGGAAAAGGTAAAAACTCTTGTAGGAAAGGGAGTATAAGCTACTGATTGGAATGAAGTTCAATACTTGTTTAAAGTGAACCAGAGACGAAGCACCCTCATGTATTTTACCCTATATATCAGTGGGAACATTAGAGAAAACACCTACCCTGCTCTCGGTTTCATCCTTCACTGCTCAGCTTGCTTGTTATCAGCCCTAATAAAATCCCCAACTGAGCATTCAGTCTGGTTTTGCTGAGGAATCATTATAGCTGAGTCATTTGTAGCAGAGCCAGAAGGGACAGGCTTGGGCTTGAAAAGACATCAGAGAAGACAGTCTCAGCTATAATGATTCCAGTTATGCTTACTGATTCCTGAGCAAAGCCAGACCGAATGCTCAGTCGGGGATTTTATCAGGGCTGATAACAAGCAAGCTGAGCAGTGAAGAATGAAACAGAGAGCAGGGTAGGTGTTTTCTCTAATGTTCCCACTGATATATATGGTAAAATACATGTGGGTGTTTCATCTCTGGTTCACTTTAAAGTCCCTCTTTACGTCTAGTATGGGAAGAAACTAGTTGACTAAAGCCAGTATGCTTTAGGGATATGAGAGGAAACTAATAGTGCCCAGAGGAAACCCACACAAACACAGGGTGAACTTACAAAGGATATCTGTACATTTGTAAAGAAAAAAAACGACTCCTTGTAAGCATAACTATTATATTTTGCCAAATTTCACTGCAGTAAATTTACCTGCCTGTTGGTCTCTCTGTCTTTCTGACTGTGACAGGAAATTCCTTCTGCCAGTGACCTAAAGTGGCAACTTAGTACAAGTCAGCTCAGAAACCGAAATTTCACACCCAAATATTCCCATAGGGCCCATTCATTGGGGTGATTAAAGCGGCCTAATGAGAGTTTCTGTCACCATGTGTCCCCTATCCACCTATTCATAAACAATAAACTGAGCTGAACGGCTCAATTTACACCATTTTTTTTTTAAAACATCAAATAGTGTATTGTTGCCATAGTTACAAAGACAATTTGAGTCACTTAGTATAACTAAAAAAAACAACAACACTGAATTATAAATGACTTGTGCAGCTTTGAAATAAATGATTTCATTTTTTTTGTTAATAAAATGTTAGATTCCACCAAATGTTCCACTAATTTTTCCATGGCATATTTATTTAGCAGTTATTTATTTTACTTTCTAAATCCAACAATAAGATATGGTTATCCACTTTATATCAGGGCAGACAGGATGAGCCTTCGGTTTCATTTGCTCAATACATCAAGAGGCTCTTCAGTGTCTGTAATTTACATTACACATAGAAATGAGTGGATCACAATGTCCAGGCTGAGACCTGTGTCTGAGTGGCCAGATTTCTTGGACTTAATGTTCATCATGGCTTGTTAAATGTTCATGAAACCGGAATTTTGTTCTACCTTTCCATAATGAGCTGGTAAGAGGGTTGTTCTGATGCATTATGGGTAAACATTTTGAACTGGGGTACACGTAACAGACAGAGAAACTATCAGTCAACCTGAGTAAAAGTTTTAAAATGGAATAAAATAATTTGTATTGGGGTGAGAAATGGACACAGTATAGCTCAACTGCTTGATGGGACTTGTATAGAAAGTTAATAAGTGCTAAAGCAGCATACAGTCACTCCTAGGATTGACAGTCCTCTAAGTTGGCGGCACAATAAAGCTGCTTAAAGTATATTCAAGGTGGATGAAAATAATAAAAGTTAACTACTTACCTATGAAGAGGAAAGCCTCTACAGCCTCCAGGGGCTTCCCATGTCCTCCTTGCCCCCACTATTGCCATTCATGGACCGTCTAAACATATCCGACAAGAGCCCTTATAGCTATATTCTCGTGGCCATACTCCTCAACCATACTCTTCACCCTCTATGTGCGTGTGCAACTATAGCCATGCTTGTGCACAAATATTGTTTCACAATATGAATGAGGGTCCCTTGCAGTGGCAGTCATCTTCAGGAGGATGTGGGAAGCCTCTGGAAAATGTAGAGGGAATATACAATGTAAAAGATCAGTATCTACTGAAAGAAACTTCAGATCTGCAAACAAGAAGTTTGTGTGAAATTGTGAGGAGAGCTCAGACATAGCTTTGTTTTTTAAAAGAATCCCTGAGCTTATGTACACTTTAAGCATAATTAGCGGTTTTATTAGACTCCCATTGCCCTGGTTATTCTGGTACAAAAAAAAACTGGCTCGAATTATTCACACAGCAAGTTTTTAGGAGCTCAGCTAGGGTCCTTTTTTGAAAAATAGTTTTTGCAAAAATAAGTATTTTTTTAAGATCTGCATTTTTTTGTTTTGAAAATTGGCTAGGCAAAGGAAATGTCTTCCTTTTTCTCATCTCCAAAAAGTAATATTGGAACATGACATAGCTTTTCCCTGCAGCAGTGGCCATGTTCCCTGTAGAGCTTAGTCAGTTCATTGGTTTTACTGTTGCTTGGAGCAGCTCCACGTTTTTTTTATCCCTCTGCAGCAGTTATGAGGGTGGCCAAGGTAGGACTGGAGGACCACATGTGACCTCAAGCATGGCAACATCCTGCTAATATCTGTATGGTAAATAAATCAGCAAACAGGGACGCAGTGCTGCTGCTTTGTAAATATGAAACCGTCTAGTTTTTCAATGTTTCATTTAGCTCCTTTAAGCAGATTAGTTTTGCATTTGCCTGGCTCGTTCACAGTTTCTGTACCCAGCTGTGTTGTCACAAAATTAATGTTTTTGGCATATGACAAAGATAAATAAAACATCTGCTATACAACTTTCGTCTCACAAGCTTTCTCTGGGATTATAAAGGATTATGTAATGTACGCAATTAATACAATCCAAGAGAAATAAATAGAACTGCAAGGGATGAACCAGTAAGATAACTATAAATGTTGTCTTTAAACAATGAATTATATTTTATAGACTAATAGAATATAAACTGCAAGGCTTTGGTTGAAATGCTTCTCATCTTGTTTGAATTTGCCAACAATAAATGGTTGTTTTACATGAATGAGAAAAAAAAATTTGGATGACGTATCTCTCCGTAGGCATGAGACAAGTCCTGGCAAATCAAGTGACGATTTTATGTGTCACATATTCACACCCCTCCCAAACACACACACATACAGACACGCACCAGTCTTTAGTTGCTAGGGTAATGCCAGGCCTGCCCATCCTCTGGCCAGTAGAGGGACATAGTTGTCATTAACCAGTTCGCATTCAGTCGTTTTTCGCTTCATGCATCCGAACAATGTTCACCTCCCATTCATTAGCCTATAACTTTATTACTACTTATCACAATGAACTGATCTATATCTTGTTTTTTCCGCCACCAATTAGGCTTTCTTTGGGGGGTACATTTTACTAAGAGCCACTTTACTGTAAATGCATTTTAAAAGGAAGAATAAGAAGAAAACGGAAACAAATCATTATTTCTCACTTTTCGGCAATTATAGTTTTAAAATAATACATGCCTCCATAATTAAAACCCACGTATTGTTATTGCCCATTTGTCCCGTTTATTACACCATTTAAATTATGTCCCTATCACAATGTATGGCGACAATATTTTATTTGGAAATAAAGGTGCATTTTTTCCGTTTTGCATTCATCACTATTTACAAGCTTATAATAAAAAAAAAAAAGAAATATTTCATCTTTACATAGATATTTAAAAAGTTTAGACCCTTAGGTAAATATTTGTGTTTTTTTTTTTTTTTAATTGTAATGTTTTTTTTTTTTTTTTAATTAAACATTTTATGTGGGTAGTTTTGGGAGGGTGGGATTGAAATTGTATTTTTTTTTGTAAATATATGTGTATTTTTATTTTTATTTAACATTTAGATGTAGTTTACTTTTTGGCCACAAGATGGCAGCCATGAGTTGTTTACAGTGACGTCACTCTAAGCGTACCACGTACGCTTAGAGCGACATAGGAAGCAGAAAAAGCGTAGCTTCCGAGAGAAGCTGTCGCTTTTTCTGCGGGGGAGAGGAATCAGTGATCGGGCACCGTTGCCCGATTCACTGATTCACTGGCTAACAAACCGCCGGCCGGGAGCGCGCGTGCACGCGCGCGATCGGCCGCGTGGACGCGCAGGAGCGCACATGGCTTCCTGGACGTGAGTTTCACGTCCAGGAATGTCAAATAGTTAAAGAGTACCTAAGGTGAAAATGACAGAACCTGTCTTGACAGGCGCTGTCTTAACGATGGAGGATGGGGAGGGGAGTGTTAGGTGTAAACCTGTTCTGGTGTCACCCTTCCAGACAAGTGATCACTCTGCCCCCCTCAAAGAATGGGCCCTGGCGACTCTTTAAAAAAAAATCCCTGCAGAGACTACAGGGATGACTACAACCATCTGCATTGCTGCTCCCATGTGGGCAGCTGATGCTTTATTGGTAGCTGCCAAGCTGGAGATGGGCCATGGCAATGCAGGTGGAGGTTTCAGAAAAGTTTTGGCAGTGTTCGGAAACATGGTCACAACTGCACTGCTGAGGGGGAGGGTGAAACATCACCTGTGAACCAAAGATGATGGATCATGTACTGTAAGTATTTAACCCCACAAATCCCCCACCTCTGCACCCCCCATTCACCATTATTAAGACAGAGCCTGTCATGACAGGTTCTGTCATTTTTACCTGAGGTACTCTTTAAAGAAAACCTTCCATTTCCAAGTTCCTTCCTACACCCAAATAAACCAAGATCTGCACTACATCAATTGAAGTGTTCTTGAAGTGTTCTTACTATATGCTTTCAATGCACTTATTATTTTAATATCAGCAGCCAGTTTCTAGATATTTGTAAATCCTTTATTTCTCAACCATGACATTTCTGAAATACCTACTTAAACATCCAGAGAATCAATAAGACAGCCAGAGGATTTGCATTGCTTAAAAATACATAAATATGTCAGCCTCAGTGATGAGCAAAAATGCCAATATTCATTAAGTTTTGCGACAATAACATTACATTTGAATTTCAAGTGAAAATGCCATTTTTTGCGTGGTTTTTTTTTGCAAACTTTCATGATAAAAATGTAGATTTTTTGCAGTGAAAATTTTCACTGTAAAAATATTGTTTTTCCACGTTTTTGCGAAAAGTGAAAACTTAAAAATACAATCTATTTTTGCAAATTTTTTCTCAAAATCCAAACTGGCATTTTTGATGTGATAATCGATTTTGGTGAAAATTTGCAAGCAACACTGGTTAGCCTCCATATTCCTCTCACTTTAGAAATGGAGATGCTTCAAGCCCTATAAAGTCGGAAAAATTCTATGCATTAAAATACTTTATGCATTAAAAAAATATTTATGACAGATCTCTTTATCTGCCCTGTAGAAATTCACATAGACAACCCTTATCAGGAGTAGTCAAATACACTGAAAAAATGTAAAATAATTGCCCCAAGAAATCTAGCATGCACTGTCCGCCACCACCACTAATCTTTATTACCCCACCGCCGAGAACTCTGCATGCCGCCGTGTGTCTAGCGAGGGCAGAGCAGGACTAGCCTCCATGCACAGAGATGTTTTTCAAAGCTCTGCCCCAACCCCTCCCTGCTCTGCTCGTCAGACGTTTTTGCAGGGGCGCCTGGTCCAACGTCAGTTCGTCCTGTCAGCGTGGGAATTTCAGCTGGCTGCAGGCAGATCATTGGGGAGCTGCCCACCGCCATGATGAGGAGACTTCTGCCAGGTTAATAAATACTTTTTTTTTTTACAGGTCACAATATTTTCTGGTGAAACCCTGCTCACATTACGATTATTTTCTAGTGAAACATTGCCACATTACAATTATTTTCTGGTGAAACGCTGCCCACTTTACGATTTTTTTTTCTAGTGAAACATTGCCACATTACGTTATTTTCTGGTGAAACATTGCCCTGTTACAATTATTTTCTGTTGAAACATTGCTGCGTTATGATTATTTTCTAGTGAAACATTTTTTGCATTATCATTATTTTCTGGTGAAAGATTGCCATATTATGATTATTTTATGGTGAAAGATTGTCACATTATGATTATTTTATGGTGAAACATTGCTGCGTTACGATTATTTTCTGGTGAAAGACTGCCACATCATGATTATTTTCTTGTGAAGCATTGCTGCGTTGCCTCATTGAGATTATTTTCATGGGGGGGGGGGGGGGGGTTCACAGGTTCTCACGCCTGGAGTGACAAAATGGCTAGAGGCACCCCTGCCTTTGCTCCCAGCCCAGCCGGGGATCACATGGGGCCGGGCAGCCAGCATTCAATATAAATTGCCATGTTGGCACTCGGTGATAAATAAGTCGATTTCGGGTCGCAGTTTGGGCACGCAACCTCTGAAAGGTTCACCATCACTGATCTAAACTAAGACCATGATGCCATTTTGGGCCATGTAAAATTTTCAGTCCCACAGCAATTAACTGCATTCTTGTGAATGAGACCATTCTCAAAAGCTCGCTTCCGGATCACCTTTCACTCAGAGCACTATATAAAATATATCACAACTTACGTAATGCTAAATAATTTGACAGTTTTTACTGAGTTAATATTTTCATATAAAATATGATACATATTTATAGCTCTTTTTACAGTTGCCTCGCCGTGCTTCTAAAGAACTAAACTTTATTAAATATATTCCCTGCATTCCTGCAAATGAAGCCTAATACACATTTTTCCTGCGTGAATGGTGTTACACATTATGTAAGTTTCAGATTTTTTTACATTTACAACACAAAATCTTCTGTCCAAGACCCTGATATTCTCATATGTGAAAAAGATCTCACTGAAGCAATGTAGAGTATAATACTATAAAATTAACAGTTTTTGTAAAAATTACACATTTTTTTACCCCAGACTTCATACAGTATAACAAAGAGCTATCAGGCTAAACCTCAAACTGTAATTTAAAATGTGATATTCACAGTTATGTAAAAAAGAATAATATTTAATTTGAGTCAATTACAAATTAAATGCACAAAACAGGAAGGTTGAGGGTGAGTATAAGCACCCTATGGAAAGAAACACAGAGACAACGGGAGCCCAGATGGTGCAGTACATCACAAAGATTGATGAATACATTAAATGGTGTTGAAATAATACTCACAAAGGCGGGTTGCAGAAGGGCAACCGACCACTGCAGGCAGGTGGAGATGCACAAACCCGACTACACTCGGGGTACCAGGAGACCTGGTGAAGGTCGTTCTCTTGAAAAAACTCTTATACACTGGCAAACTAGGCAGTGACAGAGACCACCAGTGGTCAGGTCTAGGAGCACCCCACGGTAGTCGGATTCAGAGAGGCGCCTTGAATTCGGCTACCGGCATTTAGTGGCACTTTATTTGGCCTGAGGAAGTGGGCGAGTTCCCATGAAACGCATTGCCTGTGCTTTTTTTTACTAATAAATATCCATTCCTATATGGGTGTCTCATTATTGAGGTGAGCCACCTCATTTATTTATATTTTAGTTGCTTTTAATGTATTTTATTCACCTTGGGTGCCTCTTTGCCCCCCTTTTTAAATGTACAAAAGTCTGAATGGGGAATTTCCCAATATACTCACACAGGTTCCACAATTTCCCTGTGGTATGTGAGCTGTAGGAGGGGGAAGGAGCTAAGCAGATAGCCCTCTCACTTTGCAGTTCTGGGTTTAAAGGGTCCCTGAAGCGATATGCAGCATGATGAGATAAAACATGTGAACATTTAGTACCAATCCTACTTAGAACTTGTCTGTGTTCACATTTTTTTTTCCATTACAATGGATAATAAATCAGTGCATTAAAGAATACCTGCAAGGCAGTTCAACATGAAGATCTTCTTTGAGCCCCCCCTATCAGGTTCCTCAGAATCCTTCTGATCCCCACCTTCTAAGTCCTTTGAAAGATTCGCTAGCCACGAGCTATTGGGCATATGTGGCTTGTTATGCATGCCTCCTTGATTACACTCCCATATCTAAGAGCATTCTACACATGCACAGTTCATAAAGACTCAGACTGCGCATGTGCAGAACCCTCCCGGCAATGGGAGCACAATCTATGAGTTATGCGGCCAGGACCACGCATGTCCAGTCAGCGGTCTTTCAGAGATAGACATCAGCACACTTGGGGGGATCTGGAGGGCATATGTATGGTTCCTTTGTGGTTCATTTGGGGGCAGGCTGAGCCAAAAGATGGCTCAACCTGCTACTGCAGAAACTCCAGGGTGATGTGAAAAACTATTCCCCATCCAAGTTCTAGTGGCTCTGAAATTTCGGGGATTTTTTGAGCACCAAATGTGCATCAGTGTGCTGACAGAGCATCCTGCCTCCAGAAAAATAATGTACTGAGACTGTGGAAGAGTTCTATGCAGCAGAAATGATACCATGTTTAGTGTAGTCTGCATGCAGCATACTTTGCTACACAGGACTTGATAAAGTTAAACATCTGAAATATATGCTACTATACAAAGCCATCTTTATTTCAGTACGATCCTACCAAATATCTAAACTTATATTACTACAGTCCATCCTGAAACATTTGGACCTCAAAGCTACATGCCATTAAACTACCATGACTGTATATATAAATATTCTAAAAAACATATTTGTAACAACACGGAGGAGAATTGTTTGTTTTACATGGAACAAATATGGAATAAATAAAATGCACGCAAGTAGGAGACGAGAGAGATCAAGCAGCACCAAAGAGGAAAGTCTATAAGGTGCTTATTTATCTTTATGTGATTCAGTCATGGTGGTGATGATATATGTCCTGTATACAAAAGAAAACAGTATACAAAAGAAAAACATATCTACAAAAGAAAGGTTTTGTTGAGATACAAATATAAAATCTTAAAAAACAAGAACAACAAATAGTGTTTTTGAAATGGGCTTATTTTTGGACCTGTCCAAAGGAAAATAAAGAAGATGCTGAAGAAGCTGATCATTGTTTAGTATTTTAACACAATGAAGTAGGTAGCCTGAAACTTCAGCGGTCAGTTTATGGCAGCTTCTCAAATGTTGTCCTTCTTTTCTTTTTTTTTTCTTTTTCCTGTTGCCAGTTTAAATAAATGAGCTGTGTTTAAAGGTGATCTAGTTGGCTACAGCATCTACAGTTTTTTTTTTCCATGGCATTGTTGTAATCCTATACACCCTCGAGCTAGTGCACTCTATTTGTAGCCACAGTTTGTATAGCGGGCAGCCCCAGCACCTACTATTTTAATGGGCACCTCAGTCACCCAAATTTCCTTTTATGGCCGTAATTAACATGGGCACCTATGAGAGCATCCCACAGATAATGTAGCTCTTAGGTCACATAGCAGGCCATATAGCAGTTAATGTACCCCTTACCCATTTCCACAAAGTGTTAAAAATTAGTAGGGACCTTTACCATTAATGATGGAACCTCATCGCTGGTGTAAGGGTCTAGTACACACTGATATTGTATACAATCAATTTTGGAAGCTAACGTCCCCTTTCTTCAATCGCATAATTTTGCAACCTAGTTGTTTTTAATGCTGCTAGTGTTCCAGCTTGATGTGAATGTCATAAGTGCAGAGGGTTAAAGCAGTATTGTCACCATAAATATCAAATTTCAACAGCAACTGGTCTGAGTGTATTAAGGGATAAAGATGCTAATCCTGCATTCAAAACTTGCAAAACTTTTTCTACTGATATGGTTTGTAGTTATCACATACTTTAGGAGCACTGGCCCTAGTGCCAAACAGTGCCAAAGAGATGATGGGAGTACTTTTTATCTATAATATATTCCTCCTCTTCCATTTATTTCCCTGCCTAGCTGCTTATCAGAATCACCCTCTGCTTACTTGTGTTTACAAGCAAGGCTGAGGTGACTCAACGATTGGAAGATAATACAGTGCAGTTGTTAGTATACACCTCAGTGGGAGTGTCTGAAGACTCTGGGAGGAGGGCAGCTAATGAATACACAATGAGCAAGAGAAGAGAGGGGGTGAAACAAGAGTCAGGGAGGATATGATGTCAGCATTAGCTTGGCAAGATGGCCACTGCCTAGAATAGGATTTTCTGCTTTTTCTTTATAAAATTCACAGGAATCATTACGTGGATAGCACAATAAATATGTTATGTAAGTAGAAGTAGTATTTATCTACTTACATATGTGTTTTTTATTTCTAGGTTAGCATGGGTGTCGCTTGTTATTTAATGATTGTTTATATGTAAATTTGACCACTCCCCTCAGCATCTGCCATTCCATTTAAAATCATTGTCCCTAAGCAGGATGAAAATGGCCCCTCCTCTCTTGTACGCTGAGTGTAACTTGCCTTCTTATAATAGAAAGTATTTGTGATAATTCACCTTGAAATTAGCAACTGTGGTTTCCCATGATGCATCACTCCTGAATATGCAAATCTTCTTAGACTAGTGGTTCTGGATGTGAACCTGGCTTCAGGGGCATGAAGAGATGATTTGCATATTCGGGAGTGATGCATCATGGGAAACCACAGTTGCTCACTTAAAGCTAAATTACCACAAATACCTCCTATTATAAGAAGGCAAATTACTACCTACAAACATGACTTTTCCAACAAAGCCAACGCTTGCCTTCATAACTATCTGTAACATTGTCGGCATGCTGTAAAAACCTAAACAATGTGATTGTCAGGAAATTCATATCTCCATGTTCTGGAATCCAGATGTGAAGAAGACAAGATTGGTGGACGGAGGAGAACAGAAGACACCAGGCAATAACTCATCCTGTACAATTAACTTTGCAGCTGATACTAAAA